>NW_005435080.1:1665986-1723951 GCF_000147415.1 Chlorella variabilis | reverse complement strand
GGGGGGGGGGGCGGAGGGCGCGGCAGCGGGCTACCTGCTCAAGTTTGCATCATCACGCTGTAGTCGCGCTGACGGGGCGGGCGGTGTTGCAATGGATCCCCCTGGACCCTTCGCCCATATGGTCGGCCGCCTTCAGAAACCCAACTGCAGGTCCATAGCACCCAACTGCAGCTCACAATGCCTCTTCGGTACTTCACAAATAAGATTCGAGACTACGGTGGCCAGGCGGTGGTGCTGCACACGTCTCAAGCACTGCAGCGTTTCAGGGCGCTGTTAGACATCGTGAGCGCAGCAGGCCGCAGGCAAAAGCCGGGCGTCTACACAGGTGCGCGAGCGCCTGTGGCAGCTGGTCGACGGGCCCCGCGGCGGTGCCTGCAGGGGCACCCCTAGCTGGCCTTTTCACCAGTTTCCTTAGGCCATGTAAAGGCAAATTTAGTAGGCTCTACTGCGCTACAGAAACTGGGTGCTGGAACCGCAGCCATATAAATTTGTTGAGCAGGCCTGCTCAACTTCTCAGAGTCCTGCTCACCCCTTCAGGCGCTGCCGGCATTGCCTACTCCCTGTGGCATGCCTCACGACATGCCCCCAAGCTGGCTACCGTTGCATCAGAGGAGGAGCTGGTGGAGGGCGCAGAGCGGTTAGCCCGAGACGCGCTGGAGGCACTCGCTGGCCAGTCCCCGGACCAGCACGGATGGTCGCTGCTGGCTGGGCATGCTGGTGTTTATTGCACCGCGGCGCTTGTGCTAGAATCCAGTGCACATTTGGCGGAGCGCCGCGGATGGCATGGGAAGGCGGCCGTTTTGCGGCACGAGCGGCAACAGGCTGTGCACCAGTTTGTCGGCCTTCACGGCCTCGCCTGCAGTAGCTCGTGCCAGGAGGATGAGGCAAGGGAGGCGGGCTGACTGAGCTTGCAGCACAGTCTCTGCCAGTGTTGCACACCCCTGATACCACTGGTCCAGCTCAATCTTTCACCCTACCTCAACTGCAGGTCCTTTATGGGCGCAGTGGGTACTTGCTTGGGTGCCTGTTACTGAACAAGCACTTGCAGCCTGACAGCGTGCCCAGGCAAGCGATGGAGGAGGTGGTGCGCTCCATCATCGCTTCAGGTGAGCGGGGGCCATGCGCGCTAGCAAAGCTGCCACGCCATTTCGCACCAACAACTGCATTCAATCTCGGGCCTGCATTGGCTGGGCATGGCAGGTGCAAGGCGCTTGCTGCATGCGCGTGGCACGGGCGCAGGTAGAAGCCTGGCCGGCCATCTGCGGGAGCGGGCCCCCTGCGGGTCCCCTTTGTTTTTCATGTGGCCGCCTGGCCCTGATGCCTCACCTTACTTGGGCGCAGCACATGGCCTGATGGGTGAGCCTCTGGCTGCGCCCGCTTTGCCGCAGGCCGCCGGCTTGCAGCCGACACGCCTTGCAGCCCGCTTTACTACACATGGCATGACAAGGCGTATGTCGGAGCTGCGCATGGGATGATGGGTGGGTGGGGATGGGCCCCGACTCGCTTCAATTGCAGGCCCTGCCGTCGTGAATTGACCACGTGCACTCTTGCCATGCACTTGCCGCAGGCATTCTGTTTGCACTGCTGCACGTGCCTGAGCTGGTGGCAGCGGTGCCAGGTGCCCAGCGGGACGTGGAGTTGGCTTTGCAGTACATGCTCTCGCTGGAGTGCGACGGCGAGGGCCGACCAGGCAAGCGGCATGGCACCTGCACCCGCTGCTGGACATGCGCCTTCCAAGCCGCGGTGTGGCTGTACCAACCTGCAGGCCCCCACGGCCACTACCCAACACAGATGGGACCGTGGCGTGACAGAGAGCCACTCGTGCACTGGTGCCACGGCGCCACAGGCAAGCTGGCAAGGGCAGCATGCACGGCACTCTGCGGAACTTAGGGCCTTCAGCCTATGTGCGTTGGTGGCATTCCAGGCAGCCCTGCCGCCTCATTGCAGGCGCCGTGTTCCTGCTGTGCAAGGCGCATGAACAGTTGGCGGACCCCACCTACCTGAGGGCCGCGGAGCGGAGTGGCGAATCGGTGTGGGAGCGCGGCCTGTTGAAGAAGGGGCCAGGTGGGCATCAGCGCCACCTTTCCAGTAGCACGCCAATTGGGCCAACACCAAACTGCCCAACCTGTTGATTTCAGGCTCCTGCCATGGCATCAGCGGCAGCGCATATGCCCTGCTGCGCCTGTACCGTACCACCGGTCAGGACAAGTGGCTGCATCGTGCACTGAAGTTTGCAGAGTTCATGGACAGGTGAGCACCAGTATGTGGGCAGGCCAGCGAGGATGTGGCCAGTACTGGCTTCTTAGCCTGCCGCATGTCCATTCCCACGCTGCGGCCATTCTGCTCTCACTGTGTTGCTCTCCAGCGAGGAGTTCACGGCGGGGGCCCGCACACCAGACCACCCACTCTCTCTTTTTGAGGGGTGGGCTGCCACCCTGTGCCTGTGGGCCGACCTGCTGGGAGGCCCGCAATCTGCAGCAATGCCAATGTTTGAAGTCTGATGACATGCGGGATTTGTTGGCCCAAGACACGAAGGCTCTGCTGTTGTTCAACTGAATGGACTGACCGACTGGCTCGCGGACTGGACATGTTCATGTCTCCTGATGTTTGCATTCCCGATCTGCATTTGGCACAGTGCCTGCCGCCCATGGAGGTCCCGTCTCAAATCATGTAGAGGATCTGCATCAAGTCTTGCCAACCCTGCTGCATCGATGAACTCTAGCATGAACTTTGATAGCCTGCATTCTGGGCTTGTCCTTGTTCCACACGAACATCAATGTGTCTCATCAGGATGTGCATCCTGATTGCTTGCACAAGCAATGGATGCAGGCTGCATGAAGGGTGCGCATTGCAGCTCATCAGCATCGACGCGCATGGCACCACTGTGCATCCAGGAAGCAACATTTCAATGAGCCCTGGAGGAGACAAAACAGCAGAAAATCGCTGGCCTGCTCCATTGCCTACGGAGGCCCTAGGGCCGCCTCCGTTTGAACAATGGTGGTGCAGTGAAGTGCTTGACAGGGCGCCAAACAAAAAGGAAGGTTTCGTAGTACAGTACTGCCACACTGCACTGGCGTGCATGAAGCCTTGTTGTGGGCCCGGCGCGGACAGCAGTCCGGCATGCATACTAGATGACGTGATTCCGGGACTGTAGGTCACTGCTCGACGGCCATGCTTGGGCTCAAGAAGGAGCTCACGCTGCTCAGTCATTCTGCTGCCGAAGAGTACTATGATGCGCTCAGCTCGACGCCCGTCTCCCGAGGTTGGGTGGCCCGTTGTCTGCCGAGGGGGTCGCCGCCCGTGCCCCCGCTGGCGCCACCGCCGCCACTGCAACTCCCCAATTGCCCCGCCTTTGCAGCTTGCGGGGAGCCTGCAGAGGGGGAGTGGCTGCGCAGCAGCGAAGAGGGCAGTCAGGCGCACAAGCTGGCATTGCATAGGCAAGGGTGCCGCAGCACGGGTCCACTGTTGCTGGCACACGGGGTGGGGGATATCAACTGTCAGGCACGCCGCACGGCTGCCATTCCATGCCACGCCATCAGCAGGATCAATGTTTCACGCAGGGCTGCGTACGATGGCGACCTGGAGGAGCTGCGTCGCCTGCTGCCGCGTTTGAGCATGAGGCAGAAGCTGCAGCTCGATGCGCAGGGCAACACGGTGCGTCGCCAAATCTCCTGTGCGGATGCAGGACCCATGCCGCTGATGTTCCTTCACCGTCGTCATGCGCAGGCCCTGCACTGCGCTGTGCTGCGCCACCAGCACCATGCCATCGAGGTGCTGCTGGACGCGGGGCTGCCGGCAGACTCGAAGAACGAGCGGCAGTGGAACCCCATTGACGAGGCGGTGGCGCTGCAGGACGCAGAGGCCACCAAGCTGCTGTATAGGTGCGAGTGTGAGCAGGGGCAGAGACGGAGGGGGCAGGGGGTGCTGGCTGGTGGTTCCATCCAGCAGGCAGCCCAGGCGCGGTTGTTGATATCGGCAGCCTCCAGCATTGTTCTTGCCAGCGGCATCGTAGGCTATGAATGCTGCATCGACCCTCGCCCACCTTCCTGCAGCCAGCTGCTGATAGATGCCAAGCGCGCCAAGAAAGAGAAGAAGGCGCAGTTGGTCAGCATCATGGCTCAGCTTCCAGACTTCAAACTGCAGGCAGGGCCGATGAGCCAGCGGACTGGGCCTCTGGCTGCTGCGCCCTTGCTCTCCGTGCCGCTCCTCCACGCTCCGCCCATCGCTGCCAACGGCATGCTGCTGCCTGCAGCTGCGCTGGGAGCTGGGGTCTCAGCTGTTTGGCCTGCTGCTGCGGCGATATGCCCCCGACGACACTTACTTCATCTACAAGGCAAGGCGGGGCAGGGGGCAGGGATGCGCCCGCCAGGTCTCCTGAGGAGGGAGGCTGCCACTGAGCAGCTTTCAGGTGCTTTGTTCACACCTGCATGCGGCCTCTGCCTGCCCGTCTTGCGCCAGGTTGGCAAGCTGTTGCGGGTGGATGGGACTTTGATGGGCCTTGATGATAGGAGCCACAGCTTCATCCCGCGCTGGAAGCGGGGAAGGTTTACCCTGCTTGTCAATGCAGGTGCGGGTTAAAGAGGCAGCGGGAGCTTGTTCTCCACAAACGCTGGTGAATCCCCCTGGCGGAGCCATTGCATGCAGGCGTGAGCCCTACTGCCGCCTTCCTCATTGATCATACCACTCGATCGTACTACGATTTGTATCGGGAGCGCAAGGCGCACCTGAAGGGCATCGATCAGGAGGTGCGATCAGGGGGGACTGTGAGCACCCGCCGGTCGAGACTGGCTTGCTGTCTCCGTGCCCATCTGCCTGCCTCCATCATGTCGCCATGCCCTCCAGGTTGCTGAAATGCTCGCTGAAGGCGCGGGCAAGGTGCGGGTGGGGGAGGGCGAGTTCGTGTTCCGTCCAGTCAAGACCTGGCTCGGCAGGCAGGCCACAGAGAAGGTGGAGGGCTGGGAGACAGAGGTGGGCTGATGGTTTGGGGAGGGAGGGGGCGATCAATTTCTAGGCATGACTCTGAGGCCATGCTCTTGTCCCCCTCGGCTCTTCTGTGCTCCCAACCGCCACATCTGTGCGCCCCCTGTCCCTGTTGGCTGCTGCTGGCAGGTGTACGAGGCCTCCGGCTCCCTGACTGCATGCACCTGGATCAAGGTTCCAGTGGTGGTGCCGCCGGAGGCCACCTTCCACGATTATCTCGCCATGCAGCTGCCTGCAGACGACGTGGCAGAGGTGCCAGCTGACCCGCTGGGTGCACCCCTGCCGGACACGCAGCATCAGGCGCCAGCACCCGCAGCGGCGCCCAGCGGTCTGGCGGGATCAGGCAGCGTGGTGAGCCGGCCTGATGGCATTGGTGCTACTGCACTGGCCCAGTTTGTGCGAGCGTGTTATTGTGTGTCGCCGCATACCCCGCCCTGCGCTGGAGGTCACCACTGGTGGCCGCGCCTGCGCCTTGCGTGCGTCCAGCTCCGACAAGGTTGACTTGCCTCTTCCCGCCTGCAGCACGTGGGGGATGCCAAGCGCGCAGGCAGCAGCGGCAGGAGCGTGTTTGGCAGTGGCGGCGGGGAAGCCAAGGCAAAGAAGAAGAAGACGCAGAGGTTCAGCAGCCGGTGCTGGCTGGCACGGAGGTACCCCATCTCGCTGGTGGAGATCATTCCGCTGCTGGAGACGGTTGCAGCTGGAAACCGCCACTTTGCGCAGGCCGCCGCCTACCTCCGCCGCTTTCCCGAGGCCGAGCAGCGCTTTCCTGTCCGACTGCAGGTGGGAGGGGCTGTGGCATGGTGGGGCGGTGGGCAGGCTGCGTGATGGAGTCTCGGTGGCACAACCCTCGCTGCCCACCCATCTTGACCCTCCCTCCAGGTACCGCTCGTGTGGACGGTTTTCTTGCAGCTAGCGTTCCGCCAGTTTGTGCTGCTTGGCCCGAACGACCAGGCGCTGCAGCCAGGCTTCTTCGAGGTGCGCCAGAGCTGGTGCTGCATCCAACACACTTCACCGCTGCATGAGGCAGCCTCTCGATGGCAGCTCACCCTTTCGCTGCTTAGCTGCAGCTGCCGCCGGGCTACCATCTGGACCGCTTTGAAGAGGGCGACCTGTTGGAGAAACGGGCTGCGCCGCTGCTAGAGAGGATAGACAGCACCCCCGTCACCTGAAATCAATGCGCTGCCTGGCCATGCCTGCACCCGTCCCCCGTTTGCATGCCCTCGCTCCCCATGGTGACTCAGGCCGGCATGCTGTGCCCAGCATGATTTCCAATTGCATGCTTGTCGTCGCTCTGCATGTTGTCCTCAATGCTGCCTTGACTTCCCAAGCTAGGGACCTCCTGACACTGTGCCTACCTCGTCCTGCTTCTTGTGCGGCCCTCGAGCGGGCTCAACCTTGGACCCCGGCTGTCAGCCCAGGTCAACGCACCGAGTCCCATTTGTTCAGTAACCTTGCACTGCACAGCAGCCGGTTTCTGTAACCTGCAATCTGCACTGGTCAAAGCCCCTTGGCATGCTGCTTCGTCCTGACTTCGTGTCAGCAGGCAGGTCATGATGCTCCAACAGAAAGCACCCCTGAGAGTCCCTCCCCCGGCAATTGTATCGTCCCTCCCTGCCCTGCCCACACTTCCCACCATGTCTGCAGCCCACTCCCCGCCCCTGCAGCCCTTTGATCAGCACCAGGCCGGCACCCCTCCCTACGAGGGGCTGTGCGGCGGACTGTTGGACCTGTCCTCCCTGCCACAGGCCCCCCTGGACGCCCCCTACGGGCCTGCCAGCGACCTGGGCGGCCTGGGCAGCCCTGGCCTCTCAGCTGCCGACCTACTGCGTGCCCAGCAGCAGCCCCAGCCCGCCCAGGACGCCCTGCAGCAGCTGGCTGCGCTACAGCAGCAGCAGCAGCTTGCGCAGGCCCTGGCCGCCGAGCCGCTGCTCAGCCTGGGCAACCTGCTGGCGGCGCAGCAGGGCCTGTCGGCCCGCGTGCAGGAGCTGCTGCTGCTCAAGCAGCAGCTGCAGCAAGTGGTGCCTGCGCGGTCCTGCGGCGGCCATGGCGGCATCCGTGGCACCGGCCCCATCAGCAACCCGCTGTACAAGGTGAGGGGCTGACGCGGGCGGGAAAGCACGGAAAGCACCTGCGTGGCAGCCGCCATGCACACCACGAGGGTGCCCCATCTCGGGCTTTGGCAGGGATGCTGGGGAGGGGGGGCTTGGCGGCCCAGCAACGAGCGCACTGAAAGCCTGCCAGTGCTGCACGTGCGGGCACCTCGGATTCCCGCCGCCAGATTGCTTACAGTTTTGTGTGCGTCACGCTCACTCCCGGCTGTTCAATTGTCCCTCTGGCAGACTGAGCTGTGTCGATCCTGGGAGGAGACCGGCAGCTGCAGATACGGAGCCAAGTGCCAGGTGTGCTGCCCCCCCGCCAAAGTGATGACTGGCGCATGCGCATGCCATTGGCCTGGCTGGCTGCATACCAGCTCCTCCATACGACTGCCTGCCTACTCGTGCCTCCCTGCCTCCTGCACTATTGCTGCCCACATTGCCTGCAGTTTGCTCATGGCCGCGAGGAGTTGCGCCCCGTGCTGCGCCATCCCAAGTACAAGACCGAGGTTTGCAGGTGCGCCAGCAGTGGCATCTTTGCCGAACTGGGCGCGGAGCGCTGGCTGCACTGCGGCTTTCGTCTTGGTGCACTGCCTTCACGCCTCTCCACCCTGCCGCCTACTGCAGGACCTTCGCGCAGTCGGGGACGTGCCCCTACGGCACTCGCTGCCGCTTCATTCATAGCACCGCCCCGCCGTCCCCCGCCCCGTTCTCCTCCAGCTGCGGTGTGAACGGCGGCAGCAGTGGTGTGCCCACTGGCGACGCTACCCCCACTGTCGGCACTCCCACCCCACCCATGTGCAACTCCAAGGTGAGCCAGCTGGCACGCTGTGCCGTTGTTTTTTCAATGCACGCGCAGTGCTGGCCTGGAAGGCAGCTTGTCTCTGCTTGCCAAGGTCTCATCAAATGCCTACATGCTCACCTGCAGGAGCCCTCCTTCAACTCCCTGCACGGCCTGGCCACCCCTGCTGCCCACCCCACCTCTCCCCTGCCTGGCTATGCCACCGGCGTTGCCATCCCCGGCGCAGGCAGCCTGCTGCCTGCCTTTGGTGCACCCGATGCCAGCCTAATGGGCCTGCAGAGCAGCAGCATCTTGGGCACTTGCCCCCAGGCTACTGGCTTCCCCGCGACCACCAACACCACCGCCACCGTCTCCACCACCTTTGGGGGCTATGGGCCCATCGGGGGTTTTGCCCCGGCCGCGCCTGCTGGCGCTGGCGACGTCAACATGCTCGCCGCCCTGACCGCGCTGCTGGGCAGTGCCCACACTCCCCCTGCGGCGCCACCACTCGGTGCTGCGTCCCTCACCGCAGCCGCCGCCGCCACCAGCCTGGGACTTGGCGTGGTGGGCACTCCCGCTGGCCTGCCTGCCATTGGCATCAGGTCTGGCCTGTCGGCGGCTGCAGCCCAGCAGCTGCCGAGTTGCCCCGCAACGCCTGTGGGCACCTCTGCCACCGGTGTCGTGCCGGCCATGCGGCGATCAATCTCAGGTGGGCAGCCCAACGTGTGATCTCTTGTCGCTTGTGCTTCTTTCGTGGTTGTCTCCATCCTTCCCACCATGCGCCTTGCCGCCTGCTGCTGCTGCTGCTGCTGGTTTAACTGCTGCAGACTCTGACTCGTCCACCCCCAACAGCTCCAGCAAGCGCCTGCCCTTTTTTGAGCAGCTGATTCGCGAGGACGGCTGTGCCGAGGTAGGCTGCCCTACTGGATCTGCTCTCGAGAACAGTGTTGTGCCAGTTGCCGGCACCAAGATTCCACAGGAACCTCTGGTGAGCAGCCTGTGAGGTTGCTGCAATGACTCGTCGTAGCGGCAAACGTACAAGTCTGCCCTTCCATGCCTACCCTTCTTTACTCGCGCCCTCGCAAAGCTTCTCTTCTGTCCTCTGCCTGGCTGAAAGTGTGATCAGGCGTGAACAGCAGTCCGCCTAATGCCTGCCAGAGCCTGCCATTTGTTATCTTTCAGTCTCAGCTTGGGCTCTTTTCTTGGTACCACAGCCGCCATGCGAATGACCCATGTCTGAGTTTTGCTGCTTCGCCCCGCTATTGCGTCGATATCCAAGCCCTAGAGATGAGCATGCTTTCAGCCACACCGTGCTTGCAGCCACATCATTTGCGCTGCATATCATTTGCGCTGCATATGCGCTGCGCTGTATAGGGATTGCCTGCCCAGTGATTCCTTTCTTTTTTGTCGGTTGTCTACTTATCAACTCATCACGCCTTGAACGAGTCAAACGAGAAATGCATCGGCCCGCTTTTGTTGTGCTAATCTGTTGATCTGAAGTTGCCCATGCAACCAGTATTCATCGTGCTGCGCCTTTTCGCGAGTTTTGCGCAGGACTTTCTTGTTTGTCAGTGCTTGCTGGGTAAAAACACAAGACTCTGATGGGGCCTGTGCGGGAGAGGGCGAACAATGGTGGAGAGGGTAGGACGTTGAAAAATACTGCCGTGAGAGCGCCTCGGCTTCACCGCCCCCCACTCAAGTCCACCCATCCAACTGCAATGCCTGGAAGGGGAAGGGGACAGCAGAGGGCAGGTCAGTGGGAAGGTTGGGCTGTATGAAAGGAGCCACGTACAGAGGGCCTGCCAGCCACCCTCACCCACTGCAAGGAAGATGAAGGGGAAGAAGATGGCCAACAATCCTGCAGAGAGGGGCAGGGGTGCAACCTCATCATGCGGGTCCCCAACTCGTGCGTGCCACGAATGCGATCTCCAGCCTTTTTGAGATGCTCACCGATTTGCGCCAAGGGGTCCTGGAAGGGGCTCTTGCCGTCACGCTCGCTCTGGCTGGTCCAGTACCTGGCGGGGCAGAACACGCACTACGGGTGACCCAGCCGACAGACGCCTTGCCAATCAGCTGTGTGCACGACAGCCTCTCTGCCAATTCGCCTACAGCAGTGCTGCCTGTTGCCCGCTCCCGCATGCATGCGACACATGGCACCGATTGCACCGCATGACGCCCCCCGACTTACTCCTCAGGCTCGTCCTCGCGCCGCAGGGAGCCGCCCCTGGCCGGCTTGTTTGAGCTGTCTGCACCAAACAGAGGCCGGCGCCAGGCGCAGATCAGAAGGCCAGCTGAACATCTGCTGACGCATCACCAGGGCTACTATCTCTTCTCCCAATGCAGGCAAGGTTTGCACTTTCAGCCAGGCGCCGGTTGGTTGCAGGCAGCTGCCGCCACCGCCATCTCACCTCCCAGCGCCCTGGCAGCCACTAGCTGCCGCTGGACGAGCCTCGTGGGCGCAGGCAGGGCCCGAATGGCGGGCCTCCTGGCTGGGCCGCTTGCAAGAGACACAGGGCAGCTAAGGCCTCCAGCTTTGGCGACGGCTTGTTGCATGGTTTCGGCGGCGGCCCTGGCAGCAGATAGAAGGCGGGGCAGCAGATTGTCAGGAGCGAAACGTGAGGCAGTCGGCTTTGGGCGCCATTCTCCTGGTGAGTCGCCCTTTCTTGTCGGGAAATGCTGTCATGGTTTAGACCTCTAAATGCCAGCATTGATCGTAATGCGTGGATGGGGTTCAATTCTGGCTCGGGGGCCGCAGGCTGGAGGACCTCATGGCGCCCCCCGTCCAGTCCCTGTTTATCACCCTGAAGCGCAGCTTTGCGGGGACCAGGGAGCACCACGTCAGAATTCTGCAATCGTTGGGGTTCCGCTATAGGCAGCAGACGGTGGAGAAGCCCAATGTGGCACACATCCGGGGGGCCATAGACAAGGTGAGACCGTGTGGGGAGTTCAGTGTGGGCCCTGAGCGCGGGAGCGCGCCTGGTCGGACGCAGCCAGCGGCAGCGGCGGGTCTGCAGTTGCAGCGCCGCTCTTGCCGCAGGAGTTGCCACAGCTTCAGTCGCCATTTGCTTGCGTCTTTGCACCTCTTAAGTGTGCAACGCTACCCTGCAGGTGCGGCACATGGTGCTGGCGGAGACGGACGTGCAGCGGGCAGCGCGGCTAGCAGCAGAGGCGGCAGCCAGAGCACCGCGGCCACCCATTGTGGTGCGGCACTAAGGAACCGAGGTGGTTCCTGTTGTGTGCCACGCTGCTACTCGACGCAGCTCCGCCAGGGTATGGCAACACACTGACCATCCCAGTCTTGCCACTTGAGATACTCCCATACTCGATCTCAAATTGCTGCTTTAATTGAGCACTAAATGAAATCGGTCAACAGGAGGTAGAACAGTTAGGTCAAGGAGTGGCAGTGGTAAGTGGTCAGGGCAAGAACAGGGAAGAATGGCAGTTCAAGGGGTGTGTGAGCGCCCTGCACCGGCGCATGCGCACAGCAACTGGCGCCAGGCAAAGTACTTATGGTGGTAATCATTCGGTTCTCGCGATCACTCGAACTCTCTGTATGTGGCCAACTCCTTGAGCAGGGCATCTAGCGTGGCATCATCTGGAAACCGATCCCGGTCCTGCAAGGCAGGCGGTATGAACCCCAGTACAAAGCAGCCAGAAAAACTCCGGGATTCTAGAAAGAAGACCGTTGGAGCATGAGCGCGTCTCAGCAGTCAGGCTGGCCTGGGCACAGCAGCAATGGCGAACTGTGCAGCCCATCTGCAGCTCACATCCAACGTAGGCACCAGCTTGCGTGCCTCATCTGCCGTCTCGATCGACAGGTTGGCCACCAACCCCAATTCCAGCTCTGACAGCTGGTTGTGAGCAATCACCCTGCGACGGTACCAGGCGAGCGCATGAATTGCAGGCGTGGGCAGCAGCAGCACAGCATGCATCCGAGCAGACGGAACCAGGCATTACCAAGAGCTCGAGAGGCTGCAATAGCCTCGGAACGGCTGCTGCATACCCAAGCCAGCCCATTCTGCTGCTCCTCTGCTCCTTGGCAGCACCCCTTTGCTTCACCCCATCAAACAACACAGGGAAGCACTCACTCCCGAATCTTCTGCAGCGTGTCCCTGTTCTTGTTGGTGGCAAAGCGACTGGCGTACTCTGCCGCCTTGACCAGCATGGGGTTGGGCTGGTAGTCGGCGTCTCGCTGCTGCGTTCCCTTGACATACTCGTCAATCAGGCATGCGACCTCGCTGATCGTGAGCACCTTGATGTCCTTGTCCCCCAGGACTGCAGCCAGGCAGGGTGGAGTGGTCTCGAGGGGGCTGTCGCCCAGGCCGGGGGAGCGCCTCTTAGCGCTTCCGCAGTGCTGCGGGACGCAAAGGCAGGCCCGACTCACCCTCGTCGTCCACCTTTGCTGGCATCACGGTAGGGGCGAAGGTAGCCGGCTGTCGATGTGCGTGGTTGCGGGCTGTTTGATGAAAGGGCTGCCAACCGTTCGCTGTCGCGGCCGCTCTGCAATACTGACATGCGTACTGCCTGTCTGCGCTCACAAACGCTCCGATCCGCAATCGAGGGTGTGCCTTCAGCAGCCCATGCCACTGCTCATCTCCTCAGTACAACTGCCTGATCGCATTGCACTTGTGCATGCGCAGCTGGCTGCGGGGTGGCAGGACGTGCTGGTGGCAGGACGTGTTTGGGTGCCGGAGCCTGGTTGCTCACGTGCCTCCCCTAGCAATGTGAGTGGCGGGTGGCGGCAGAGGCGGGTGGCAGCGCGTGCGCTGGCCGCCCTCCGCCCGCTGAGGCCATCCCCTACTCCTGCTTGCAGGGCTCCCAAACGCAAGGCTGTGGCGCCTCCAGAGCAGGCCGCGGAGCCAGCTGCTGCAACAACTGCTGGTATTGATAAGAAGACGGCGGCCAAGCCCAAGGCGGCCAAGCGCGTCGCCAAGCCCAAGGCACCCAAGCCGCCCCTGGGGCCTGCATGGGATGCCAGCATGCGTCCGCCACCGCTGCCTGACGGCACCCCTGCGTCTCACATCCTCAGCTGGAATGTTGCCGGTTTGAGAGTGAGATGCCGCGCGATGATGCATCCCAGCTGCCCTGTCTGCTCATAATGGATGCATGGCGCTCTCTCCCTCCTGTTCCCTCCTGCATGTGGCCCCACCGCGCCGTCCCCCTGCTTTCAGGCGCTGTTGAAGAAGGTGAAGGAGGTGGAGGCGGGGACTCGCAACGAAAACATCCCCACACTGGTGGCGCTGGCAGAGGCGGAGCAGGCCGACGTGTTGTGTTTGCAGGTATGCACCCAATCAGCTGCTTGCGCCGTCATCAGCAATCCAGGAAGCGAAGGCCTGGACGAATACACGTGTCCTTGCTATGGCAGGAGATCAAGCTGCAGGAAGACCATTGTGTCGAGGTGCTTAAGGAGCTGAATCTGCCCGAGGGCTGGCACGTGAGCTGGAACTGCAGCCGGGACAAAAAAGGTGAGCACAACACAGCAGGGGAGTGGGGGCGGCAGGCAGGAGGGCGCATGCCGTTCTGGGGTGCTGGCCATGCTCCGCTCTCAGGCAAGAAGCCATGCCCCTTCATCCCCCTGTCTTCCGCCAGGCTATAGCGGGACAGCCATTGTGAGCCGCCAGGCGCCGCTGTCAGTCAGCTGCGGCATCGGCGCAGAGGAGCATGATGGAGAGGTGGGTTGGGGCAGGGAGCAGCCACTCTGTGCTGCTGCCCACCCCTCTGCCCTGCTTGCCTGCCTGCCCTTTTTGCCTGCAGGGCCGTGTTATAACCGCGGAGTTTTCTGCCTTTTACCTGGTGTGTGGATGTGGTTGGGGGTGCTTTTGGGCTGGTGGAGTTTGAATGGCGCGCCCGTGATTCGCACAATGACCAGTTGTTGCAGGTGAATTGTTACACCCCAAATAGTGGTGAGGGCCTGAAGAGGCTTGGTTACAGAGTCGAGAAGTGGGACAAAGGTGACGGGGGTCTGGGTGGAGGCAGATCCTGGCTGGCAAGCCAACTCCCTGCCTTTGTCATGACGTCCTGCCTCTCTCTCGTGCTCGGCTCCTCCTGGCAGACTTCTCTGCCTACCTGAAGCGTCTGGAGCAGCACAAGCCGGTTGTGGTCACCGGGGACCTGAATGTAGCGCCTGCCGAGATCGACATCCACTCACCCAAGACCAATCTGAAGTCGGCGGGTACCTCCCCTTCCTTCCCCACTTTCCCTCCTTTCCTCCCCTTCCCGCCACCTCCAACGACTGCCACCGGCCCACGCATCGTGGCGCCGGCCCCCCACACTGCTGCCTGCAGGGTTCACGCCTCAGGAGCGCGCCAGCTTTGCGGCCAACCTGCTTGGGCAGGGATTTGTGGATTGCTTCCGGACACAGTACCCCGAGGCGGTGGCATACACCTATTGGGGTTACCGGTGCGTTTCAGGAGTGCAGCTCTATTGGCCGCTTGCCTTTGTGGCAATTGGTTCGAGGGGGCTCACCCCTGCCCCACCCCTCTGCATCCTGCAGATTCAATGCACGTGGCAACAACAAGGGCTGGCGACTGGATCACTTTCTCGTGTCGCAGCAGCTGCATTCCAGCTTACACGACTGCTACCACCTGCCGGCCATCATGGGCTCTGACCACTGTCCCTTGGGCCTTGTGCTGAAGCATTAATCGGCACCGATTTAAACACTAGCGGACATGCTTTCCGCATACTCAGGACATGTGACGATCACACATGTGATGGATACAAGAACTCGGGCACCCCCTAAGCTTGGGCACCCCCTGGCCACCCCTACATGTAATGCTCAGCCGCCAATGGCAGCCAAGGGCAGGTTCTCTGGCGAGGTGGAAGAGTCTGGGAGCACAGGAGGCGCCGCGCCGCAGCCGCTCAAGGAGCCTACCATTGCAACTGATAGAGTATCATTAACCTTGAAACTTGCTCCGACTGTCCTATTCTGCTGCTGCATTTTTGCCCGGACGCTGCCACTGACCGCTGAGCTGGCCGCCGCCGCCAGCAATGAATGCCGCGCTCTCAGGCATCTCGTGGCGTTCGCGCGTCCGACATCTTATATCCTTCTTCATTTGTTAGCAAGGGGCGGCCCAGCCACCCCCCTCGGGTTCCGCAAAAGTTTGTGCACTGTACTTTGCCCGCGTTCTGTGGGCGCTACGTGCACTGCTCATTACCCCACTGGCGCAACTGCTTGAAGCAACGGGCTTTGAATCCAGTCGCTCGCAGAGACGCGATACAAGCCGTCTCCCACTGGTGGGGGCTGCTGCACTGCGGGCAAACCTGCGCGTCGTCAGGAGCGACTGGCTGCTTGCCCGCGCTGCAGCGGACCAGCGGGGCAGTGGCAGTGTGCCGTCGCCACCAGGCACGCTGGCCGGTTGACGTCGCCCCAAACCTGGTGCAGTTGCCTCAGTTCTGCCCTGGAGACAGCAACAGCAGTGGGAGACAGCAACAACAGTGGGACTAGGCTCGCTTTGCCTGGTTCGGCGCAGACAGCACACCATGCAGCAGCACGTGCCGCCGCCCGAGCTTGTGCCGGTCCAGCTGACGCTTGGGAGCAGCAAGGGCACATTTCGAGATTGGGTGCTGTGGCCAGTTGCTGTCACAACCCAGGAGGAGCTGGAATCTTTTGCTGCGGGCTTGGTCAGCGACCTGGGCGTGCCACCGCAATTCAGACGGCCCGTAGCAGACGCCATTGGGGCGCAGGTGGCAGACTGGGTTGCCAACGTGCCGCCGCCTGCCACCGGGCCCAGCCCACGTCGCGAGCTCGTCAGGTGCGCCATCTTGCTGGCGTTGCCGCATGCTCTGGTAGGCAGCCAGAAGCATACCTCCTCCTTGCTGCCGCACTTGCAAGTTACACAAAGCTGCCCCGCCGTCTGCTCCCCACCCCACGCCTGTCCCGCTCAGGCTGGACCTGGTGCTGGGTGGCAGCCTGCGCCTGCGCGACCAGTTTTGGTGGGATCTGCACGCCGCAACACCCACGCCCGAGGATTTTGCGGCCGAGCTGTGCGCGAATTCGGACATCGACGCGTGCCACGGTGCCGCGGTGGCCGCCGCCATACGCATTGAGGTACAGCAGCTGCTGCCCTTTGTTAACATGTAGACGTGTAGTGTGATCTGCTCTTCATCTCTATGAGCTGCTGCCGCTCCTGCAAGCCCCCTCGGCCCGCAACTTGGTTGCAATGTTCGTGCATTTGTCCCATGGTACCTGCGCCGTATCCTGTGCAGCTGGGCAAGCTGCGGCGGTCGGCGCCCATCAACCTGCAGCTTCCCATGCCGCGCATTTTGGACACATTAGCGACAGGCGCAGCAGGCGCAGCAGGCGCCGAGCCAGGCGATGCAGATGCGTTGTTTGGCTTGAAAAACGTCTATGCCGACAGGCAAGTGTTTACTGCTTGCACCTATTGCTGCAACCAGTTGCTTGATTGCATGACATCTCAGCCGCCGACTGCCTGTGACCGTGTCGCCTGACAGGCGCACGCTGATGGTGTGCGTGGAACCTGGCGCTATGTGAGTAGCCTGCTGCTCCTTATTCCGCAGTTGCCTGCGCGTACCGGAGGAATGGCACAAGTGGGGCCCCTCGCAGCACCAGCTGAGTGTGGAGGAGGCACAAGCGCTGCAGAAGCAGCAGCAGCTGGTTGTGCAGCAGCGCCAGCAGCAGCAGCTGGCGCAGCGGCTCCACCAGCAGGCTGAGCTGGAGCGTGCGGAGCTCATGGCCAAGCAGAGTGCAGCAGCGGCACAGCAGCAGAGTGTTCAGGGCCCGGCGGCCCAGCAGGCCAAGCGCCTGCAGCAGCTGCACGAGCAGCGACCGCCTGCGCCGGGCGATGGCGAGGTGTTGGGTGCCCGACGGCAGCTGCGCCAGCGCCGGGGACGTGCCAGCCGCCTGAAAGAGCTTCTGCGGCAGGAGGAGGAAGCGGACGAGGAGTCCAACCAAAGCAGCGCCAGCCTGAGCGGCGGCGGCGGCGGCGGCGGCAGGAGCACAGCCCGGGCGGCGGAGGCAGCGGGCGGCAGCACCGCATCCCGTGACTACCTGCCCGATGAGGACTCCCTCATGCAGCAGGAGATGCAGGAGGCTGAGGAGGAGAGGAAGGAGGCGCGGCACCGCCCCTCGCGCCCCCGGCAGCGCCGACGCACAGCTGGTGCAGCGGGCAAGGCTGCTGCGGTAGCACAGAAGCAGCAGCAGCAGCTTCTGCCCACACCGCAGCAGCAGGCCATGCTGCCAATGCAGCTGCCCAGCAGCGGCAGCGCAGGGGCGCCACCATTGCTGGGTCATGGCATGGGTGGCGGCGGAGGTGCGGGGATGCCGCCCCTGCTGCCCAGCGGCAGCGGAGTGGGCGGCGCCCTGTTTGGCAATGGAATGGGAGGGGCCCTGATGAGCATGGGTGGCGGCAGTGGCGTGGTGCCAGTGCTACAGCAGCAGCAGCAGCTCCCGCCGGGCATGGTCCCCACAGGCAGCGGACCGATTGGCGGCGGCATGCCCCAGCAACCGTCCCTGGTGCCGCAGCAGTCGCTGCCGCCGCAAGGGCCGCTGCAGGCAGCGCGGCAGGTGCCACCTGCTGCGCAGGTGCACATGGTGGGTGGCGCCATTGTGCATTTTGCCCGGGAGCTCAACATGAAGGAGGACAAGATCCGGGCCATGCTGAGCCGCACCCCCCAGGAACAGCTCAGCCTTTTCCGCACACTGCACCAGCTGGTGCAGCAGGCGCGGGCGCGGCAGCAGCAGCAGCTGGAGACGGCGGCGATGCTGGCGGCGCAAGTTCAGCAGGGAGTGGGGGCAGGGCTGCCGCCCATGCAGGCGCCGGCGCTGCCACCCGAGATGCTGCCGCCCATGCCAATGCCCTTGCCCGCGCCGCGGGAGCAGCAGCACCAGCCAGTGAACCAGTTCAGCGAAATGTTCAGCGAAATGTTTCCGTTGTGATGGTTGAAAGCATTCACAGCTTTGGGATGCGACTGACGGCAGGCTTGCTGTTGGCCACAATGCCTGCCATATTCCTTCAAGCAAATCGCGATGCACTGCAACAAAGCTTCAGAATCTGCCCGGTAGAGAGGCTGCTACAATCACAGAAGGGAGCACCTGTCGCCTGGGCCCATCTGCCGCCTGCCGCCTTCCATCCAGCTTCACCCTATGCCGTCACGCCTCGGGCTCCACCTCGCCCTTGCTTGCCCCACAGCAAACGTCGTGCTGGTGCCCGTGTTCGCAAAGCTCCCTCTTGCTGGTAGCATCGCGCATCTTCCTGTTCAGATCGGCCTGCACCGGTGGCAGCAAAGCAGTGCAACAGTGGTGCATTCCTTGGGCTCGCGGGCTGCATTCGGTGCAGTGCCGGTCCTGTGTGGGGGCCTTCCATGCCACCCAGCTAGCCCAGCCCAGCTTGCATGCCACACTCACAACTTGCGCCTCCAGGGCTTCCCTCACAATGCGGTCTGCCATTGTCTCGCCGAGCGTGCCCCTGTGACGCACGGTGTGCAACAGGCGCCGCACTTCCTCAGGGTCCTGCAGTTTCTCCATGATGGTGCCCTGCAAAGAACACTGACTGTCGGAAACCAGCTTCGGGACCAGCTGGCACCAGAGCAAGCAAGCTTGCGATGATTAGGCACAGCCTGGTCGGCGGCCACGGGGGCAGCTGAAGCCGCCGGCATGCTGAGTGCGGCAACTGTGGCATGGCCGGGTGCGGCTGCGACAGCTCGCAGCGCATCTGTGCGCAGCACCGGCGTCGCAGCCACCAAGGGGACTGAGGTGGCTGGCAGGGCAGGGCCGGCAACGGAGGCTCAGGAGACATCGAGCCAGCGCTGCTGCATGGCCAACGGCAAGCGGCTGACAGCTGCACTGCTACGGTAGCGGCAGCAAGTGTACCGATGGAACGGCAGCCAGAGGACTTTCAGACCGGTCGCGGCGAGACAGCAGCGGAACGCCACGTCCCACACAACGCTTGCCTGCTCCTGCTCCGTCAGCAGCAAGTGCTCGTCGTTGTAGGTGTCATGTGCATCGCTGGCTGCCCGAGCCTGCTGGCACCACAGGCTAGCAGGCTGGCGGCAAGCCCGCCTCAGGCAGCTCGTCCTGGCGGCAGGGGCGGCGCGCTGCAGCATGGTTGCATTGTGCAGAAGCTTCAGAAGCATCCAAGGCAAACCTGGCCCCTGCTTTCCACTGCACCGTCAGCTTTGAGGAACCCCACAGTGGATCAACTTGGCAGCAATCCTTGGATCACCCTTGTGCCCTTGTGCCCTCAGGTTGCGGGAGTAGCAGCCTCCACTGCCCCTCGTGACCCCCCTTGCTGTAAGCTTCGCACCCCTTCAACTCTCCTGCTGAGAGGGTAAAACCCAGATGCAGGTGCTTCGATGCTCTGCAGTGCCCCGTGCCGCAGTCAGCGTCGGGTGGCGGGGCATGGCAGCAGGCGTCCCCACCGGACCACAGGGGGGGTATAACGAGGTGCCAGAGGAGACGGCCATCCTGGCAGAGACAGAGGAGCAGCATCAGCAGGACAGGGCCAACGCTGAGAAGCTGGTGCACCAGCAGGTGGGCATGGGACGTCGCTGCTGCTCAAATCTGCTGTCCACACGTTTGACCCATCGACCAGCTGTCTGTACAGGAGCTGGGCGAGGCTCTGGCAGCGGAGTCGAGGGAGGCTGCAGCGGTGAGCCGAGATGAATGTGCCTGCTGGACTGGACAGTGGTCAGAACCCCTTGCACACTTGCTCGTTGGTCACATACAAATGCAGGAGCAGCGCGAGGACGAGACGGACGAGGCAAGCCGTGACTCGCGCTCAGTGCTGAAAAGTTCTTACCCAGCAGCAGGATGGACTAAGATGGGCGAGCACCTGTAAGGCCGGCGAGTTTCATGCATGCAACAAGGTATGCAAGGGCAAGGGGAGGGGAAGAGTCACCAGCTCGGATCTGAGGTCAGGGGCGCGGGGGCCAGGCGCAGGGTCTCGCTGCCCCGCCATAGTGAAAACGGTGCGCGCTGCTGATGCAGCTTGGTGTGGAGCAGCATGGCAGGGGGCGCGACCCTGAGGGCGCGTATAGCTGAATTGCACCGTGCCAGCATGCGGTTTATCCCGCCGCAGCGCGCCGCCGCCAACTTGCGCGCGGGGCTTGCAAGCTTCAGGTGCTGGCGCTGAGGCGGTATCACTGCTGTGCACGGCAAGCAGTCCACATGCGCCTGCCCACCGAAGCCGTCGTATTGGGCTGAAGCACGCTCATGCATCAGCAGTGCCAGCCTGGCCAGGTGGAAAGTTCACGGAGGAGCTTGCCAGATATAAATAGCGGCCCAACCCCGCATGTGCACCAGTCATTACCTACAGTTCGCCACACAATCCCTCCCTGCCAGCCCTCGGCACTCCCTCCACCCGGTTCTGTGGTCATCCACTCGGCAACCAAGCGTCATGCTTTCCCGCGTCAGCATCAAGCCCACGGCAATGGTGGGCTCCACCACCAAGTCGAAGACGGTGAAGGGCAAGACCGTGAGCGGCGGCAAGACCGTCAAGGGCAGCAGCGCCCCGGCCGGCCTCACCCCCGGGCAGGAGTGTGAGTCTCGCCGCCACCAGCTGCGCTGAGTCTCGCCGCCCTGCGGCGCCTAGTAGAATGCCGCTGGGCCGCCGATTCCTTCGGGACGCATCCCATGCATGTGACGGCGGGCGGCGCCACTACCACTGCCTGCTTCAGCACCCGATCCCCATGTTTCCAACACGCACACTCACTGCTGTCCACCCATATTCTCTTTCCTTGGCCTTGCAGATGCCCTGACCCTGCCCGGCATCAGCGAGCCCTTCCCCGCAATGTTTGACCCCGCCAGTGAGTGTGGCTTTGCCATGTGACCGCTGGCTGGCTGGTGCAGGTCCCCCTGAGATCAGCCCTCCTCCCCCATGTGTGTTTTACAATCTCGCAATTTCTTCCTTCCATTGCTGCAGACTTCACCAAGACTGCCAAGCCTGCGGTGAGTCTGGCAGATGTGTGGCCTGCCCTCGGGTTCGGCAGCTCATGCCAGGTCACAGGCCAGTGTTGGCATTCCGTTTCTCTTTGTTTCTCATCGCACCAGTAGCTGACGTCCGTCTATTGCCTCCGCCCTTTGTATGCCCGCAGGACATCAAGCGCTGGCGCGAGTCTGAGCTCACCCACGGCCGCGTGGCGATGCTGGCTGCCCTCGGGTGAGGATGCAGATACGCGCAGTCTTGCCAGGCCCAGCATGGCGCCTGCTTCAGCATCTACTCAGTCGCAGCCATGGCCCGTTGGCACCTCCATTGTCCCCGTTCCCCTGACGTTTGTATCCTTTATTTTTGGTCTGCAGGTTTGTTGTTGGCGAGCAGCTGGAGGACTTCCCTGCCTTCATGAACTTTGACGTAAGTGCGCAGCATGCTAAAGGTGTTTGGGTGCAGTATGGTGCGTGAGTGTGTGCGTCTAATCTGTAATGTTTCTGCCACATTGCTTCTGCAGGGCTCGATCACTGGCCCCGCCATCTACCAGTTCCAGCAGGTAGAGGAGGCGCGCCCTCTCTTCTGGGAATCTCTGCTCCTCTTCATTGGCCTGGCTGAGAGCTTCCGCGTCGCCGTGGGCTGGGCCACGCCCACTGGCAACGGCTTCAACAACCTGAAGGCAAGAAGCTTAATTGCTGCTGCGTAATGCGTCCGTTCTTGCTGAAAGGCAACAGGCTGTGCAGCTGTTTGGGTCAGGAGGCAACCTCTTCCAACACGCGTGCACAGATCTTGTGTTGAGGTCTCGCACATGGTAAACAACTCCGCCCTTTGATGGTCCTGCAGGACGAGTATGAGCCCGGCACCCTGGGCTTTGACCCCCTGGGCCTGAAGCCCAGCGACCCCGAGGAGCTCTTTGAGCTGGAGACCAAGGAGCTGAACAACGGGCGCCTGGCCATGATCGGCGTCGCCGGCTTTGTGCTGCAGGAGCTGGCCGTCAAGCGCGGAAGTGAGCACACGCCGCTGCTGCTCCGTACTGCATGCGGCAGTGCATGCGGCAGCCTGCGTCGTTCTGCCCCGCCAGGGGCTGGCCATCCTTCCTTGGCTTGCAAGCTGCTCACCTCCTCTGCGCTCCTCTCCTTTTCCCCGCCTCCCTGCAGTCTTTGAGCACCTGGCCCTTTACCTGGAGCGGGAGGCGATCCTGGAGATTGAGGACCTGGACCCCGCCCTCAACATCGCCCTGCCGACCATCCCTTGAGGTGAGCGATGTGGCACTCCTGCAACAAGAGCAGTGCCTCCTGCAGTGGTGTGTTGCACAAACCTATGTATTCTTGGGACCTGACCCCACCGAGCAACCCCGCGGTCTTGCAGGAGGTGCCGCACCAATATTTACGACCCAGTTCCGAGCAAGAGAGATCCATGATGCTTCCAATGAATCCAGAACAACCGGATGGATCAACCCCACGTCTATAGCGCCTCCCCATTTCATCACACCGCACAGACCAGACATTCTTTAATTCCTTGAATTCAGATTTTGCTCCAGCTGCCGTCCCCGTCCCTTTCCAGGCTAGTGTATCAGACTGTAACAGAAATCAATGAGCGGGACGTGCCCCAGTACAGGCCGCAGCCTAGAGACGGTTTTCTTGGCACACCTCTGTTGCTTCCTGCTTGGCACACCTCCGCGTGGCCGAGGCAGGCAGGCCAAACTAGGCCATGAAGCGCAAGGAGGAGCAGGCTGAGGGCGAGCAGGCTGAGGCCTCGTCTGCCCAAACTCCCAAAAAGGCGCGGCGCCCCACAGACGAAGTGCAGAAAGGACGTGCCAAGGAAGGAGCGGCAATCGCTCAGCAGCAGGCAGCTCCCAAGGGTTCGCCGCCGGGCGAGAACCTGGTACAGTCAGCGCCGCCCACCCAACAGGCGGCGGGGGAGGAGGAGGCGGAGGGAGGTGTGGGGGCGGCTAGCGAGGGCATCGTTGAAGCAGGGCGGATCGAGTTTTACTACAGGTGAGAGGAGAGACGGTGACGCTTGTGTTTGGTGTGCCGGCAGCCAGCGGCCTGGGCTACTCCTGCCACTGGCCTTGTGCAGGCCCAAGGTGGGCAAGGGCAAAGCGGACAGCTTGGCGGATGTGCAGCGCTTCTTCATGCGGCTGCGTCCCAACAAGGAGGGAGTTAGGAGCCGGCTGTGCGTCATTGGCAAGAAGCGCCTGCCATCGGCACGGAGGCACGAGGTTGGTACCGCGGGCCAGGCGCCAGCAGAGCCTGACGGTGTGCCATGCAACCCTTTGGATTGCAACCTCTTTGCCCAAGGAAGTGCTTGCCCTGCACCTGTCAAACTGCCGTCTCTGTGCAGTGATTTTTCGGCTTCGTGAAGTCCAGTTCAGAAGACGCGGAAGAAGTGCTGCATGGCATGGGCCCACAGGCGTATGAAACCAAGACCCGTGGTGTGCCCGGTCGTGGAAAGCCCTGCGCTGGCCTGCTCTGTGGCCTGCTCGCAGCGCACTGCGGGATATGTCTGGTATGCGACCCTACGCAGGCACACGCCACCTGGCCGCTGCTCGAGCACTGGGGCAGGGTACTTATTGCATAGTGGACCGCAAAGACCACACAAGACTGGTATACAGGTAAGTGGTAGGTGTTATTCAGGTGAAGTAAGACCAGAATGTTGGCAGCAGAATGATGGCAGCAGCCTCGCCCAGGCCACACCATTGAGTATGTCGGTGCTTGCAGGCTGGAAGTGCCCGCCACGCCCGGGGAGGCGCAGCTGGAGTTCACCATTGGAGAGCTGGGCAGCTTCATCTTCACCGTGAAGGTCAGGCATGGGCGAGGGCAGCAGGCAGTGCAGGCAGCGGAGCAATGCACGAATGGCAATGGCGCGGGCACCTGCCCGTGTTACCCAAGGTCAACTTGCGCCACGTGGCCTTGTTCGTGCAGAACCCGGTGGGGCGAGGCCCTGATGACCCAGGCCTGGCAGAGAAGGCCGAGTACTCGCCGGAGAAGCAGACGGAGTTTCAGCACTACAGCTGGATTCCCGTTCGCGACACGCAGGCATGCACCACTGGGGTGCAGGCAGGCTGTGGTGGCCTGTGCAGTGCTGCCGCCCTGAAGCTCCCTGCTTGCCTTTTTCCATCCGGGAACGTCCCTCCTCCACCTGACCGCTGGTGCCTGCCTGCCTGCCCAGCTGCTGGACTACCCTCGCTGCGAGTTCCTCCTCGTGGGAGTCAAGGAGGACGAACCGGGGCGGCTGAACAAGGTGGAGCAGCAGCTCGACGAGGCGTCACAGCAGCTGGGCGTCGAATCGGACGAGGAGGAGATGCTGGCTGCGATGAAAGAGGAGATGCAGGTGTGCTCCGCCTCATGCCCAGCCTGCTGCAAAGCGCTGCCCATGCCAAACTCCCCACCCCTTGCCCTTTACTTCTTCAATGAAGGCGGAGAAGCTGGGCATCAATGTGAAGCCCGCGGAGACGGGGGAGATGGCCTGAAGGGGCGAGGTGGCCCGCCGAGCCGCCCATGTTGTTGAACATGACGATCTCGTGCTGTCTGCATAATTGCTTGCCCGCCTGTGGCCACAGATATGTGTGCATGATTGTTAAAAGGTCACGAATGCTCGAGACACCCAGCCAGCGGGGCCGCCAACCTGTCGCCGACATGGCGGGCGGCATCAGCGCAGCGAGATGGCGTGGATGGCGCAGCGAGACATGCTCTGCTCCAACGAGTACTGGGCATGCATACAGCTTGGGGCAGCATTCAGCTGGGGGAGCCCCTTTGAAGCAAACTTTTGGTCATGGTGCTGCCCCCGCTGGGCAGAATGCCGAAATCGAGGTCTAACGAGGACCTGGGCAGGTCCAACCAGCAACCGCAGCAGTTGTTAGCTTCGATACGCAAACAGTTTGGCGGCAACCGCCGCCCCCAGCTGGACGAGAGAAATTGGGCCACGCTCAAGGTCTGACAATGGCGCATCTCAAGCTTTATTTCGGCGTAGGGATTGCGCCGGAGCCGATCAACCTCCTTGCCGCCCCCTACCCGCCGCCCCGTCAAACCGACCTTGCCTGCCGCCGCCGCCCAGTGCAGGAGCAGGCGTTGAAGAAGGCGGCGGATCTGCAGCAGAAGGCATCGCAGTCAGCCAAGGAGGGGGTGGAAGGGGCGCGGCTTGTCGTCGCAGACCTGGCCCGCGGCGATGCCAAGCAGGCAGGCACGCGAGTGGGAGCGGCAGTGGAGCGCGCAGGGGACTCGGCTTTCCTCATGGGCATATCGCGCCTGATGGTGAGAACAGATGCTACATATGTAGCCTACTGGTGAAATCAGATGCAGGTAACTTCCACGGAGCAGTTGGTGTGGTTTGATGATAGCCACCAATACTCCACACTCTTGCTGCACCTCCAACGCCCTCTATTGCTATCTGCTGCCGTTGCCCCAAAATGAGCAATGCCGCAGATATGCATGTATTTTATAAACACCGTGTACGATAGGTATGGGAGCTACCAGTTTACGCAGCAGCCGGAAGTGCTGGAGCGGGCAAAGCGGTGGCCGCAGCATTACCCGGTGATCAGGTGCGGGTGTTAACTGAGTTCAGTGTTTTATTGCTACTCTCAAGTCGTGCCACGCGCCAGCAGCATTGAAGCTTGCGGTTCCCTGTTGCTGACCATCCTCCGACTGCTGCCTTGCCGCTCCGCCGCAGCTTTCCCTACCTGAGCGTCGGCATGCTGCTGCCATGCGCTGTGCTGGCAGCGCTGGGCATCAAGGTGTTGTTTTGCGCTTGGTTTATGGTGGCCTGGGAGGTCTTCGACTCGCTCAACCTCGTGTGGACGCAGGCAAGCGGCGTATTTCTCTCTCCTTTCTTGGTGACTCGTCGTATCCGAAACCGCCTTCTGTGAGATTGGCCCCCTGCTGTGCAGCTCATGATGCTGCTGTTCAGTGGCGTCAAGCCGAACGAGGTGGGTTGGTGCAGGTGGTAATTGAGGACCAGAAGGGGTGGGGCACATTTCTAGCCAGAAGAGGGCCCGGCCTGCATCTACAGCGCCCCCTACATTCGATGCCGTCTGCCTGCCCCACTTGCAGTTGGTGGTGAAGCGGCTGGCGATGATGGGATGCACAGGTAGGGTGGGGCTTCATGGCTTTGCTATGAGCCTGCACTCGCGAGCCGTTGCATATGGCGCTGGCTTCAGCTTCTGTCACGGCACGTGGCATGCCATTCTCACCAACTCTCTCTAACCGCCGGCACCATTTTACTCGCGGCCTGCAGCACTGGTGCTGGCGCACAGCATGAAGGAGCAGCGGGTACAGATCAGCAGCTACGCGGGGCTGCTGCTCTCCGGCAACAGCCGGAAGCGGCAGCCCAGCCGAGCCAAGTCACTGGTGCTGTTGCTGGGCCGCCTGCTCATGGCGCTGCTCTTCATCTATGTGGGCATCACCCAGGCAAGACGACTTGCGGCTTGTTGTTCTGCAGATTCTTGAACAGCTGTGCGACCACCTTGGCAGCCTGCAGAGGCCAGGGTGCGAGCACGGCAACAACCACCTCACTGCTGCTCCTCAAATGGCTTGCTTCTGCTGCCCGCCGCCTGGTCTCTTCCTCCCTCTATGCAGCTGGAGCGCGTGATCGCCCGCGACTTTATCCTCGTGAACCATCTGCCGCACTCGCAGCTGTGGGAGCGGGATGGGCATGACAACAACTGGCTGGTAACTCTTTGCGTGCATCTGGAGGGCTCAGGCAACACCCACTCGGTGCATGGCTGCCCTGCCGGACTTCACTTCAGCTGCGTGGCTGCTGCCTCCCTGCCTCCATTCCTTCCGGTCCCTCCGCAGCTGCTGGAATTTGTGCTGGCGCTGCCTTTTGCTGCTGGCTACAAGACATCAGCAGTAGCACGGATGCTCGCAGCCACGCTAGCAGCGGAGGCGTTGACCTGCTGGCCGTTTTGGACTCAGTGGCCCACACAGAGCTATGCTGCTCACGTCCGTTTGCACTTTGCCACCAATTTGGGGGTTGCAGGCGAGTTGATCACTGCTGCTTCTCTGATGGAGCATATGATAGAGTGGCCCTGCATGCAGCTTGGTGCGTGCATGTATCTGTGGACATGTTGCCATCTGGGCTGCTGTCGCTCCCATCCCCAAGTGCAGGCGGGCTGCTGCTGCTGGCCTCGTTTGGAGCGGGACGATTTACTGTGGACACCTTGCTGGCAGCCAAGAAGAAAGAGTAGCGACAGTGGAGGAGCTCCTACGAGACTGTCCGCGAGCTGTGTTATGTACCGGCATGGCTCGTTGGTACCATAATGATACATCTTGTAGCCGGGGTGTAATGGCGGTGGAGCACTGAGGCAGCACTGTCGCCGAGTGCAGAGCCTGAGGAGGCCCGGGATCCTTGAGCATTGCAAAGCAAATTGAACACACGCATGTCCATGGCCTGCCCGCTCGCCTGCCTGCAGTACATGTGTGTGCTGCCGACTCCACAGGGAACTCCCTTCCCAGCACAAATCACGCGTATTCTCCTCTTTCGCCGTGCATCCCTCATGGCCTGGGCCAATGCCAGTGACGAGTTGCATCGCGTTGCTGGCGGTGGGCACACGGGGCGATGTGCAGCCACTGTTGGCGCTAGCTATCGAGCTGCGGAACCTGCCTGTGAGCGTCACGCTCATCACGCATCGAGCTCACGAGGCATGGTTGCAGGAGCCTGCACACGCAGCGCAACTCCTGCTGCGCTTCATTTCTAGCCCGCCCACCGACGCAGCGGCGGTGGACACCGCTGTGCGGGAGGGGCAGCAGCGTGACGAGCTCATCGCCGCTTGTGAGGCGGCGCTGGGCCGCACCGTGCAACGCCCGTCAGGGCCAGCCGTTTGCGCAGAAGCCTGCAGCACCCGTGCGCTCATCCTGTTCAACGTTTTTGCGTTGGAGGGGTTCCATATTGCCGAGGCGCTGGGCGTGCCCTGCCTGGCAGCCTCGCCGTGCCTGGTTCCATATGCCATGCCGGCTGCCTTTGAGCGCCGGTTCCGGCAGGCGAACCCGAGCCTCTACCAAGCCTTGAAGGCGGCCGACGAGCACCGACAGCAGCCGGTGGCAGGGGCCAACAGCAGCGCAGCAAACATTGGCAGCACTGGCATTGCCGGCAGCGTGGGGTGGGCAGAGGTACGGCATTGGCTGTGGCCGTTGTTCACCGAGCGCTGGGGCGCCTGGCGCCACCACCGCCTGGGCCTGCCAGCCGTCCCATACTCAGACTGCCCACCTGGCGTGCCGCTGCCACCAGCGCCGGCGCTGCTGTATGGTGAGGGGCCCTGTTCCGGATCCTGCTGCCACCTGCGACCATCCGTGTGTTGGTCTGACACCATGATGCTGGCCTGCCTGGCCCCACGCCTCCTGTCAGGTGTGAGCGAGTCGGTGGTGCCCCGGCCTGGCTTCTGGCCCTCCACGGTGCACATGTGCGGCTACTGGGCCAGCATGCACTGCTTCCCAGCCTCCCAGCAGCAGCTCCCGCCCATCATGCGTCTGCTGGGCGAAGAGCAGCATAAGCCAATGGCGGTGGATTTCGGCAGCACGGGACACATGTTCCTTCCGCAACCTCAGCTGCTGGTAGCCGTTCTGCGAGCGGTTGCACAGCAACTGCGACGCAGGCTGCTGCTTCTTACAGGCGGCTGGCAGCCTCTGTTAGAGGCCTGCAGCTGCCAGCCTAGCGAGCCTGCCTGGGTGCTGGCGCTGGAGCGACCTGTGGTGCATGACGTATTGCTGCCGCACTGCGCCGCACTGCTGCACCATGGCGGTGCTGGCACAGTGGCAGCGGCGCTTCGCTGCGGCGTGCCACAGCTGGTCTGCCCCTTGCACTTTGATCAGCAGCAGTGGGCGGAGCGGGTTGTTTGGCTCGATTGTGGCGCCCAGCTAAGCCCAGCGGCGCTGCTCCAGGCAGGCGGCAGTGGAGGGGACGCAATGAGCACGGCAGCCGAGCTGGGCGATGCAGGGCCACGGGGAAGCAAGGAGCAGCAAGAGCAGGCTGTGGAGGCAGCGGGGCAGGCCGTGGCGGCTGCTCTGGCAGGCCTGCTGCAGGATGCTACAGTGCGGCAGCAGTGCGCCGCCATGAAGCAGCAGCTGGCCGGAGAGGATGGGCTAGCGGCCGCCGTGCAGCTGGTGCGGCAGCACCTAGAGCAGTCTGTTGCCGCTGGTGGGGGCGCGATGGTGGGAACCGGTGGAGCGGCGGCGATGCATGCAGCTGCAGCAGGCTCAGCGCGGCAACCGGAACCGCAGGCATCTGTCCCGCCACATGAGGTGTTGGTACTTGACGGCCTGCGGGTGCGCTGCATCTCGGCCGCAGAGGCGCTGTTCATCCACCGCGAGGTTTTCCTGGACGACTGCTATCGCCTGGGCTGCGGCATCACCCAGTCTGGCAGCATAGTTGTGGATGCAGGTAGGACTGTGCACTCCACGGCAGCAGCAGCGCAGTGAAATGCGCTTGCAATGTCCCAATTGTGCACCCTGCTCGCCTTTTTCTCCTTGCTTGTACAGGTGCCAACATCGGCCTGTTTGCTCTGCGCCTGTTGTTGGACCCCCAGCTGGCCCCGTCGGTGCAGCATGTATATGCGTTCGAACCGCTGCCCCTGATCGCCGACGTGCTTGAGGCCAATCTGCAGGAGCACGGCCTGACAGACAAGGTGTGGGGTTGCCTTCATTGTGCGGTGCTCCCTGCCCAGCCACTGGCTCGTTCCTGACATGCCTATTGCTGAGGCTTCTTCACGTAGGTGACTGTGATTCGCTGCGGCCTGCACTCCCACCCTTCCCCCTCTCTCCCTTTCACATATTACCCAGCCATGCCGGGCAACAGCACATTCGCTGCCGCTGACAAGTGGGAGGTGCAGCGCCCACGCATGGCCGCACTTATGGGTCAGGCAGCCGCCGACAGATGCTTCCAAAGTGCCAGCAGGTGGGGGATGGATTTCGAGATGTTGGGCCTGCGCTTGCATGGTGCAGCCACGGGGGGCCCGGATGACATGCCATCTGCTGTTGTTGCCTGTGCACTTATGGCCACCCGGTGTGCCGCTGCATGCGCGGTTGTGGAGAGATGCAGGGTTGAGTGCTCCGTGACCACCCTGGCTGACTTTGTGGCGGAGCGGTGCCTGGACAGGATTGACCTGCTAAAGGTGATGGGCTGCTGTAGATCCTGTCCTGCCTGCACGTCTGCGCCACTCCTTCTAAGGGAGGGGTAGCACGCATGCGAGTTGGGGGTGTTGGCTCCTGCCGCATTACTTCTGCTGCAGCCAACTGTTGCCTGCTGCGCGCGTTGCCACAGGTTGATGTGGAGGGATGCGAGCTGGAGGTGCTGCGGGGATTGGATGCCGCCAGCTGGGCCGCCACCCGCCAGGTGGTTGCAGAGGTGAGATCGAGTTGTAGACGGATTGAGATCAGCAAAGCGTAGAGTGATGCATTCCCCGTCTCAGTCCCAGGGTCCGCCGCACGCTACCTGCCATGCCATGCAGGTGCACGATGTGGGGGGCCGTGTGGCGGCAGTCAGGGAGCTGCTCGAGGTCCAGGGGTTTGCTGTGGATGCAGCTGCTGGAGTGGTGGGGAACTGGTTGCTGTTTGGCAAGCGGACGATGTGAATGTAGCTGTTCAAAGAATTTGCTGAAGATGAGGTGGCAGGCGGCCGGCGCTGATGTGGCGCCGCCTTCGGGTCCATTGGCCCGAACAGATTCTGAATCTGGCAGAACCGGTCGGTTCCCACGATCTAACCCACACCGATCTAACCCAGCCGCCAGCCTCCACACCATGGTACCCGCTTGCGCCGAGCTAGCACCCCAGCTTCCTGCCTCCCGGCAGAGTGTTCTCCGGCTCCACGGAATTCTCCGGCTCCACGGAACTAAACCTCGTGCCCTACCGCGGCCGCGGGCCGCCAGCCGAGGCACTCCACAGAATGCTGCCGGCAAAGGCGGCAGCGCTCCCGCCGCAAGCTTGGACCTGGAGGGCCCGTCCAAGCAGTTGCGCGAACTGCGTGAGGTGGGTTTAGCTATCTAGGCACGGTTTAGCTTTTAAATTGCAGCTTTGTTGTTGCAGCTCAGGAGCAGGCGCCATTGCCCCCTCACCACCTCACTCCGCCGCCATATTCCCTGTCACCTTGCAGGTGTCGTATCTGTCAGGCCGCAGCGCTCGAGTATGCCAGCATTTCCCCCAGGCCCTGGGCGTGGACGACTTCCTGAACCGCGCCGAGGTGGCTCTGTACGCCTTTGGCTTCACCGGCGACAACTCCATCGGTGAGGAAGGGGCGCACTGTCGGCATGCCTGCATTTCAGGGACCTGGATCGCTCCACTGTCTAGCTTCTGGTTAATTGTTTTTATTCACAAAACAAACAAACACAAATACAAAATACAAATACAATACAAATACAAATACAAAAAAAAATACAAACAAAAAAAAATACAAACAAAAAAAAATACAAACAAAAAAAATACAAACAAAAAATTCGTCGCCTCGCAGCGGTCATTAACCTGTGCCGCGACGAGATCACCAACACCTTGAAGACCAAGCTTGATCAAGTCTTTGGGGCTGAATTCAACGTGAATGGCCTCGGCGGGGTCCTAACCTGCGGCGTGACGGGCATGGCGGCTGGCCTCAGGTGAAGTGACAAGCATGCACCCATCATCCCAGTAACCAGCAGGACCAAGGCCCCCCTTGTCTGCCACTACCTGCCCTTGTCTGCAGCCACGCGCCTGTGTCACGCACCTCTGGGAAAGAGCGATACGTGTTCTTCAGTTTCCCCCACATCAGGTGAGCGAGGAGTCGTAGGCTGGTGAGTCTAGTGCGCACAGCAAGCATGGGCCTGGCACGCCCTTCTTTGCAGCATCGATGCCAAGGGCGAGGTCGGTGCCATATCGCGACCGGGGCGCCCTGGCATGAGCTGCGCCTGCGGTGCACTCAAGGCTGCGCTGGTGGACATCCGACGCGACGGGCTGGCACACAACTGCAAGATACCTGGAGGTGAGAGGCAGGGGAGGCAGGGAGGCGGAAATGCTGTCTGGAACAAAATGAGGGTGGTTCATATGCCGTGTGCTGGGCATTGCAACCTGGAATCGGCTGCTGCTCCCTGAGCCCTCTGTGCGCAGTGCACGACGCGCGCGACCCAGAGTACAGCATTCTGAAGCAGCGCCTGGCGCGGCGCCTGCGCTTTGAAGGGGCCAGTGAGGACACAGGTGGGCGCCCCGCACGGTGCCGCGGCCGCTGCCTGGCCTCGCCGCCGCCCACGGTTTCAACGCTCCTGCTGCCGCCGCTTCCCGCCGCTGCTCCCATGCCCTCCCCTCCCCAATGCAGTCTCTGGCATGTCGCTGACCGACATCACGTACGTGGCGGAGCGCACCATCACAGATGACCTCGAGTTCCTGATCTCACAAACCGTTGACCCGCGGCGTGCAGACTACGCAGGTGGGGAGCGGAGCGTGACCACGCCAGTCACATAGGCTGCCGCCCAACCTGCCAGACATCCAGCCTCTCCGACACCCTTCCCCCCAGCTGGCAACTCCCCACTCCTGCGCCCCCACCCCCCCACCCCCCACCCCCCCACCCCCACGGTTGTCCCTCCGCCAGTCATTACGGGGGTGCAGATCCACAACTGGGGCTCTGTGTTTGACGACGAGTCGCCCAACCTGGAGTTTGTGGCCCCCACCTCGGTCTATGCCGTGGTCAGCGGGGAGAAGACATACCTGGACTTCAGCTCCGTGCCGGTGAGCGCCACTGCCTACGTTTGGGCAGGCCCGTTGGGGCCGGGGAGCGCATGCAGACGCGCTCTGGCACTGGCCTGCTGCCAGGGTTGGGGGTGTGCGGCAGGCAGACCGCCTGATCGCCGCCACGCTGCGTCCGCCCCATGCACAGTCGCTGTCGCCACGCCAGACGCGGCTGCTGGCGCGGGCCCGCGAGCGCGGCGAAGGCGGCGGTGGCGGCGAGGCCGCTGATGTGGTCTGCAACTCTGGCGGGCCCGGCACGCTGCTGGAGATCGATGCACCCTACCTTTACAACAGCAAGGAGCAGCGACGGCGGGAGAAGGAGCGCGCCGACACGTGAGTTGTGTGTGTGTGCGCTGGATTGCAGGGAGGCCACAAGCTGTAGTGCCGTGCCACGGCAGCAGGCGCTGGGCAGTCCCGCCCAAACCGCTCACTCCCGCACGCCCCCCGCCGCGCCACTTCCTGCCTTTGCAGGTACGCGGCGCTGCTGGGGGAGGAGGATCTGCACCCGCAGACGCTGTGCCGCTGGCCCGCTTGGCAGTCGCACCTGCGCGCGGGGGAGCCACACCGCGAGGAGGAGGACACCTCGGTGGTCATCGACTCCCAGTTTGAGTCGGGTGGGTGGATGGGCGGTGCACGGGCAGGTGCATCACAGGCTGACATGGACATGTGTGGCAATGGACGGGCAGTGTGGAACCCCCGGTTGGCATGCGAATTGGCCAGGGCTCTGGTATGCACCCCCACCTAGCCGCATACGAGCCCCGCACGCTGCTGCCTCGCCCCCCGCGCTCACGCCTCCATGGCTGCCCTTGCTGCCGCTTGCCATGCTGCAGACGGCGAGCTGGATGAGCTGCTGGGCAAGCTGCAGAACAGGTACATGCAGCCCACAGGGTACGAGGGCAGCGGCAGAAGCAGCATCGGCGGCGGCGGCGGCGGAAGCGCCGCCGGCCCGGTCAGCAACACCTCTGGCCCTGGTAGCTTGAGCACTGGGGTGCCGGGAAGCAGCACCAGCACCAGCGGGAGCGCTGCCCCTCTGGCCCACACTGGGCTGCTCAGCCGCCTGCTAAAGACAGTCAAGGACGCCAAGGAGCGCAGCCAGTGGCGCAAGTAGCGAGGCTGCACAGTGGGCATCCTTTGCTGCACCCACCACCCGCCCACCACCATACCTCTGCTGTGCCAGTCGGCCTGTTGTACAACTGTCCTCTACGGTTGCACTGAATTCTCAGATCTGCATTGCTTGTCCCCCTGATTGCTCAGCCCCCGTTGCCTGTGAACTTCTGTCACTGTACCATCCACCGTTGCCCGCTTACATGCCTGTGACCCCCCCCTGTTGATTTGGACGCATTGCCTGATTGGATGGAGACAGCTTGACTCTAGAAGTACACCATCTCCTGCTGCGAGCTGATCCATTCCCATTCCCAGTCCCAGTCAGCCCGCCAGCTCCCGCTCTACTGCCTCCAGCGCCTGCAGCAGGCTGCGCCCCTCGAGCCGCAGCTGCACCGCCTTCTCCGCTTTGCTGCTGCTGGCGGCGCCCTTGACGTCTGTCACCTGTGGCACAGCCGCATGGGAGGCAGGCGCGTGTTGGTGAGGGACAGCAGGGCTGAGATGAGGACGAGGCCCTGCGCAGGCAAGGCACGCAGCTCAGAAAGCAACTCCGCCCCACCTGCACCACATCGGCGCCTGCTGGCCAGCTGGCAACCAGCCGCACTTCCGCCTCCAGCGCCTGCACGCGAGATGGCAGGCGGGGAGGATTGGTTGCGGCCCGCAAGCAACACCCAACGTGCTCTCTACCCTTGCAATGGCCCACAATTGCGCCACACCTGGCTCAGCGTGGCCCGCAGGGTGGCAAGGTCGGCGCTCTGTGCCACCACCTCATACCCTGCCTGCCGCACCTCCTCGACCAGCGCCCGCCTGCGTGTTCCTAAGAGGAAAGGCATCAGACAAGTGCGCAGTGCATGCCAGGCCATCCAGCGAGGGACGGTGCACCACCACCGCTTCTGCATCCCAATCCCAAGCGGCCCGGGCCCCACCTGCGTGCACCATGCGGCAGCCCAGCCCTCACCTGTGCAGCCAGGCACCCAGCCGCGCCTGCACCTCTCGCACCACAAAGTCGATGCGGCGGCTGCTGCCCTGCTGCGCCCCATCCCGTGCCGCCTCCACAATGTCGCCCACCTCCACATCGGCGGGCGTCAGCTGCGCGCCAGACACTGCACGGCCAAGCGGCACCAGGAATAGTGGCAAGGTGCAGGAGAGGGAAGGAAGCAGGAAAGGCATATCATAATGTGGCAGTCCACCGCCTTCACACCTCCTGCAATCCAGGCCGGCCTTGCCGCCTTCGTTGCCTGCACAACCAGCCCCTTGCCACATCCGCTCCCTGCTGCGCCCTTGCAGCCTCACAGCCAAGCACCTGTGCTGCTGCCAGGCTGCAGGTGCAGCGACAGCTCGTGGTCGGCGGTTGCGCAGGGGCCGGGGTCCTCGCCCCGCACTGCGCCACTTGGGTAGGCCGTCACCAGCTTGAGGTGCACCGCGTCGCGGCTGACGTGCAGCAGCGACAGGCCGCCCAGCAGTGTGAGGGTGGAGGCCGCCTCGTCACACCTGCGGGGCAGCCACGGCGCTTGCGGCACAGCAGTGAGAAGGCCAGAGGTGCGGCAGGCAGGCGGGAGGCAGAAGAGGCCAGGCGCGCTGCTGTGGGCGAGGCAGCAGGGCATGGAAACCCACCACTGCGCGGTTGACAGGAAGCGGGCGTTCACTTCCACCTTCTCCCCCTGCAACAGGCGAGCATGGCAGGAAAGGCACTGGTGGCAGACCTTCTCCCCCGAAACAAAATGACCGCCTCTCTCTGCCCTCCTGGCAGCAGTCGCACAGCATCGCTGGTGCCCCGCACATCTGGGCCCCGCCCAAGCATCACACACGCATCCAGTGGTTCACCCACCCCCAGCACCGCCACCACCAACCTGCTGCGCGTTCTGGCTCTCCAGGTCCCCAAGCTGCGCCCGCAGCGCCTCCGCCTCCTCCCGCTCCGACGCGATGGCCGCCGCCAGCCCCTCCGCCTCTGCCACCCCCGCAGCAATGGCCGCCTCCAGCTCTCGTTCCTGGCCCGCTGCCGCCGCCATCGCCACCTGGCACTCCTCCTCGCCGGGGCCCTCTGGCAGCTCTGGCAGGGCCACCCACCCCGCGCCCACGCTCTGCTGGTGTTGCGCCACCTCCTGCTGCAGCCGCGCCAGCTCCCCTCCCACCGCCGCCTGCTGGCGCTCAAAGGCATCGTGCGCCGCCGCCACCCGCACCACCAGCTCTGCGATCCCCGCCTGCGCCTCCTCGTTGGCCTGCTTCAGCTGGCGCAGCTGCGCCACGCTCGCCTCCACCTCCGCCTCAAAGTGCTGCAGCAGCTCGCCCTCGTCGCCGTGCGGCCTTCCATCCAGCAGTTCTGCGGCAGGCGGGGCGCGGCAGGGCGGAGGGCGGGAAAAGTGGTGGGCGGGAGTGGAGGTTGCGGGCTCAAAGCTGCTGCTGCCTGCCCGCCTGGGCGCACCTGCCAGGAACTCATTCTTGACCTCGTAGTGCAGGAAGGTGTTTTTCAGGCTGCTGAACTGACGCTTGAGGCGGCGCAGGTCTGCTTCGCCCACCGCCTCGGCTTGCTCCGCCGCGCCATCCTGCACCGCAGCAAAGCGCTGCTGCGCCGCGCCCTGCAGCAGCTCCAGTGCCCTGCGCGGGGGGCAGCAAAGCAGCAGGCGGCGGTCTGCTGCTGCCATGACTTTGTCTGTCCCCAGCTGCGGCTGTCGATCGCTTCTGCCCGCGCACTGGGCCGCGGGCTCTGCACGCCGCCCCCACCTGTTGAAGCCATCCACGGTGGGGTGCCTCAGCGCCGCGATGAGCTCTTCCGAGCCCACTGCCCCACTGGCGGTCATGTTTGGTTGCGCTGGACAGGGGCGGCTGAGCAGGTAGAGTGATCTATATCTTTTCGTTTGAGTTGGCTCGTTGAGTTGCTGGCAACCAACTTGGTTGCGTTGGTTGACGTGGCATCGCCTTTCCCTTGCCGCTCGATAGCTAGCGAGGCAGGCTTCTGCACCCCGGTGTTTAGAGATTGCAGGGGGATTCGCAGGGCGAGCAACAGAGGTGCCGCCACTACCGCCACCACCGCCGCTACTGCCGCTGCCCGCCTCTTCAGCGAGAGAGAAAAACAGGCTGTGCAACTTTTTCATGTATGTAGGGGGGGGCAGAATCTGTGCAATGATGTCAGGGGTAGAGGCAGATTCGGCTGCAATCATGCTTGAGCGCAACGTCTGCCAGTGCGAAGGGAGGAGGGATGGGAGCATAGTGAGTGGCAACTAGGGGAGGTGGGGGTTGTTCAGGGGGAACTCGTCAGCACATGCAGATGATGTTGGGGTTTAGGAATTGTTGGCTGTCCAGGACCTGCACCGGATAAAGCCCGCTCACACCATCTCAGCGGGGCGCTTCTCCGCGCCGCTGTTGCCCACGCGGCCGCCGCGGTTGGACAGCAGGGAGGGGGTGGGGCCCAGGGCCGACAGGTTGTCCCCGCGGCGGATCTCTGCAGCAGAGGAGCGCGCCGAGGGGATTTGAGAGGGAACATGGGGCGCTGCCCCCCGTTGCCGGCGGCTTGGGGCGACTGAGGGAACTTTTGCATTTCGCCCCACCTGGCCTGCCCTCTATTGCCATGCCGGCGCGGTTGACCTGGGGGCCGTGCTCGCACAGCGCAGCCACAAGGGGGAGGCTTGAATTGCAAGTGTTTATGGGAAGTGGGTGGTTGAAATCTCCAAAGTTTTTCCTGCTGCGGGCTGTTCTCTCCTGCTGGACGGGCCGTTGAGGCGACCTTGCCCTTTGTCCTCCCCGCCCCGGGGGCGGCACCTGAGATGCGGGGGACCAGCGGCGAACCATGCTTCTGGAAGCCTGGAACATGCAGGGTGCTTGGGCCAGGCACCTTAGGTCTTCCGGTCCACGGCCTGCACCCTGCAGTAGCACACCTGTGCGGCGGTCGGCTCTGATGCGCGCGCACCTTGGTGTAGAATAGGGGCAGAATTTCGCGGCCCCAACTCTCCTCAAACAGGATTGCCATGCCAATGTAGAAGGCAAGCACGGACGTGAAGATGCCCCACCAGCCAGCTGCCTTGGCGATGTTGGGGCGTGTGGTGCCGGCGGACAGCAGGAAGAACATGATGCCTGGCAGGCGAGGGGCGGACAGGAGAGGCTGGCTGCCGGACAAAGGGAAGAAAGCGCTTGACAAGCGGTACGACAGGGCATGAATGCTGCCCCCAGGTCGCTCACCTATCATCAGGAACACAAGAGGCAGTGCGAGATTGTACGCCACCGACACGCACATGAAGCCGATGGCGGCCACGCCAAACAGAGCCTGCACACGCCAGGGGGCAAGGGCAATGCACAGTGGGGCCGAGAGCACATGCATACTGTACCGTGCAAAAGTAGTGGCGCGACATAAATGTGGCGTGAAAGTGGTACCACACTTAGGCAATCACAATTCCCCCCCCCTTGAGCCTGCGCCACTTTTATGTCACTGGGCATCACCGTGACGGCTTCTTGGCCCTGTGGAGAGTCCAGGAAGAAGATGCCGGCGGTGCGAATGGTGCCGTACATACCTGCAGCACCACAGCTGGGCCCAGTAGCATTCACCTGCTCCTTATGGGTGTAACAGGCAGGCAGACAGACGACAGACCGATGGCAATCCAGAAGGCCCCGAAGGTCCCGAAGACGGTGGCACCAAGGGTGTTCCTTCGGAACATCTCCAGGATGGCAACGATGAGCATGGTGAGACCGCCGAAGCAGATCCCCAGCGGGAAGCTCAAAACTGGGTGGGAACGGGCAGGGCAGGGAGGTGCAGGCTTCGGCTGTGTTGGTGAGACCGCCAGCTAGCAGATTTTTAGGGGATAGTACAGCGGCGCCCTGTACCGCTGTACAGTGCCACAGCGGCGGCAGATCATGCTGGTTTGTTTTCTTGCATGCTCCTGTGCTGTCCCCCCTCCCCACATACCCAGCAGGCTCTGGGCCCGCTGGGCTTCCACCTGGCGCTCAGCGGCGACACCGCTACTGTAATACAGCTGGCAACTCACACTGAGTGGCCGCCTCTGTCAGGCCGGCCTGTGACGTCATGTAGAGGGCAGTAGTCAATGAAAAGGCAAAAAAGCCGAGCGGAGCAGGGTTGGCGCAGTCCACAGCATGCTGCAGCATAGGACAGGGGCCCCAGATCCCGGGGATCTGTCAGCAGCTGCCTGGGGCGAACGCCGGCGCGGCAGCAGCTGCCATACCACTTACATAGACTCGGATGTAATGTCCCGTTGTGTGGCGCCCCGCTAGATCGTGGAGGCGGTCGATGCGGTCAACAAGCAGGGTCTGCAATCACAAAAGAACAGATCCAGGTTGGTTTGACCCAGGCTGTCCCCATGATCTGAAACATAGAACACAGAGCCAGGCTGAGTTCAACCCAGCTTTCACGCATAATCGACACGCAGATAGAGAACTGAGTGGTAGATTTCAGCATCATTTCAGCAAATCTTTCAGATTTCAGGAAGCTCAGGCTGCAGCAACAACCCGCGCGCCGCGCCGCCCGAACGCCGCCGCCGCCCTTTCCCCAGCTCCAGCTGCCCTCTCCTCACCAGCGCATCGGCCACGCCCCCCATCCCATCCTGGCCGTAGGGTGCCGAGCGGGCTGCCACGCTTGAGGGGTTGCGGCTGGGTGGGGCATAGGCGCTGGCTCCACGCTCCTCCACAGCATACGAGGGGTTGTCTGTCACCTTGGTCTCCACCGGGCTGGCCATCCTGGTTGGGGTTCTGCTGAGTTAGAGCGAACTAGGTTGAAGCTCCGATATCAGAGACGTGAGAAGTCCTGTCAGCAGTCAGAACGAAGCACAGGCAGTGATGAGCACTAGTTGTGGGGGTGTGCAAAGAGAGGGGAACGAAGTGGCAGGCCTGCCCCTAGGGGCAGAGGCCGCGGCAGCTGCCGAGTGGATCCGCAGCCTCATCCCGAGCGAGCAGAACAGGTTAACCTTGCATTGCAATGGCATGATACAAGAGCTCCCGTCTTTGAGAGAATGAGCCATAGTGGCAGAGAGGAACATTGTGGAGCTGCTGTCCTGCCTGTGCGGTTCACTCCTTCCCGGCCGCGCAGCTGTCCTGGGCGCCGATGTCTGCGCCCGCAATCAATGGCTGGTGGTGCTTCTTCCACTCCTTGATGTTGGCGTCTACCACCGCCTGGACCTCGGCGCGCAGGCGGCGGCGGTAGTTCAGCAGGAACAAGAGCTCAAACCACACAAAGAGCGGCGCCAGTACGAGGCTCTGTAAGCGCAGGCAGCATGGGGGGCAGGCAGTGGCAAGATGGCGGCTCAGAGATACACAGCGGGCGAGCAGGTCAGTTGGGGAGGCCAGTAGGCACAAGCGTGGTGCGCGGTTGCATGCGCGCAGCCGGGAGGCCAGCAGGCAGCTCATTGCACCTCCTCACAAGCCCACCTGGAAGAAAGAGTCCAGCAGCGCGGGCCTTCGGTGCTCGGCCATGTGGTGCCCAAACACGATCTGGGCAAACCAGGAGAAGGCGTGGAGGCCCAGCGCCCAGGCCCAGGCGGAGGGCACCGCCCCGCGGAACCAGTTGGCCAGGGCCCACAGCGGCAGCGCCACTAGGCCTGCGGCGAGGACGGGTCGAGCATACGAGAGGTAGGTAGCTCAGGAATGCTGCATATGTGGCGCACAGCGCGCAGACAGCATACATGGACTACACAGGAATGCCGTTGCCCTGCTCTGCCCCAGCCCATCTACCTGTCCAGGTGAGCCCCGCAAAGGGCTCTAGCATGAGGTAGTACAGGCTGTATACGGCGGTGAGGAAAAAGCTGCCATTGAACTGGAGGTACTGAGCCAGATGGGCGCAGCAGGCAGGCAGGTGCGGCGTCAGGTCAAGAACAAATGCCTCGGGCGTGTAGGCCAGCCACACTGCACCAGCGAGTGAAGCAGGCAGGATGGGAGGGCAGGTAGCCAGGGAGAGTGTATGCTGCCCACTTTTTTGTACTTTTCTGGCAGTGCATGTTGCACCACAAGCGCTGCTTGCCTGCCACCGTCCACCAGATGGCGGGCACGAAAACGAAGTGGATCAGCTGCAGCTCAGGCAGAGCAGGCAGGCGCATGGCCAGCTGGGCTCAGCAACAGGGCCGAGCTGTGCTGCAGCTCATGCAGAGCATGCGTGCACAAGGCAAGCTGTGCCCAGCAGCCAAGCACAAGCCTGGTTTATCTTGTTGTTGTGATAGGAGCCATAAAACTCGAGCTGCAAGTAGAAAGCTGCCAAAAGCGACGTCGTCAGGGGTACAGGGCCAGGATGCAGGCAGCACTAACAGCATAGGTCTCCTTGCCTGGTCCTTCAAATTGAAGTTGAACCCCAGGAAGCCCATCGTGACAGTGGTCGGCGGCACCGGGAAACGACCGGCGGCTCAGCCTCTGGCTGCAAAAAGTAAGGGCATGGAGATGTGAGCAATAATAAGGGGTCTACTTCGCAGACCAGCTCTTCATGTCAGCTCCCTAGGCGGAAGGGGTGGCTGGGCGCCTGGGCGGCCTGCCACGTGGAGCGGGCGACCGCTGCGCCGCTGGCAGTCCCCACCCCTGGGAAGCGGGGGGCTGGGCGTTCCGGTGGGCCTAGCCGGCCACTTCTGAGGAGTGCGTGCCTTGCCTGGCAGGGCAGCAGGCGAGCTCCCGCAATGTGGTCCAACCAAGTTCACCGTGAAAGCGCTGAGCTGCCGGGTTGTCGAACGCTGCTCGTGAGCGGATGTGTAAGGCTGCAGCTATGGCAGGAGTGGAAAGCTGCGAGTTGCGTTGCGAGTTCGCTCTAGGTTGCGGCAGGGCTGCACGCAATGATAGGAGTTTGTGCCGAATGCAGGCGGGGGGACCCCTCTGGCTATCATATGATCATCGACACTGGTGGCGGCGTCAGGCGGGCGGGGTGTTTGGCCCGGGTGATGCAGCCTGGGCACGAAGGCCGGCCTTGGATTACAAGCATGCGCTACAGCTCCTGTCCATCCTGCGCTCCATTTTGCCGCTGCAGGCCCAGCCGCTCGGCACGCCGCTGCTGCACCAGCGGCAGCAGCTCCCTCACCGCCTGTGCCACCTCGCCCACGTCCACTTGGGTTACATCGCCAGCAGGGGTGTCGCGGTGGCGTGAGGGGTCGGGGTTGGCTACCCGCCGATACAGCGCGCCCGCCCACTGCGCAAAGTTCTGGTAGCAGCGCCAGATGCCGTCGGCCTGCAGGCACAGAAGCAGAGCAGGGGGACGTAAGCCGGCGGACTGCAAGGACATATGGCAGCCCAAGTGAACATGGCTACGAGAAGCATGCCTGCGCACACCTGCGGCCATAACTCCACCAGCGCAGCGTGGGGCGGCAGCAGCAGCGCGTATGCCAGCGCCGCGCCGTGCATGCCGATGAGGATGTCGGTCTGCTGCACCACTGCCACCTGCTGCTCAACTGCGGCGTCAAGAGAGAGGACGGGGGATCTTGGCTTGCTGCTCTCCCTCATCGAAAAGCAAACAGCCAGCACGCAGGTGTGGGCATCACTGGCACAGCTCTAGTCACCTGTCAGCTGCGCAAAGTCCAGCAGGCCAACCGACACTGCGCTGCCGCCGCCGCCACGATCCTCATCCGCCGCCACCCTCAGCTCAGCCACCAGCTCCTCTTCATTCCCAATCTGCCGCGCCATGCGTGCCTTGCCGGGCCCCGGTCGCCGGCTGATCAACCGGATGGTCAGCGTGCTGTCACTGCGGTGGGCATCCCCCTCGGCACCCAGGCTTCCTATTCCCCCTGCCCCCGCACGTGCCACCCCTGCTCCTCCCCGTCCATCCCCGCCGACTCCCACTTTGCCTTCTACTGCTACCGAGCCCGCCGCTACCGCCGCATCCGCCTGCTGCTGCTGGTCATCCAGGCCAAAGGAGGACAGGAAGAAGCGGCGGAAGCCCGCGAAGAGGGTGGTGCGCAGCGGGCAGCTGCTTTCTTCATAGAGGTGCGCAAACAGCAGACTGGTGTAGCCGGGAGGCACAAACACGGCACGGCGGAAGACGACCGGGCCCTGCACGACAGGCATGCGGGCGGGGCAGGGCAGGCGGCTGGGTTCCTCTACCCCTGTCAGCCGTGGATAGAGGGCAGCCATCATGCCAGGTCCAGGCTGCAGCTCTATTGCCAGCACGCAGATGCAACCCCAGTACCAGCTCAGAGCCCTCCAGTCCAGGACTTGAAGCTCACCTTGAAATCAGACACCTTCCGCACCAGCAGCCTGCCATCTGGGCCGCCGACATCCACACCAACGCCGCTGTCTGCACCAGCGTCCTGCAGCCGCACATCCCAGGGGTGCGCCCCCGGCTGCTGCAGCAACTGCCGCACTGCTGGCAGCACAGCGGAGCCACCGCCCGCTGCTACCACAGGCCACAGCATGTCCAGCGGCCCAGGCGGGTGGTTGTCCAGGATCACCACCTGCCGCGCACAACTCTGCCACCCCATCACTGCCACGCTGATGTACACGTTCAGCAGATCTGTAAACGTGTGGTACACATTGGCATGCTCCCGGATCTCTCGAGTCACCAGCAGCGTGGGCACCTCCTCCACCCCAGCTGGTGCACGCGCTGCCTCCCTGCTGGCGCTGCCTCCTGAGGAGGCTGCGCCGCTGTCGCGCTCACTGCTGCTGCCACCGGCGCCATCAGGTGAGCTTCCAGGCTGGGCCAGCATGGCACCAAAGATGTCCTGGGGCACAGGGTAGCAACGACAGTGATCAATGGCGGGCTGGTAGCAGGGCAAGGCCAGGCAGATGAGGTTGCTGCACTCTCACCTGCTGGTGGTCTTTGCTGAACGCCTTGAGGCTGAAACCGGGCCAGGAGCAGTTGACAGACCAGGCGCCCGGCTCGTAGCGGTGGTACGTGGGCGAGGTGCACAGGTAGCCAGGGCGGTGGAGCGGGCAGCGGGCGCGGCGCTGCAGTTTTGGCAGTGTGGGGTGAGGATGGGTGCACAGAAGACATGCAGTTGTGCATGCAGGGCAGCTGCAGGAGCTGGGCTGCAACTGAGGCGATACCATGGTGCCACCGAAAGCAGGATGCTGCTCCTGTCCCCGTGCCCGCCCCTGACCCGCTCCTGACCCGCACCCGGCCATATGAGCAGCTTACCAGCTTGGAGGGGTCCAGACGAAGGTTGGTAGCATCGCACAACACATGCGGCGAGCTGGCGGCGGGCATGTGGGTGTCGTTCACAGATCGGCACGTCACCGTTGACGCAAAAGTCTGCAGCTGCTGCGTGGCGGAGCAAACCTGCTGCGCGGTGGTGCCCCAGCGCCGCACCCACTCCACCCCAAAGTGCTGCTCACAAAACTGCTGCAACGCCACATCCGAGGCGGCATCAGCCACAGCAGCGCTGCCGCCGCCGCTGCCCGCTGAGTTGCCGCTGCTGCCCACCGCTGCTGCATCGACTTCGCTGTCCAGGCTGCTATCGTCGGCTACGAGTGGCTGATGCTCATCGTCAGCTGATCCCGCGCTGACCGCCCCGCCGTGCCGCCCAAAACCATGGCCAATCCCATAGCCGCCGGGAGTGCGCTTGGCGGCCCTGAGCTGCTGCAGCGCGTCACTGCGCTCCGCTGCTTTTCGGTGAAAGGAACTGACGCTGAGAACCAGGATCAGCAGGCCCACCACCACCTGCAAGCACTCCCCGAGCCAGTGAGGGAGGCGGCCGAGGTTTGAGCGGCAGGAACAGCAGGCGGCAGCGGCGGGACAGCTGAGATGGATGCACACTCCATACAGCAGCAGGGATCCACCCACCCCATGGGCGCTGCCAACCCTACCAGAGCCAAATACGCCGCCTCTCCGGGCCAGGAGCTCCTGCTGCCCCGTTGCTGTGGCCTCCTCCTTCTTGGCCCCATCATCGCCTTCCTCTAGATCGCATGTGACTGGTGCAAAGAGGCCTCAGCCTGGGCGCGGTGGCCCACTTTGCTTTTTCTGCCAGCAGGGCGAGCATTTCACGCAGCAGGGGCAGATGGGGATAGCGGAGCCGAGTCCTCTTGACCACGCTTACTGGTGCATTGTTGTGTACGAGCGTGGCCATTGTGGGGCATCGCAGGTGGGGTTTCTGGCAGCCCTGGGGCCCCATGGGCTGAATACGCCGCTCGTATCGGTCACGCTCGCGTTTCCTCAGCCTTGCATCCTGCAGGCAAAGATGGCGGCCATTACCAAGCCCAGCCTGCTCCGCCTTTTCACAGCCTCGCTGGCCAGGCGCCCTGCCGCCGCCGCCGCTGCCGTCGCCACTACGGCAAGCCGTGGCACGGGTTCTGCCCTGCTGCGCAGCGGCCACGGCTGCCACAGGCTGACCCATGCGGCCCAGCGGCTGGCGGCCCTGCACGGCTCCGCGGTGGTGTGCTCTGCTGCAGGCGACGGTGCGTTGCTAGCGTTTGCCAGCCAGCATCGTGTGAGGAAACCAAACAGATATCATTGGCTTACCGCCCGTGGTGTGCCCTCATCATTCAATCAGCCGCTGCACCCCTGCGCCCTGAATGGTGCAGACGTGGTAGAGGTGCAGCTGAAGGTGGATGGCATGGTGTGCGAGGGCTGCAGCTCGCGGGTGGAGGAGGCACTGCAGAAGATGGCGGGCGTGAAGAAGGTGCGCAGGCGCAGCCAGTTGCAGCAGGGCAGCGTGTCGCGCACGTGGTGCTCCTGCCCACGTGGCATCACTCCAGGGCCAGATGTGCTGGCCGCCCATCGTGACCGCCATCCCTTCCTGCCCCCGCCTTCTCATGGCCGCAGGTGCAGGTGGACCTGGAGAAGGGGCTGGCCACGGTGCAAGTCGAGGCGGCCTCGCAAATCGATGCCTTCAACGCCGTTCAGCCGCTGGCCGAGGCCATCAAGGGGCTGGGCTTTGAGGCTGAGCCGCACTTTGGGGAGGGCTGACTGCTCCCCATGCCGCTGCCGGATGCTGGCAGTTGTGCCTAGCTCCATGGCGAGAGAGAGAGAGAGATACCTGCTCCTGCTACCTTGTGCTTACTGCTCCTTGCTTTCATTTCTTGCCAATTCAGTGGTAGCATTTGGCCTTCTGTTGTCCACTGCATTGTGTGCGCGGAACATTTCGGTAGTGGCGGCTGGCGCGGTGTGGCTGGTCGCCGGCATATACAGGTCCATGCAGCCATGTTGTCGCCGCGGGCCACCATTATGATAAGTGCAGTCGTCACAGGTTTGACAGCACCAAACACAAGAGCGCTCCGGCGCTTGCGCTCGCCAGGCGGGCGCCAAATGCAGGCAAGCTTGAGGCTTCACGGGTTTATCGTAATCGTCCTGCCGCGGCTGTACCCGGGTCTGTGCTTCCCTGCGGGGGTCCCCGGCACGCAGGTTGCCGGCCGGCGCCTTGACCGGAAAACGGAGCTGACGCTTCTTTTAGGGAGGTGCCTCCAGAATGCGGAAGACGGCGGGCGAATGCGCCCTGCTGTGGTTGATGCTGGTGGCGGCCGTCGCGCCGCTGGCCGCGGGGCGAGCGGCGCGGGCGTTACCGGGCGGGTGGGAGCCTTGGCCCTGGCACCAAAACGACACCGTCCCCGGCAGTGACGGACCGTGGGCCCACACCCTGAACGAGCTGTGGAACAGGAGCAAGGACAGCGTCGGTTTCTGCTTGGGCAGCTCCCAGGCCAAAGCGCAGCGGCTCATGGTGCGAAGTGCCTGGCGTCCCATGCCAATTGGCCCTGCCCACACATGCACGCTATACGATGTTGATCGTCCACCATGGATGCGTGCTGCTATCCACACACCGTGTGGCGCCTCCCTGCACTGCAGGGGCTCAGTTTCCCGTGGCCGCTGCCGGTGTCAACAGACCCAGCCGATGCCTTGTGCAGCAACCGCACGCGTTTGGAACAACACCTATGCAGCCCGTTGGAGCTGGAGCACTTCTACCGCTTCAACCTATTCACCGATGACCTCGAAAAGATTCCCGACACCTTGCAATGTACTGCCGGTGGTGCTGGCGATCAGCCTGCCTGCGCCCCGGGCTTCCTCGATGGATGTTTGGAGAACCGCGCAGCGCGTGTCGCCCCTCAGCAGCCCGTGCCCTGCTGTGAGGGCTACTGGTGCCCTGCAGCAATGACGTGCCTGATCCCATGGTGAGTGGCTGGTGGGTGCGGCGGGTTGGGGCACGGCACGGCGCCCCCGCCCCGCCATCTTCTTCTTCTCAACTCTCTTCTTGTCTCCTCTTCTCCTGATCTCACCGCAGCCCCCTGGGAGCCCACGGTGAGGCATTCAGCAGGAGGAGGAGGGGGTCGGGCACCGGTCAGGCAGCTGCCCATGCAACATCCAGCTCACCTTTCGTGCAAAAGTGCACTGCAGGGCCTGGCCCGCGCCGCCCCCCGACCCCTACAAGGCCTCGACCCCAGGCAAGGAGGCGCGGTGGTGTGCCCCGTACGCCTACAAAGAGAGGCCAGAGCTGGGCTGCGGCGGAGCAGACAAGGCAAGCGGGCTGCTGTGTGTTGACAGCAGCAGAAGAAGGATGCAGCCGCGCAGGAGCAGTTGGCTGTGGCTGTGTTCCTGGGCGAGCGATGCGACAGGATACGCCTGCCTGCCTGCAGTGGCGCATCATTCCCGGCGCCGCCTTCCCCACCGCGCGGTGGACGGCTGGATCGGGCTCCCTGTATTGCGACGGCGGGAGCTTTTGCCCCAACACGACCACCAGGCTGGATTGCCCACGCAGTCACTTTTGTCGGCAGGGGACTGTGGAGCCTGCGCGCTGCCCGCCTGGCGTCTCCTGCCCTCCTACCACCGAAATACCAGACTCAAATTACACAGGTGGGAGGGGCACCGAGGGGGCCGTACTGCACGGCTGGCACCTTGACACAGCAGTGCTGCTAGTGCTGGGAGCAGCCAAGCGTTTGGACGTCACAGCATCAACCCGCCGATGGCCTGTTTGTGCAGGCATCACTGTGGATGCTGCTATCCTGCTGATTTTGGGGGCAGCGTACTTGGTATCTCAACGATACAACCGTGTCCTGCTCCAGCTCAGCGCGCGGGAGCGGCTGAAGATCACGTGGGGAGCAGCGCCAGAGATTATGGTGGTGCGGGCCGCGCCTCGCGCCCGCACCCCCACGCCCACCCCAGGCTCCCGCTCCCGCACCCGCGCTACCCCTGGTGCCACGGCACCTGCAGCGGCGGGGCGCGGGCTGCCGGGGATGCTGGCACGGCGCCGCGCCGGGCACTCAGCAGCTGGCAAGGGCGGCGGTCAGGTGTGGGCGGCCTTCCGTGGGCCCGAGGCAGAGGCAGCTGCGGCCGGCTACGCGCCCCTGCTGGATGAACAGCACCTGTCATCGGGCGGCGGCGCTGGCGAGGCTGTGGAGCTGTCCCAGGCTGGAGGAGGCAGCCCTGACACGGGCAGTCCTGTGGGGACGGCTGCAGCTGGCGGGACCTTGTCGCCATCGCACGCCCGCTTGGACAGCATTGACAATGAGGATGAGATGACGCCACGCCACCTGCACACCCGCCTGGTGGCGCCACACCGCCAGTCGCTCTTGTCCAGCCCGCTCAGCAGCATCCACGCTGGCACAGGCGAGTGGAGAGGCCAGGACCAGGCAGCCAGCCGTGTGTGCCGGCCTGCCTCCCTGGGATGTCGAGCTGGGCAGCGACCGCTGCAGCCCTCTGGCCACCCTTGGCCACGCACCAATCCAAGCGACCATAGCCACGTACAGGAGTGCACAAGGGGCAGGCGCTGCGCATCGAGTTCAGCGAGCTGGGCCTGCAGCTGCGGTCTTGCGGCAGGAAGACGGTGCTGCAGGGCGTGACGGGCGTGCTGCCTGCTGGCTGCGTGACCGCCATCATGGGCCCCTCTGGTGAGTCTTTCGCTCGGAGCACGGCTCTCAGCAGCAGATTGGCCAGGGCGCCTCTCGCTTTTGCTGCTTGCACATCTTCATTCTCCAGCTGTGGGTACCGCCTGTCAGGTACCAGCCGGGCGTGCTCCTGCTCCCCCCGGCAGGTGCGGGGAAGACCAGCTTGCTCAACGTGCTGGCCGGCAAGGCACACGCGTACGGAGTGCAGGCTGGGTCCATCGCCATCAATGGCCGGCCCGACAGGCTGGAGCGCTACAAGCCCGTCATGGGCTTTGTGCCGCAGGTGGGGGGGCGCCGGTTGGAAGTTGGGCAACCTCGCCCGCCGTCGGGCAGGGCTCCAGCTCTGTCCTCCGGACCCAGCGAACAAAGCTGACTGCCTGCCGGCCGCCACCCCCCGCAGGATGACATCATGCACGCCAGCCTCACCGTGCATGAGAACCTGCTGTTCTCGGCGCGCTACCGCCTGCCCGCACGCTGCAGCCGCGAGCAGCACACGCTCTCGGTGGAGCGCGCCATCGCGGTGCTGCAGCTGGAGGACGTGCGGGACTGCCGGGTCGGCAACGAGGAGAAGCGGGGCATCTCGGGAGGGTGAGCGCTGCTTGCCCGGCGGGCGCTGCGCCCGCGCCCGCGCGCCGCCCCCCTCGACCGTGCTGGCCCCCCCGTGCGCCATCTGCTGCTTCAGGCAGCGCAAGCGTGTGAATGTTGGGCTGGAGCTGGTGGCGGACCCCTTGCTGATGTTTTTGGATGAGCCCACGAGCGGTGGGGCGGGCATCGGGCGGGTGGCAGCAGGGGCGGGGTGCACTAGCGCTCGGGGCTGGCTGCCTCTGTTCAGCGGCCCCCGGGTGCTGCCCTGGCACCCGCCTGCCTGAGGTGTGCGCGGCAGGGCTGCCTGCCTGCAGGGCTGGATTCGAGTGCCTCCAGCGCCCTGGTTGCAGCGCTGCAGGCAGTGAGCCGGTCGGGCGTGACTGTTGCCGCCGTGGTTCACCAGCCCTCATGGCAGATCTGCCAGAAAATTGGCCACCTGCTGCTGCTGGGGAAGGGGGGGCGCACAGGTGGGCTCGAAATGGCATGCACCTGATGTTCTGGGCGATGCGTGTGCTTGCCTTTGGGAGCATGGGCGTTCACTGTGGGGGGTGGGCATTCGGTGTGTGGACCTTTCAGCTGGAGGTGGCCGACTGCGAGGGTTGGGCCCAGTCAACCAGTGCCCGGGATGCCCATCTGGGGACCTGAGCCTGCTGCCCTCCTGCTGTGGCGCTTCCAGTGTACTGCGGCCCGATGGCTGGCGCGCAGCCCTACTTTAAGGGGCTGGGCTTCCGGCTCCCGGATTACCAGAATCCAGCTGATGCCTTCATCGACATCGTGAGCGGCGAGCTCGAGCGGCCTGGCCAGGTGGGCGCCGGGTGGTCAACCCCATGCAGATTCTGTGCGGCCCAGCTCTCATGCTGCCACGCCGTGTGCGCGCTGCCCGCTGCAGGCCACCGCCTTGGAGTTGTTCGATGCTTGGGATGAGCACTGTGGCCGCCCACGCAGGCCCGCGTTTCCCTCCCCGGCTTCCGGCGGCGAGGTGGCCAAAGAGGGAGATCAGCCGCCGGCGCCGGCCCCCCGCCCCAGCCGTATGGATGAGCTGCAGGAGGTGGAGGGCGGCGAGGCAGCAGAGGTGCAGGACGACGGCAGCGCACTGCTGGGTGATGAGGTAGAGCGGCGCAGCTGGCAGAGACGCTTCAGGTACCTGGGTGTGGGCCGGCAAGTGTCGGTGCTTTCCAGGCAGGGCAGGTGTGCTTGGGTGGTGAGCAAGGCTGCTGAGCAGTCTACCCATGGCCTCTCCCCTGCAGGGAGGCGGCCCTCTTCGGCGGCGCTTCCCTGGCGGCGGGGGCCACCGACGCCTGGCGGGCTGCGAAGCGGGTGCTGCCTCGTCTGGATGCCTCTCTGCCCCGGGGGCTGTTCACACGGCACGAGCACGGCCCATCGCCTGCAGGACGGGCTGACGCCGGGCAGGGAATAGGTGGGCCAGCGATTCTGTGCCGTGAAGCACGGGCGCTGGTGGCGCGGCAAGCTGCATCAGAAACATCGAGGTGCACGTGACTCGGCACAAGCCTCCCTCATGTGCCCATTGGCTGCAGGGGCTCGTGTCGTGCCAGGCTTCCTGCAGCAGTTCATCTGGTGCCTGGGGCGTGCGGTGCTGAAGCGGAGCAGGGAGCCGCTTTCCATATTTACCGACTACACCATATTTGCGCTGGCTGGTACGCCCATCTGCCTGCCAGGGCACCAGGCGAACCCAGCGCATGCCGCTGCTGCCTCACAGCCGCATCGCTCCTTGCAGGCATGACTCTGGGCCTCATTTCGGATCGCGGGCGCGAGACGATCATGCACTGTAGGTTCCATGTTTGTGAGATAGAATTGCTGGAACAACATGCAGCTTCCCACGTAGCGGCTTGCCAGCCTGTGATACCGGCGTCGTGCCTGACGGCCGCGCGTGTTTCTGTTGCTTGCAGTTGCAGTCAGCATTACGTACTCAGGTGTGACGCGTGGGCTTCGCGGCAGCATTGCAGTGCAGGACCCATCTCTGCCCCCCTCCCCCCTCCCCCCTCCCACCCCCCACCCCCCACCCACTACTGGCCTCCCAATGACCCTCTCCGTCCATGCAGTGGTTGCGCTGGGCCTGCTGAGCACAGTGGGGGCGCTGAACACGTTCAGCCAGGACCGCGTGGTCTTCTACCGGGAGGCGGCCTCAGGCGAGGGGCGGGGAGCGATGCAAAGGACGCTGGGCAACACTGTCGGCCGGCTTGTTCAGCGCATCTGCACTGGGGCGCCGCAACCTGTCGGCCTACCCCACCTCCCCCGCAGGCCTCAACAGACTGGCCTACTTCATGGCGCTAGACACATTCGGCCACTGCGGCACCGTGCTGCGGTCTGCAGTGTACTTCTCGGTGTACTACTCATTTGCCTATTGCCGGTGGGATGAAAGGGCTGAGAGGATGAGTAGGGGGGGGGGGGGGGGGGGGGGCGGGGGGGGGGGGGCACCTCTCGGGGAAATGTTTTGGATTTTGAAAGTGATGCGGTGGAATCAAAACAAAACTGCCACCCTGGATGTGCAGGGCGGTGATCTGGCAGATGCTGCTGGTATCCATTGGTATCACCTACTGCTGCACTGGGATGGCATATCTTCTGTCCCAGGCCAGTTTTTGGAGGCTGCTGGCAGTTTTGCAGGGAGAGGGCGGGAGGGCCATGCATCCTTGCTCTGCTGTTCGTGCCCTGGCTTCACCCTGCATCCTGCGCTGCACCCCCTGGGCCAGCGCAGGTGATGGAGCCCTCGGCCGCGCAGCTGAGCGCCGCCGTGCTGGCCCTGGTCAACACGCTGATTGCGCGGCAGGCCCACCCAGGCGGCCTCTTGAAGCTGGCGCAGCTGTTCAGCTTTGCGAATTGGGGCTTGCAAGGTTATGTGATTTCTGAGAGCAACAAACTGACTGGTGCGTGATGGTCTGGCCTCTTTTTTGTGCCTGGCAGGGGCGTGCGGCCAGCACATTACCGTAAGGTGTGGCCAGGCAGGCGTCTGCCATGCAACCGTTGGCTGCCGCTGCCTGGGCCTGCAGGCGTGTGGCTGCTGGCGCGCTGCGCAGACCTGCAAAACCTTCATTACGACGTGCGGCACTATGGGCTCTGCCTGCTAGCACTGTTTGGGCTGGGCCTGATGTTCCGGGTGGCAGCGCTCGTTGCCATGCTGACCTTGAATCGGGACAAGCAGCTTTGACGCACAAGTGGGGCCTACAAGTGTTTAACCAACTTTCAACAACACGCCTTACGTTGCCTGGTCAGTGATCCCACGGTTTCGAGAGCATGTTACTCTTGCAGAGACGAGCCGCTACCTCACAACAACAGTTGCACGCACGCCATGCACGCGACAGAGAGGCTGTGTGGCATTCACCACTCATCCTCATCGCTGTCCATTTGCGCCTGTGCACTGTACTTGGGGCGGGAGGCGCCACCGCTGCCGCCGCGCCCCCGCCGCGTGCTGCGCCCGTCAAAGATGATGTTGGATGGGTCCACCTCGTCGCCTGTGGGAGGTGGGGGCAAAGAAGGGGCCGGGGCAGTGCAAGCTGTGGGCAGGGCACAAAGGCATGGGGAAAGGCAACAAGGCAGGCAGATGGGAGATGCGCCAGCAGTCGGCGGCTCGGCAGTTTGTGCAGCATGTCGGCACTGCACCTGACAGCCCCTCCTCAATTTTGCCCCAGCCCTCGCCACCCTGGTCGCCAGCAACCTTGCGCTTCTTGCTGGCCGACGGCTTGCTAGGGCCCGCGCCATTATCGGCCTGCTCCCCGCCCGCCGCCGCAGCTGCTGGCTCGCCTGCTGCTGCCGGGGCCTCCTCCTCCTCCTCCTCCTCCCCTGCAGCGTGGCAGGGGCAGCCAACATGCTTGCCTGCTTGCTGGCGTAGCAGCGAGCCCATGCTGCCAGCGAACATGCCAATCCCTCTCGCAACGCACGATGGTCTGCCAAGCCACACCTGCCTCCTCTGCCTCGTCACTGTCGGCATCAGAGTCGTCGTCATCCTCCTCCTCCTCGCCATAGTCCTGCAGTGTGCACATGCAAGCACTCCACATGGAGCCGCAAAACGTAACCATCGACAAAACAATGGGCCACGCAGGCTGGCCTCGCGCTGCAGCTTCAATAGTCAAACAGGCAGCATCACATTGCCGCAGCTCCACCAGCACACACCTCCTCATCAGCATCCTCGTCGTCGTCCTCCTCCTCCTCGCCTCCTGCTGCCGGCTCCTTGTCATCGGCTAGGGGCGCCTTGCCCTTGGCTTTCCGCAGCGCCTCGGCCTCGGCCCCATCCACTGCGGACAGAGCAGCAGCAATGACACATCGACGACGAGCGTGTGGAGGGCAGGGGGCAGCCACCATGTGGCAGGGCGCTGGAGAGAATTCAGCGGTGAACACCGCCGCCGCCCCAACGCACGCCCGCCCGTCCGCACCGCCGGCGGTGATGGCCACGGCATGAGCACTGCGCCCTTTGCGCCGCGGCCTCTGCAGCCCCAGATCAAGCCTCATCTGGTGCACGCACACCTGCCGAGCCCTCCTGCTTCTCCTGCTCGGCCATCTGTTGAGCCTACCAGGTAGGAGATCGGGGTGCTGCTTGATCCTTGGTCAAGCGAGCCTCGTGACGGTATGCAAAAAGGAGCTCAATATTCCGCGGGAGCATCGTGGAAAGCAGTAATGGCAAAGAAACTCTCAAAAATGTCTGAAGCTTGCTTTCATGCTCCTTGCTTCTTGCTTCATGCCCTCTGAACCTGCATCACCCTGTTAAACAATGGCAGACCGGGAGCAGGAGCTGTTTGAGCTTGTGGATGAGGCGGGGAACACGCTCGGAACGGAGCTGAGGAGCGTGGTGCACCGAAAAGGTGCGAGTGCTGATCACAGGCAGCAGGCACGTTCTTGCGACACGACTTGATTTTGCCACCCACTGCCCCTTCCGCCGCGCAGTGCCGCCAGCTGCACCACGCTCAGCGTTTGCCGCCCCCGCTTTGCCCACACGCTTTGCCACTGCTTCACAGGCCTGCTGCACCGCGCGGTTTATGTCTGGGTTTTCCGCCCCGACGGTGCGCTGCTCATACAACGGCGCAGCCCGCTGAAGCAGATTGGGCCCGGCCAGCTGGACTTGTCGGTGGCGGAGCACCTCCAGCCGGGGGAGAACTATGTGCAGGGTGCTGTGCGGGGGCTGGCAGAGGAGCTGGGCATTGTGGTGGAGCCGCACCAGCTGCGGGGGCCGCTAGCACCCACCCACCGCCGGGAGCTGCACCAGGGCGACTTCCACGACTGCGAGCTGGTGCAGAGCTTCAGGCACGCGCTGCTGCCATTCCGCTGCGGCTTAATTTGTTTTTCAATTCCTATGCATCTGCTGAACTCTCTTCGTACTCATCTTTGCAGGCTGAACAACTATTGCGGCGGCATCAGCCTGGACGATGGCGAGGTGTCAGAAACCAAGTGGGTAGCCCTAGAGGAGCTTGCGGCAGCTGTTAACACACACCCCGATGAATACACTCAGGTGGGTCAGCACCCGGGGAGGGCGCCAGGCCAATCTTCTTGGCGATTGTGCCAAGTCCGACTGGTTGCCCTCCAGCTGCAGTGGTTTCTGGACGAGATGGTCTCACTGGACTGGTTCAGGGCAATGGATGATCAGCAGAATCCAGAGCGGCAAGTAGGCATGCAACATGCGGCGCAACCGTGCCAACCGCTCGCGCCGCAGCAGCTTCTTGGGGCAGCATGATTGTCTCGGGCGTCGGTTGTTCAGGTGTGTATGTTAAGTCAGGCATGCCCAACAACCCATACCAAGAATGGAAATGGAAATAGAAAATGGATGGGTTCCAGATCAGCCATATGTGCAGCATCTGTGAACAACGTGTTGATCACTGATTAACTTGGCAGGGCAACCCCATTTTCGGGCTCGACTGAACTCAAGCTGCGCCACGCAGCGAGTGAGCCAGCGAATGCAACTCCTATTGTTCAATAGAACAAAGTTGCTATAGAGGGAGTGAACCAACGGATCAAAGTGATGGGACATGAAAAACAAACTGGTTTGCAAATTCCTAACTGCCTCTCTCATCAAATCAACGCGCATGGGAAGCAAAGGCTGTTCTGCCATCCGGGCAGATGTGCTAGACCAGAACGTTAGGCGGCTTCAATCGGAGTGGCGATCATGCATAGCGCTTCCTGTTGGGGCACGTGGGGTATACGTAGCTACACAAGATTGGGTGGGGGTTAACAGCAACTCATGTCAGTGTTCAACATTTCGTCGCCACATTGCAACAGGCACAAGCAGGCAGGCACGCACACGAGGGGCGATCCCGCTCCCTGAGCTGCTGCCGAGTATTGTGCCCACAGCTGCCCCCACCTGGAGTAGACGCCAAAGTTTGCGGGCTCGTAGAGCGGGTCTGTCGTGGTGCACGACTGGGCGCACTCGCGGCCTTGCACACGGATGTTGCTAAGGTTGGAGCAGTCGGGCTCGACGCTGTTGCAGCACTGCGGATCGCTGCACTCATTGATTCCGCAGCCTGTCTGGCCACCCACGCAGCAGGCGCCCGCAGGGCAGCGCACTGTATTGATCGAATTGCAATCCTGCAGCACAGAGGAGAATGCATACGGCAGAATTATGAGCAACTTGCAACCTGCGACTTTCAGTGGTGGCATCAATCATTATTATTACACACACTGTTGGCGTCTGTTCCTCACCGCGCAGCCCGTGCCGTCAATCTTGCAGACTTGCTTGCTGGTGCCCTGCCAGCACTGGAACACGGTGCAGCCATTGGAAGAGCAGTAGCCTTCCTCACACTTCTGGCCGCTGGCGACGTTGGGGCAGTCGCCATCCACGCAGCATTCAGCGCACACATACGGGTTGCTGGCGCAGTACTTGCCTGCATGTGAACGCGAGACAAGATTCAGTGGGAGGGCACTTAAGAGAACAGGAAGACGCAGGGTTATGCACCAGAGAAAAGACCCCCAACACCTAGTGCGGGCCGCTGGCCCTCACCCACGATAGAAACATTCATGGTGCCGGTATTGTATCGCAGGTTGCAGTATGGCTTGGCGTAGCAGCCACCATTGAAGAATCCTCCCACCATGCTGAGGGTTGCATTGCCACAGCACTGGACGGTGGTGTCGTAGCAAACGCCACATTGTGCGGTGCCGCCTGCGTGCGAGGTCAGGGGCGCGCAAGTGGTTAGCACAGCACAGCTGGTGCTTGGCAAGCACCGGATCTGCATGATTTGGGAGCGCAGCCTGTGCTGAGCACGACACAGGAGGCATGTCCTATGCTCGGCTTCACCTGGGCAGGGGCCATCGCCACACTCGGCGCCGTCCCTCACGCAGATGTCTGGGTTGTGTGACAGCACAATGAGTTCTGCCACACAAAAACTCCCTTGATTTTTGCATTTCCAAATGCTTGAATTCGCAATCGACAGATGCAGCAGCTTCCCAGCTGCTGCCACCTTCCAACCAGCTGCCCCTTTCGTATTCGTATGTTTGCATCTTCATATTTGAAACTCCCCCAAGCTGGGTCCCAATTGGTCCCCCAATTGGGCCCCCAAAGTTCGGTTTTTCATATCGACAGCTGCCTTCCTATATAAGCAGCGCTCTTGCCTGGTCTTGGCATCTTTTCTCTCCCTTTGTGCTGGGGCGCCCCTGTGTAACAGGAGCCCGCCGCCCCAGCCCCGCCCGAAGGAGAAGGATCCTGCCGCTGCGACCAGCGCTCGGCAGTCACCCCAGCGCTCTCACGAGGCTCCCCGCTCTCACACGAAGACAAACCAGGCCGGCCGGAACCTTCTGGGCCCGCGCCGCCATTTTGCACCACAGGTTGGTGCAGACTGCGCCCACCAAGTATTCAGAGCTGCAGCACTGGACGGCTGGGTCGATGCACGTCTTGCCGCACATGGAAAACCCTGCAGTCGTTGAGCAGGGCGGGCCCGGGAGGGGTGCGATGCATGTAAGGGCAGTGTGCAAAAACAGAACGCCAGGCATTTGCACAGAAAACACGGCATCTCCGCGAGGGCGTGCGGAATGCGTGCCTGACGGGCAGACGCAGGCATTGAGGGTGCCGTCGCAGGTCTGGGCAGGGATGGTGCCAGCGGGTGTGCTGCTGGCGTAGGAGCCAGGGCACGTGATGCCCAGCGAGGGGTTCGCAGCGCAGCACTGCTGCAGCGGGTCGATGCATCTGTCGCCACACTCGATGGAGCCTGCATCACAGCATGTCGAAACTTTGTGAGGACAAACGCGGCATAGCTGACCGGCTCAGCGCCAATCCAAGCCAATTCCTTCGGGAACGCCTAATAGAATCGCCAAGGCTTCGGCACAGGCCTCCCCGGGACCCATTCACTACTAGTGGGGGGTACTGCACTTGGCGCGTCGGGCAGATCAAATAATGGTCTAAAGCTAGACGTTAAAACCGGGAAGTTAAGCCTGTGGAGGCTCTTCCCCACCTTTACCTTTACCTTTATGGGAGGGATAGCTTTGCATGCCTTCAACACAAGACTAATGCAGGCAGTCGTTGCAAGCGCAAGCGTGGCAGGCGTTGCAAGCACAAGCGCCGTCCGCCCTGGGCAGCCAACAATCATGAATATTGATGTGCATCCCAGGTAGGCCTCCCGGTAAGGATGTGCCCCATGTGTTGCCCGCTGATGTGGCACCTCCCCCGATTCGTCTGGCTCATCAGGCACGCTCTCTCCCGCGATCCCTCCCTTTCCTTCGCCTTTCAAAGTCTCTAAGGCTTCTATTTCTCCCCTCCCGCACCCCGCAGCTGCCGCAAATTTAAAATTATGAACCAACCTGTCATCCTTTATGCCTTAGAACGGCGCCAAAACGGCGCCAAGAATGTGTTTCTCACTAAGTCAGATGTAGAGGGCATCATCCGGATCAAGCAGGGCGACCAGCAGGCGCCCTCAGGCCGGCGGCGGCGGGGTGCGGGAGGGGGGGCGGCAGTGCAGGGCGGCACCAAGAACTACAGCAAGAAGGTGCTGCAGTTCTTCCAGGTGCTGAAGGGCGCTGGCGGTCAGGACATCCTGTGCCGCTGCGTCAAGCGCAGCGGAGAGTGGCGGTGGTGCCCCGTGGTGCCGCTCGAGGAGCTGCCCCGAGTGATCAAGGAGCACCACGAGCGGGCGACTGGCTTCAGCGGTGTGGAGAAGCTGTACACACATGTGAGTGATACAAGGGGTGCAATGCTGCCGCCAGACCAACTGGAGAGTGCTCTGCATCAGGC
>NW_005435080.1:1646618-1659526 GCF_000147415.1 Chlorella variabilis | reverse complement strand
TTGCAGCAAGCGGAACTGCCTGACAAGCTCCACATCAAGCAGCTTGGTGTTATTGACTGGCGCAGTCGGCACACAGCTGATCTGGAGAGGGTGCACGGTGATATTGGGGCGCCCATGCGTCTTGCACTCCCATACCGGCAACGTGAGCCTGCCCACCACGCCGAGCGGCCCATAAAACACAGCTGCCTGGCTGCCCGTCTTGTGCAACTCACAGCAGCTGCCATTTTCTGCTGCTAAGTGGCAAGGAAGCGGCTCCATGCTGGCCAGCTGGGCTTGCCGCTGCTGGAGCTGCTGCTGGCGCTCCTGCCGCTGCTGCGCCGCCCGGCCCGGCAGAGAGGCCAAGAAGGCATCCACGTCCGCTCCGAGCCGAGCCTCCCAGTGATCACGTTTGCGTCCTTGCCGGTCGCCCCAGCCTAAGAAGCCGCTGGGTGCTCGCTCATCCTCGTTGTCATCCCTCTCACCCCGCCGCCTGGCCTGCCCTGGCACATTGAAGGGAGCTTGTTGTCCTGGTCTACTTGCACGGGATCTTTTTGGCTGTGGCCCGTCTAGAGGCCTGGGGGCCGTGGTCTTGCTAACCACCTTCACCCTAAAGTGGTGGCTCATGTCCTAGAAAGCGTATTACGGTTGCTGGGATGCCAACAGAACAAACGGGAGGGAGAATGATGCATGATTGAGGATGATGTCCCCAATGACCCTCCAGGTGGGGGGCCATCATGCCCATCATGGGGCACATCCTTACCGGGAGGCCTACCTGTGCATCCATTCTGGCGGCAGCGTACCATAGCTGCAGAAGCATTGGCCCACAACTCCGTTGAGCGCATCGCTGTTCTGGTTGCAAATATTGCCGTTGGGGCAGTCTGCCGAGGTGTTGCAGAGTAGTGGTGGCGCAGGAGGCGATGGTGGCTTTGGCGAGGGTGGCACTCTCAGGCTGAAACGGGGAGGATTTGGCCCACAACACAATACCCTCCGCCCAACAGGGCCATCAGTCATGTGTGAAACAGGACCCACAGCGGCCTGGAGTTCCTGGACTGCCACCCCTGCGGTGCACGTGCTGCTGTTGCAGTCGCTCCGTCGCCGCACGCCGTGCGCAGCGCGCCTCCGCACGCCGGCGTCCCCTCCTGTTGTGGCCGTACATACCGCATTGGGGAATAGCGGCCACTACAATGTCGCTGCTGGTGCCAATGGTTTCAAGTACTGGCGCCCAGTAACAGTGTAGGGATCTGTTGAAGCTGCAGGGAGTGCTCCGCTGTTGAGTCGGGGCGCCCGCCGGCGCCAGGCGGTGCTGCGCCGCCACCTCGGCGCGTATATGTAGGATTCTGTCGTCAATCACTCAGCAGCCTGCTGCAAGGCGGAGCCTGACTGAACTCCTTGGAATGCACCTGTATCTGGGGACCAGCACACAGCCAGTAGATCCATAGGAACTGCCTTCCACAGGGCGCCAGGGAAAAATTTAGCGTCCGTAAACGCGTACCTGACGCACTTTTAGAGTTCTCAGGCGAAATACGGATCGCGTTGGGGCTGCATGCGCCGCGAGGGACGCATCTGAGTTGTGTTTTTGGCCGCTGTGGTACGTCAGCGGTACACGTGCCGTACATGCAGTGGACCGCTGGAAACACGATTTCGGGGTCCAAAATGGGGTTCGGCGAATGCCTCAACCTCCAGGAGGCTGGGGGCCGCGCCCCCAGGCCCCCTATGACCACTGAAACAGAACTTGCCGGCTCCTAGAGGCCATTGTCCGGGCCTTTGGATTTGGGTGGATACGTACAATCCGTAGAAATTGTCGGATCCGAGTTATTTCCTAAGTTAAACCCTGCAGGGCGCGCCAGCAGGGCGCGCTGCCAGCAAAGCGCGCTGCTGGAGGCGCGCTGCCAGCAAGGCGCGCTGCTGGCGGCGCATCTAGCGCAGGGTTTAATTTAGGAAATAACTCGAACCCGTGAGCTTTTACGGCTCTACCCGTATTCCAAAAACGCGAATGTGCCAGAGGGCAGCCTCCTGAGGAAAAACACCATGTGTTTTCGTGTAAGGGGGGTCTGGGGCTCCAGGGGTCTGGGGCTCCAGCTTCCAGGAGCACTTCGAGTATTTGGGGACCCATTGCAACCCCCAAAAGGCACTATCCGGCCCTTCCAGTCATGTACTGCATGGTGTACTGCAACGGCCTGCAACGGCCTGAAAAACAACTCGAACACGTGTATTTGTACGGCTTGGCCCCTTTTTCGGCCTGATTTCAGCTGAGAAACTCAAAAACTGCCGTTAATACGGGCAACACGGGCTCTAAATGTTTCCCTGATCTAGCGTTTGCATTCTTCTTCTCCAAGAACTTGCCGCTCCCTGATGTACTCTTGAGCATATGTACTCTTGAGATGATGAGAGCAAGTGAGGGGGCATGGCTGGCCGCAATCAAAATTAATTGCCGTTCATCCGCTCTGTAACACAATGCATCGTTTAGGGAACGCTGGCCATTCTGCACACAACTAGCGCATGGATCCAGCCGGCCAGCCGGTGCCCCTCTGCCAGCGGCCCCCTGTTGCAACACAGCGGCATGCAAGCGCACCTGGTGACCGCACCTGGAGATGGGGTGGCGCCCGCGGTGCTGCTCAGCCTGCCTGGCAGCGCCTGCGACGGGCGGGGGCAGGCGGCGGCGCAGTACTTGTTCAACGTGCCCGAAGGCTTCTCCCGCCTGGTGCTGGAGCACAGGCTGCGCCCAGGTGTGGCCGTGTCTGCCTTGTGGGCGATGGGCAGCTGCGAGGACGGCGGCAGCGACAAAGCCACCAGACAGCCAGCCTAGCTTGGCGCCCGCTGTGCATTTGCTGCGCGTCCGATTGCCCTGTGCCTCGTCGTTTTATTGCAGGCGCGGGGCTGCGGGCGGCGTTTGCAAGCGACATGGCCTCCTTGGCTGGGTTTGGGGGCCTAGTCATGCGGCTACGAGGAGAGGGCCACGGGCAGCTGCATGTGGTTGGGCCCACAGGTGGGCCAGCCAGCCAATCCTACTGCCCACCGGCATCAACCATCCTGCCTTTACCTCAAGTACCCCGTCCGGGCAGCCAGCAGGGTCCATCATCTATTTCAAACCAGTGCCTGCCTGCCCAACCGCCCACCTGCTTGCCGGCTCTCTCGCCTGCCCGCAGGCACCCGTGCCGCTGTGTGCAGCCTGCACCACTTCATCCACTGGCGCCACCCGGCTGTTCTGGTCGAGGAGATGGCACCCTGGGAGGCGCAGCCGACGGTGTACCAGGCAAGCAAGTGGTGCAGGCCTGCAGCCTAGCAGCCGGCCAAGCTTCCTGCTGCGTGGTGTTATGCCGCTGCCTCTTGGCCGACTTGCTCGCAGGATGAACATGTGGCGATTGCGGCCCTGTGGAAGCCTCCCCTGCTGGCGGCAATGTGGCCTGCCCCTGCCTGGCTCTTGCAGCCTCGCCCTGTGCAGCATGCTATGTCATCAAGCATAGATACAAGTGGGCACAGCAGCAGCAGCAGTGAGGAGAGTGGCAGCAGCAGCGGCGGCATCAGCAGCAGCGAGAGCAGCGAAAGCGAGAGCAGCAGAAGCGAAAGCAGCGAATGCTTGCAAGGCAGTTTGCCAGATGCAGTAGCTGAGGAGCAGCTGAGATGGGACCAGGGGCAAAGCAGGGTTGATGGGGCCAGCATGTTTGATGCCCTTGATAAAGTCTTCATGGAGGGCGGCAGCAGCAGCAGAAGGCTTGCATTGGAGCACTTGAAAGCGCCCCACCATGCAGTTGCAGCCGCAAATGCTGATGCCTTTGGCGTTGCTGTTCAAGCGGCAGTTGCAAGAAGTAAGGTCCCTACCAAGGTGGCGGCGGCGGCGGCAGCAGCGATGTCTGCTGCGGCGGCGGTGCCCCCTAGGCGGCGGCAGCAGCCTGCGGCTGGCGATGATGCCGATGACGTGGCGGTGGTCGGCGGGAAGCGCTTTCAGCGGCTGCCAGCCCAGGCGGGCATCAATGTTTGGGTGTGCCAGAAGGTTGCCACACGTGCAACATCAGCAACCGGTGCCGGATCGGTAGCGGCAGGAGCGGCAGGGTTGTCTGCCGCTGCCAGCAGCGGCGCAGCAGGGAAAGCGCAGGGCCCCGACCATCAGCAGCCAGCAACGAGTGCAGCAGCTGTCACACCCGCTCTGCCCGCCATGCACGACCAGCAGGTGCTGGCATTTGTGTGCCACCTCAGGGCTAGCGACCAGCTGCTGCTGCTGACCAACCTCCACAGCAAGGGTGCCGTGGCGCAGCTGCAACGGCACCCCGCACTGGCTCTGCTGCAGAGTCAGGGCAGCCGGCTGGCAGGCGTCCTGCACATGGCCGCCCCCGGCGTGGCTGGCAGCAGTGCGCTGCGCCAGCTGTGCCATCAGCTGCAGCCAGCGGTGGCAGCGGGGCCGGCTGCTGGGCAGCAGCTGCTGCTGGAGCAGGCCGGGGCTCACGCCGGCGCACAGGTGTGTGGCTGTGCACTCCAGGCTGTGTGCCTGCCTCGCTCCTGCCCACCAGCCCGGGGGGGGGTGCTGTGTGTGCTGATGCCGCCATTTACCAACACGCAGGTCATCGGCCACCTGGCAGCGGCTCGCACCAACGCCAAACTACACGTTGTCAGCAGCCGCATCTTTCCCCTGCCAGCTGGAATCCAGGCGCCACGTGCAGCACAGCCACCCCCCGCGTCGGCCACACCGCAGAGTTGCGCAAGCAGCGGCAGCGGTTGCGGCGCAGCCGATCCCGGTGTGCAGCCCAGCAGTGCAGAGCACGACGGCCAGCAGGGGCAGGAGCAGGAGGAGAGTGTGGGGCTGGTAGCGGAGCAGCTCGCCGCGGACTGCCACCAGGCCATGGCAGCAGGGGCAGTAGCTGTGAGCAGCAGCGCCAGCGGTGTTGTGAGCATCAGGCACGTGTCGCTCGTCACCTGGAAGCAGCGCCCGCCAGAGGAGCAGCCACAGCCACGGCAGCTTGCCAGCAGCGGTGCTGCTGCCACTGGCGCATGTCCCGGCGGCGGCGCTGTCAGTCAGCAGCAGCAGCCGCGGGCGGCCGCCGTGCTGGTGGTCGAGCCTGGGGAGGGCTTTGCCGACGACGCTTGGTGTGCGGCCAGCGCGGTGCAGCAGGGGCGGCCGCTGCTAGTGGCGGCTCTCGAGCGCCTGCAGGAGCAGCAGCAGCGCGGGCTGCTGCCGTCGCGGGAACTGTCGGCAGCGGGGGCGGCCACATGGCAGTGCCGGCAGAACCTGGTGGGCCCGCCGCCTCCGCCACCGCTGCCTCCCACGACAGCGGGTCCGGCCCAGCAGCCCATTGCATGGCCCGCTGGCGTGGCACCGCAGCAACCGGGTGCTCCTCCACAGCAGCAGCAGCCTACGATCATGCGCCCTCTCTACCAGCATGCCCCTGCTGCACCGCATCAGCCGCTCTTGACCCAGCCCATGCATTTGCAGCCAGCGCCGTCGCCCCCGGGGCAGCTCCAGTCTTACCGGCAGCCAGCACTGGCTGCCCGCAGTGATAGGCAGCAGCCCGTGCATCATTGCTCACCCCCACAGCTGCATCCACCACCACCCCGGCCACCTGAGCTGCCAGACGCTGGCGGTGGCTTAGCAGCCAACAAGAGGGCGGCTGACAGCATCAGGGCGCGGTTGCAGGGCGGCAAGCGCCCACGGGCGCCAGAGGGCGGCGGCGACGGCGGCAGCTCAGCAGCAGGGCCCCAGCAGCCGCAGCAGTCACTGCCGCCGGAGGAGCCGCGGTGGCTGCGGGGCGCCCCCGCCAGCATCTGCCAGCTGGCGTCAGGCGGTGCAGCGGGATGCGCCCCAGAGGTGGTCTTCCTGGGCACAGGGTCGGCGGAACCCTCCAAGTACCGAGGTGCTTCCGCCATCCAGCTCAGGCAAGCAGCCAGCCTGCCGCCCGCCTGCCGGCCAGCCAGCCGCCTGCTCATCGCCGCGAGGAGCAGCAGGAGCCGTCGTTGCCGCCGCCTGCGTGCGTCCATGATGACAGCGTTGCTGCCGGCCCGGCCCCGCCCCCTGCAGGCTGCCGTGCGGGCAGAGCCTGCTGCTGGACTGTGGGGAGGGGGCGCTGGGGGCGCTGCGCCGCGCCCACGGCGCCGCCGCCGCGATGCGCCAGGTGGCCAGCCTGGGCTGCCTGTGGGTGTCGCACAGGCATGCAGGTGCGTGGGGCCCAGCTGCGCAGCGACGCGCTGCTCAAAGCACTGGTCTGGCCCTGCTCGCTACCCGCTGCTCGCTACCCGCTGCGCCTGCTCGCTACCCGCCCGCCTGCCTGCCACCTGCCCGCAGACCACATGTCGGGCGTGGCGTCGCTGCTGGCGGCCTACCCCGCCTCGCTGCCGCCGCTGCTGGTGGTGGGGCCGCGCTCGCTGCGCGACTGGCTGGCGGAGGCGGCGCCGGCGCTTCGGCTGGCGGGGCGGTACCGCTTTGTGCACTGCGCGGAGCTCAACCGGCCAGGTAGCCAGGCACCGCTGCCATGCCTGCCTGTCCGCCTGCCTCTGCCCGCCCGCCCGCCACCTTGCCTTTCATGACCTGATGCCGGGGCATGACCTGCGGCGGGAGCCGTGCCAGCGCTCACGCACTGGTGGCCTGGTTGCTGGCCGTGCAGACCACTGGGCGCGCCAGGCGCTGCGCCGCCACCTGGGCATCACCCACCTACAGTGCGTGCCCGTCCGCCACTGCTCCGGTGCGCACAGGCTGGCTGCTGCCGCCTGACCAGACGGCAGCCTGGCTGGCTTGGCTGGCCGGGGAGCGTGCCGCTGCACTTGGGGGCATCAGCAGGCGCTGCGCCACCCCCCCGCCTGCAGATGCATACGGGCTGGTGCTGCAGCATGAGCAGGGGTGGAGCCTGGTGTATTCTGGAGACACCCAGCCCTGCCAGCAGCTGGTGCAGGTGTGGTAGTGTTGGTGTGTGTGTGTGTGGCAGCGAGGAGCGCGTGACCTGACCCGCACCCTGGAAGCTTGCTGTGCTCCCGCTTGCCCGACCCGGCTCCATTGCTGCCCGCTGGCCTGCCAGCCTGCTCACCTGGCGGCCCCGTGTGCCCGCTGGTCTGTGCAGGCGGGGCGCGGCTGCACCCTGCTGATCCACGAGGCCACCTTTGAGCCCTGCCTGGAGCAGCAGGCGCGCCAGAAGCGGCACAGCACCACCGCCGAGGCGCTGGAGGTGGCGCAGGTGCGGGCCGCCTCCTGCCGGTACGGGGCGCCTCTCCTGCCGGGGCTGGCCCTGCCTCCCGCGTTTCAGCGCCCGGCAGCCCTGGCGCCCACCACTCCTCATGTGTGGCCGTATGTGGGGTGCTTGCCCTGAGGTGCCCGTTGCACTGCCATGTACCGCAGAGAATGGGCGCGTACCGCTGCATCCTCACCCACTTCAGCCAGCGCTACCCCAAGTGGCCCCAGGGCCTGGATCAGCTTCAAGCAGACGAGGAAGCCAGATCGCCAGAAGGCGCCGAGTTAGATGGCGGCAAGGGAGGCACACCGGCAGCCCCCACCTCCAGTTTAGCTGCCGCAGCCACGGCTGCGGTGGCATTTGACGGCATGCGGGTGCCGCTGGCGCTGCTGCCGGTGCTGCCGGCGCTGATGCCAGCGGTGCAGGCAGCGCTGGCAGATCCTGAGGATGGGGAGGCTGAGGGCGATGGGGATGGGGACACCGCAGGCGGCGCGTGACGAGGGTGCAGACAAAGTTGCCTGAGGGCTGTCCTTCATTCCATTTGCGGGCCATGCCGTCGGCTGTGCATCACACAGTTTTGGCGATGGGTAGATATAAAATAGGCGAAATCAAAGAGCTGGTAGTACTGCGAAAGTTCTGTGCCGAGCTTGAATGTGTGTTTAGAGAGAGAGAGGGAGAGAGACGGGCGGTGCTTGCAGGCCGTGTGCGTCACATCGCCTCGGCCTGCGCCTCCTCCTCACCGCTGGAGGCAGCTGGCTGCGCCGAGGGCGGCATCCACGCCACCCCCTCGTACCGCGGCTGCAGACCAGCACTGCCCAGCGGCGCGGGCTGGCGCTGCTCGGGCCGCTGCTGCGCCGCTGGCCCCTTCCGCCGCTTCTCCTGCTGCTGGTATGCGTGCAGCTGCTCCATCACCAGCCACGCCTCCTCCTCCTCCCGGGCATCAAAACCCAGCTGCGCCTCGTTGAGAAGCCAGTCGTACATGCTGCATCCAAGAGTGGATGGGTTGGGGGGGGGGGCAAGCCGCACAGCACGGCAGAGTCAAGAGAGAATGCAGGGAGGGCGGGGTGGGGCAGTCCAGCGTGCGCCAGCAGCCTGCTCGCCCGCCTGCCGCAGGTCGGCCGTGGTGGTGGTAGCCGCCCGCTATGGAAAGAGAAGGGTGCCCTGGCCGGCCACGCCTGCCAGCAGCCAGCCAGCCAGCTTTGGCCCAAGCGACTCCACCCCCACCCCTCCTGCAACCTCCCCCCCCTCGATACAAGCTAGCCCCGCCGGCTCACCTCCTCTGCTCCACATGGTACACGCCCAGGTTGGAGGCGGGCTCCAGCAGCGCCAGCGCCGGCCCCATCTCCTGCTGCAGCATGCGCCCCACCTCGGGCTTCAGCCGCGGCACGTTGTTGGCGCTGTTACGGCCCCAGCCTGCAGGCGGGCAGCGCAGGTGGCAGGCAGGTGGCAGGCACGAGCGAGGAGCTTGCCGCAAGCAGGAATGGATGCGGCAAAGAGATGTAGCGCAGCGCGCGCATGCAACACAGGATCATAACGTAACTGCGGTACGGGGCAGGCCCTCGGCAGGCTGTGTGCCGCCGGCAGCCCACCGCGCAGGCGCCACGCCCTGGGCCCCCCCCCCCCCCCCCCCCCCCGCAGCAGGCGGGCAGCAGGTGCCGCTGGCTCCCACCTGTCACGATGCGGAACTTGAACCCGGGGTCCAGCTGCTCGCCCCGCAGCGCGCGGCGCTTGAGGTGCAGCAGCCAGCCGCGCAGCACGATGCGCGCGCCCACCACCGACAGAAAGTGAAGGTCCAGCTGGGCTGCGCCAGGGTAGCAGGAGGGGGCAGGCAGGAGAGGAGGCAGGGCAGGGCAGGCGATGAGCTGGCGGGCAGGAGCGGTGCATGGAGGTGCACACGCGGGCAGGGCCTGGTGGGGAGCAGACCGCCGCGCGCGCCACTCGCGCCCCGCCACCCGCGTGAATGGATCCAATCACCCCGCCCCGCCCCGCCCCACATGCACCCGCGCCCCACCTGCCGTGTCTGGCTTGCTGAGGTCCAGCTGCAGCACGCCTCGGTAGCTGCCCTGCTCGCGGTACGAGGCGGCGAAGAAGGCGAGGCCCTCCGCCCAGCGCCCCGCCCGCCCTATCACCTCCATCATGCAGTGCATCGTGATCTCGTCGGCAGGCATGCCCAGGGCGCCGGTGGCGTGCCTGCGGGGCGGGGAGGGGAGGGGAGGGCGGGGGCAGGGGCAGGGTGGCACAGCGGGGCAGGCCGCGGGCACGCAGCCACCTCCTGTGTGCGTGCCTTTCCCAAAGAGGGGTGCGACCGCAGCGCAGTGCCAGGGTGGGCTGCAGAGGCGGTGTGGCCGCGGCAGTCGCGGCAGGCGCAGCAGGCGCAGCAGGCGCAGCAGGCGCACCTGTAGACGCGGGAGGCGGCGTCGGCGTCGCCCACCGTGGCGCACACGCTGAGCAGGGCGTTGACCACGACTGCACTTGGTGGGGGGGGGAGGGGGGGAGGCACGCTTGTTGTGTGCCGGTGTGGGGATGTGGGTGGTGTGGGTGTATGTGCGGGGGCGCCCAGGCAGACCCTTGGTGAGGTACCAAGCCAGGCGCGCCGCCGAGAGCATAAAACGCCGCAGCGGGCACGCGGGCAAGAGGCGTGCCGGGCGTCTGGCGGAGGCAGCGCACCTATGTTGGGCGTCAGCCCCTCCTCCTGCATCTCTTGGAACAGGCGCATGGCGGGCCCCAGGTGCCCCTCGCCCTGCACAGGCGCCAGCAGTCGGCGGCAGGCCAGCCGGGTGAGGCGCGCCACGCGGGGCACGGCACAGCAAGACGCGCGCGCCCACGCCCAACAGCCCCAAGCCTGGCGACAACCTCCTGGGCCCATGCAAGGCCGCGCCCATCCCGCCGCCCAGCCCAGCCCACCGCAGCGCACACCTCCAGCCCTCCCTCCCCGCCCCCCACATGGCCCTCACATGCCCCCCCCAAACCACCACCGCCCGGCAGGCGGGCTCACGTGGTAGCAGCATGACATGAGGGTGGAGTATGTGTACTGGTCCCGCGGCACCCCCGCCACCCGCATCTCATCCAGCAGGTCCAGTGCCGCGTCCAGCTGGCGCGACGCCTCGCACGCCGCCAGCACGCTGTTGTACACGATGGGCGAGGCGGGCAGGCCCCTGCAGCCGGGGCAGGCGGCGGCGGCGGCAGTGGTGGCGGCACGGCGGGCAGAGGTGGTGGGGCGAGGGGGCGAGGCGGCGCGGGGCACGCAGCTTCGTGCGGAGGCCGCGCGCCGTGGCGTGGGCGCCCTCTCCCCACTCCCTGCTCCCTGCCACCAACGGCAATGGCACACGCGCAGACGCATGCAGGCACACGCGCCGCCGCCGCCACCACCGCCGCCGTCCAGCCAAGCCCGGTACTGCCGCACGCCGCCCCACCTGGCCAGCATCTGGTCCTTGAGCTCCACGGCGCGCTGCCAGTCGGCCAGGCGTGCGCAGGCGATGATGGCGGCAGAGTAGGTGACGGCGTTGGGCTGGCTGCCGCTGATGGTCAGGCTGCTCTCCATGCCTGCGGGCACACGTGGCGCACGGCCGGCCGTCGGGCCGATGCTCATGGCGGCCCGTGGGGCAGCGCGGGGCAGGGCAGCGCACGACGGGACCATTGGCGGCTGGCGCCTGCCGGTGCAGGGCCCTGCGCCGCCTGCTGTCCCCACGCAGCAGCCAGCCCGCGTCGCCATGCGCCGCACGCAGCCCAGGCCCCTGCATCCCGTCCATGCACTTGCCCAACCCCGCCCACCCCACAAGTCAGGGTGGGACAAGCACTCTACAGCCCGCACCGCCCCGCCCACCTTCAAACAGCTCCAGCGCGCGCTTCCAGTTGCCGCCCTCGGAGGCACGCACCATGAGCTCCGCGTACGTCAGCTGCGCGGGGTCCTCGCCCTGCGCCTCCATCCACTCTGCGGGGAGGGCGGGGGCGGGGGTGGGGAGTGTGAGGATTGTGAAGGGTCTTGGGGCTGGGTGTGTGGCCTGCACTCCGCAGCTGTGCCTGCACTCCGCAGCGGGGCAGGGCGTTGCCTCCCCCCGCTGGCGCCAGAGGCCCGCAGCCGGCAGTGCTATGGCGGGCATGGGCCCCCATGCTTGCCCGCCTGTCGCCCCACCCGCCCACCTTTGACCTGCACCGCGGTGCGCAGCTTGGCCCAGTTGCCTTGCTTGGCAAAGACGTCACAGAGGGTGGCGTAGGTGGCGCTGCTGCCAGCCACGCCGGCCTCCTGCGCCGCACGGCAGCCGGCAAGCAGGTGGGGCCGCCAACAGTGGGCCACCGTGGGCCATGCCTGCCCCCGCGGCGAAGCTTTGGGGACTGGCAAGGCAGGCCAGCGATCGCACGGGTGCAAGGGTTGCATCAAATCGTGGCGGCGGCCGCGGCCGCCGCCCATCTCGCCCCCACCCCACCCACCGACATCTGCTCAAACACCGCCAGCGCGCGGTCCGGCTGGTTGCAACGCTCCATGCAGGAGATCATGGTGTCTGCGGGCACGCAGGCAGGCAGGAAGAAAGGAAGGAAGACAGGAAGCGACATCATGGCACGGCAGGACATGACATGACAGGAAGCGGGACGGGCATGTCGTGATGGCGCGGCATGCCATCACGTGCCCAGCTCCTGCTGAGCAGCAAGGCCGGGCGACGGGGCGCTGGAGCCATACGGCAGGGGGCACGGCTGGGGAGGCGGTCGAGCGCTCAGCAGCTCACTGTAGCAGATGGTGTCTGGCTCCAGCCCCTGGTCCACCATCCACTGCCACACATCCCGCGCCCGCTGCCAGTCGCCCAGGCGCTCGCAGCAGGCGATGAGGGTGGACACAGTCACCACATCCGCCTGCGGGCGGGCGGCGCGGCAGGAGAGCAACGCGGGCGGGCATACATGAACAGGCACGGCATGCAGGAGAGGGGTGCGCCTGGCGGCTGGCAGAGGCAAGGGGACACACAGCGGCTCAGCAGGCAGCCCGGCGCCCGCCCTCCCTGCTTGCCTGCACCCCCATGCCCTGCATGACCTCCAGGAAGCGGAAGCCCTTGGCGGGCTGCCCCGCACGCATGCACGCGGCGATCACTGCAAGGAGAGGTGAGGCAGGCGGGTGGGCCAGGGCCCGCCAGGCCATAGCCGCCAGCTGCCATGCATATCGCGCATCCGGCGCAGCGTGGCACAGCGCATGCCGCGCACGCTGCGCCCAGCCCAAACCACAGCCGCCTCACATGCGTTGAAGGTGGGCGCCTTGGGCTGCACCCCGTCCTGCAGCATCAGGCGGTACACCGCCAGCGCATCTTCCAGCCGCCCATCCTTGGCCGCCACAGATACGGCCACGGTCTGCGCGGGGCAGCCGGGGCAGCCGGGGCAGCCGGGGAGCGGGAGGGGGCAGCACAATTGAGCGGCGCAAACGAGGAGAGGAGGGCAAGCCCCCAGGGACCCCAGCGCACGCGGCCGGCGCAGGCGCGCCGCGCTGCGGAGGCGGGACGCACAGGCGGGGCGCCACCCCGCAGCTGCCTGGCCCCCTTTATCCCCACCCCCTCCCCCCGCCACCACCGCCAACCACACACGCGCACACACACGCGCGCACACACGCGGCCCCACCTGCACATGCGTGTCCCGGTAGTTGGGCAGCCCCATCTGCATGCCGTGGATGATGCGCAGCACGGCGGGCCAGCGCGCCGCGCCGGGGGCCCTCCCCCTCTGCGGCAGGCGCGGGGGCGGGCGGCGCGGGGAGGCGTGGGCACGCGGCGCGGGCAGCGCACGGCTGGACCCTGGCCCGCCCTCCCG
>NW_005435080.1:1614922-1645672 GCF_000147415.1 Chlorella variabilis | reverse complement strand
GGCCTGGTGGCTGAAGCGCACGCCGTCGCGCCGCATGCGCTCCAGCAGCCAGTCCACCTGCGGGCCGGGGCATGTGGGTGCGGATGTGTGTGGATGTGTGTGTCCCCCATGCGCTCACAGCCGGCTGAAGGCAGCAGCAGCGCCCCGCACACGCGCCGGAGCGCAGGGCATGCGTATGTGCACCAGCTCAAGCTCTGCCGCCCGGCCCGCCACCATCCACCCACCCTCCCATTGCCCGCCCATCCCTCCACCCAGCCGGCAGGCCAGCCTGCGCCGCACCTTGTCCTGGCGGTCCCGCTCCAAAAAGGCGTTGATGAGGGTCTGGTACACCACCGCGTTCCCCGCCACGCCGTCATCTGCCATCCAGTCCAGCACCTCGCACGCGTCGCCCAGCCGGTCGGCGCCCACCAGGGCAGACACCAGCGCCCTGCGGGGGAAGGGCGCACGGGCGGGCAGGAGGCGGGCGGGGCACGCACAGGCAGGCGGCGTGGGCAGGCGAGGCGAGGCGAGGCGACACGGGGCTGGCCTGGCAGCCCGACTGGGGATTCCTGCCGGCACTTCCACCCGCGGCGGCGCCGCCCCCGGCCCACAGAAATGCAGGGCCCGGCCCGCTGCCGGCCAGGGCGCGCCTGTAGGTGAAGCTGTTGCGCTCCAGGCCGCGGTCGCGCATGTGTCGGTAGGCGGCCAGCGCCTCGCGCCACGCCCCCGCCTTCTCGTGCGCCATCACCAGGATGGTGTGCGCCACGCTGTCGGGGGGCAGGCCGCGCGCCTCCATCTCCTGCACGCAGGCAGGGGGCCGCTCGGCTGGGCATGGGCGAGGGGGCAGGGCACACGCGGCGGGCGGGGGAGGATCCAGGCGCGGGCGGGGACAGCAGGAAGGAGGAACCCATGCCCTGGACCTGCACCTGTACTTGCACCCGGCCCCCATGCTGCTGCTGCACCCCCGCCCACCTGCATCATCGCCAGCACCACCTCAGCCTTGCCCGCCTTGGCGCACACATCCAGCACGCTGCAGGAAAGGAAAGCGCGGCGCGGGGCGGCAGCGGATGTCCGATGCATCTGCCGCGGCGACGGGATTGTGGGCGCAGCCCACTAGGGAAGAAGGTCATGCATCCACCGCCTGGCAGCCGCCGAGACTGGCATGCCAAGCTTGTGTGCGTGCTGCCCCCCCGCTCACTGTTGCCACATGCCCCTGTCCAGCTCCACACCCCACTGCTTCGCCAGATGCACCAGCACCACCGCCGCCTCGTCCTGCGGCGCAGCAGAGGGGCCGTGGGAGGAGCGTCAACAACTATGAGCCACAGGGGCGTTGCCAGGCCTTCCAGCCGCTCCCAGCCCCGCAACAGCCAGCCGCCCACCCTCCTCCCCACCTCCAGCAGGCTGTTGGCCAGCTTCAGCATGGCTGCCATGATGTCGTTGGAGCGCGTGGGGTAGCCGCCGCCGCCCGCGTCGGCAGCCAGCAGCAGCGCTATCGCCCCCCGCATCCCGTCTCCCTGCAAACATGCGCGGGGGGGCAGGGCTCTACATCAGGCAGGAGGCCCAGCGCCTGTGTTGGCCGTCGCTCTGAGTTCCTCTGACCAGAAGCATAGTATGGCGGCAGCAGCAGCAGCAGTGGCAGCGGCAGCGGCGGCGGCTTGCCATGAGCGCCACGGCTCGCAGCAGCAGCAGGAAGCCGCCGTCGTCCACACGGCGCTGCCTGGGCTGGGACCGCGCGGCGTCGGAGGCGGCACCAGAGGCCGCCGCCTCGGCAGGCTCCGCCACGCTGGTGGTGCCGCTGCTGGCTTCGCTGCCGACGCTCGTCCCCTCTGCGCTAGTTCCAACGGGCACTGCTCCGTCTACACTCTCCTCCTCCTCTGCTGCTGCTGCTGCTGCTGCCTCTGAAGAGCTTTGCTCATAGTGGCTCAGAATCCTGGCCAGCTCGGCAGCAAAGATGTCGCCCGCTTCAGCCGCCGCCTCTTGTGGCAGGGGCTCCTGCTCCTGCTCCTCCTCCTCCTCCAGCTCCTCCTCCTCTTGCTGCTCCTCAGCCAGCTCCTCCTGCTGCTGCTGCTGCTGCTGCTGCTCTGCCGCCAGCGATTCTCCCGGTTCATCCTCATCTGCCTGCTGCTCCGCAGCCTGCTGCGGGGGCGGCAGCGGCTGCTGCTGTGCCGTGGAGTCAACAAAAGGCGGCAGCAGGGGGTGGAGCTGATCCATTAGCGCCTGAGGTGGGTCGTAGATGCCAAGCCCCGCAATGCCGCTGGCGCCGGCGCCGGCGCCGCCCGCTGCATCCACCGCCGCCACCGCCTGCAGCATCTCCTCTGCCACCGCGCGCACCCAGTAAGGCACGCGCAGGTGCTGCTGGCGGAAGTACTGCTGCTGCAGAATCTGGCCCTGCTCGTGCTGCTGCCGCTGCTGGCTGTAAGACAGGAAAGCGGGCTGCCCCCGGCGCGGCGCCAGCTGCTGCGCCTGTTGCCCCTGCTGCCCTTGCTGCGGCCAGGCGGGCTGCTGCGGCAGCTGCTTGCGCTGCTGGCTGAGCAGCATGCGCAGCGATGGCGACTGCCGGGGGCTCTGCCGCTGCTGAGGGGCGGTGCCAACCACGCCGCTGACGCCGCCGCTGCTACTGCTGGTGCTGCCGTTGGTGGGCGGCGGTGCCGGCGGCGTAGGCCTCTGCAAGGGAGAGGGGGGCTTGGGCCCGGAGGCAGCGGCGGCGGCGGCATCGCTGCGCACGGGCCGCTGCACCAGAGTCGGCATCGCACGCCTGCTGCCAGGACCTGGGCTGCTGCTGCTGCTTCTGGTACCGCCTCCGCCAGCGCCTGCGAGCTGTGGGCGTGCAGGCATGGCGGGCGGCGTGGGTGGCGGCGGGATGGCCTGGCGTTCCAGCTGCCGCTTCTGCTCGTGCTGGGCCGGTGGCCTGCGGCTGCTGCCAGGCTGCACCCGGTCAGTGCTGCCGCTGGCTGCATGCACCTGAGTCCCACGCCTGCTGCCGCTGCTGGGCCAGCCGTGCGTCGAGCTGCCGCCAGTGGAGGCTCGTCTGCTCCCGCTAGAGGAGGCGTGGCGGTGGCCGTCGGCACGCCCATACTGCGCAGCGGCTGATGGCGCCGATGTTGCTGCAGGGCTGCTGCCTTCCCCGCCCCCGCCGCTCACGCCTTGTGGCCGTCGCTGCCTGGCTGCCAGCGGCAGCTGTGCTGCACTGGTGCCGCTGCTGCCGTTCCCGCCGCCACGGCGCCACACGCCGCTTAGGCTAGGAGGCGAGGCAGCGTCACCACCTGCATGTAGCGTATGCGCAGCCCTTGTCGTGCCCAATTCGAGGCGTGTAGAGAGCAGCTGCTTGCAGGCTGCACAGCCAGCGTTATCGGCAGGGTGGCAGCATGAGGCTGGGCAGTCACGCCAGCCCAGGTCGCCTGCACATTGCCAGGCTTACCTCTGGTGGGCACTGTCGAGCCCACCCCACCCCACAAGCTCATAGCTGCGACATGGCACCTGCCATTGGGGGCAAACCTGCAGCTTTTTGCAAGGCTTTCGCAGCCTCTAATGCAATCACCAGCCGAGAACGGTCTCAGCTCTTTCCACCCCTGATTACTGCGCGAGGTGGGGCGGCGGCTCTGGGCCCCGCCGCCCGGCGCGATCGCTTCCCCTCCACGCGAAAAACCCGGAGCAATCCCAATAAGTTTGCGATTCCGCCTGTCACAATTTCTTTTTAGGCAGGCGACGGCCGTGCCGCCCCGCCGCGCCCCCCGCCGCCCTGTGTCCTCGTGGTGGAGGGAACCGCTGATATGGGGGCGCGGGCAGGGCCGGCGGGGCCCCAGCGCGCGGTGCCAGTTTCGGCATGTCACGTTTTCTTTTTAGGTAGGGCGGCGCGCGTGCCGCCCCGCCGGGCCCGCCGCCGCGCTGAAACGGCTGCTGGTGGAGGGAACAGTTGATTCGACACGCAATTGGGGCGTGCGAGGAGGGCCCATGCGGGGCGCCTGCCGCCGCCGCCGCGCCGCCATTTTGGCGCATGGCCGAGGTGGCCGGCGCGCGGGGCGGCCTCCCTGGTGCCCTGCGTGCAGCAGCCTGCTGCCTGCTGCCCTGCTGGGGCGGCGAATGTGGAGGGATGCACTGGCGACCACTGGCTTGCATCCCTCCACATTAGCCGCCGCCGCCGTCTGGGCTGGGTGGCCTAATGCCTGCTTGCTTGCTGCCCCGCCGGCTGCCGCTACGATGTGGCTCCCCCCAAAGAACCGTGATTCGCCAGGTGAAGGGTGGCACGCCAGCTTTGCCATGACGTTTTTCTAATTGTGGAGGCCCCCCTCGCATCTGCTTCTATTCGCTCTCTGCACAGCTCAGCGATCCGCGCACTCCTCCCTCTGTTTGTGTGATCTCAGGCGAGCAAGGCAGTATTGCTCAGCGGCCGCACAGATCGATATGACGCCGCTGCGCGCTGCCCGACGAGCCTGGCTGCTGCTGGCGCTGCTGGGGCTGGCAGCTGCCGCTGAGAACAGCCGCGAGGGGGTGTTCGTCGGGTACAAGGAGGCTGGGGTGGAGGGCGCGGGCGGCGATGTCGGCGCCACCGAGGGCGGCGACGCAGCAGGCGACCTTGGCACAGCGGCTGGCGGCGATGGCGATGGCAGCTTGCACGAGGCGACGGACAATGCAGGCGATGGCGGTGCTGCTGCTGCCGACGGATCAGCAGCGGACCAGGCAGCCGACAGCGGTGCAGCGGCAGGACAGGGCAGCGACCAAGCCGCGGCCCAGGGCGGCGACGAGGCGGTGGCTGCCGACCTCGCTGCAGCGGCGGAGCAGGTTGGCCGAACTGTGCTGCTGCACACGCAGTTTGGGCCAATCAAAGTGAAGCTACTGGAGAAGCTGGCGCCACGCACGACGGCACTGGTGTGGGAGCTGGCTCAGAAGCGCGGCTGCCGCATCTGCGCCTTTTACAGGTGGGCCTGGCCGAGTCGCCTGGCAGCGGCGGGCCTAGTTGCAGCGCATGGGCACCTTCTGTGCATGTTTCAGATGCCGTGCGAGGCACGGGCGCCGCATGTTTGCCCCTGCCTGACGCGTGTCCTGGCCGCGGCTGGCCGTGGTGCTGGGTGCAGGAATGAGGCGCGGCCCCGCGGCGGCGATGGCCCGCCATATGCGCTGCTGCAGGGGCGGCTCGACATGCCCCAGGCAAGGCGCCTGCTGGCTGCTTTCATTCCTTCACTTTTGAGCAGCGCCCTTCTCTGGTTTCGCTTGCATTTGGCTGATCCCACCATGCTCCGCTTTGGGTGCAGGTGGCGCCGCGTGAGGGTAACATCGAGGTGAAGATGGGCCACGTGTGCTTCATCCCCGACACCAAAGACTTCTTCATTGCTTATGGCAACCATCCGGAGTGGGGCACCAGCCACACCGTGTGGGGCCTGGTGGACGAGTGGTTTGCCACAGACTTCATCATCTCGCAGCAGTTCCAGTGAGTGGCGGGCAGCCAGGTAGCACGCTGCCGGGCTGCCGAGGGACAGCTGCATGGCACAACATGGGGTATCAGCTGCAGCTCCTTAGGCCCAGCATGAGAAGGTAGGTGCAAGGGAGGCCGTCAGCCAATTGCACGCTCAGCTGCTGACCTGCCACTCCATGGCCCACTCTCTGCCTGGTATGTGCGGCAGGGAGACGACGCACCCCGAGTTTGGCACCGTGATGCGCATGCTGAAGGAGGAGGTCACCGTCAAGATTGCCACCCAGGAAGACACTTTTTACAGCGGGCTGCTGGGCCCCATGCACTATGATGAGCCGCCGCTGTGACCTTCCTCCGCCACAAATCTGCATTCCATCCACAGCCACTGGCATCGTCATCGCCACCACTGGCTGCGATTTTACTTGTGTATGGTCTTATGTTATACTTACTGTACTGATTTGCATTGCAGAAGCACAGACATGATAGAGACGTGATAGAGAGAGATCAGGGGGCATCGGGGACAGAGCGGGAGTTGATCACACGGGCTATAACTTGATGCGTGTGCTAAACTTTAATGCGTGTGTGGGGAGGCAACCTGCCGGCCTCAGGTAGTGAGTGCTGCTTCAAAATGCCGTGACAGGAGGTGGCAGGCATTCCTATTCCTACGAAAGCCGAATGTACTGGTATGCTGGCAGCTGCAGAGGGCCTAATGGGGCGGGTGCCATTGCCGTTGGCTCATCTAGCGTGATCAGGCCGGGCTGCTGCTGCTGCGCTGGTGGTGGTGGAGGCGGGCGCCGTGGCTGCAGCTGCTGCAGCACACTGGAGCGAGGGCTGTTGATGGAGGCTGATGAGCTCCGCCGGTGGGGTGCCACACGCGGGCCGGCTGCTGCCGGAGGTGGTGGCTTGTATGCTTTGATTCCAGACTCTGCCGGCACGTCAGCTACCTGTTTGGACGGTGGCAGCAGCGCAGCATCACCTGCACGGCCGGTAAGAGGAAGGAAGGTGATGACCAACCTGCGGCGCCATCAGGCGGGCGCCATGCGTGGCGGCGGGAGCTGGGCCAGTGTCCCCCTGCTCCCTTTCGCTTCACTCGCCGCAACCCAGATGGTGAAAACGCTTGAATCAGCCACCTGAAAGCTTGCTGGGCTCACACGGGCCATGGCTGGGCAGGGCGTTCGATGCTGACAGCCGCCGCCTGCGGCAGCAGCCCAGCAGCGACGCCCAGCCGATTAGAGATGCGTCCAGGTGCTCGGACCAGGGCCCGTGGAGCAGCGCTGCTGGAGTTGCCGACCCAACCACCTCCCAACAACCAAACCCACCACAGTCGAGGCGCCGGGTCTGCCGCCGACATCGTGGACTGATATGGGTGCCTGCGCGCCAGGCCAAAGAGAGCACTGGGGCTGCAAGACAAATGGCGTTCAAAAGCAGGAGGATGGCGGTGCTGTGACTTGTTGGCTTCCCAACAATGTTGGGCAAACGAGGACGAGAGCCAAGACGCTGGTTAGACAGGGCTGGGCAGTACGTACTTCATCTTTCGCCGGCCTGCCAATCTGCGCCCCATGCGGCCCGTAGGCAATCAAGGATCATTGTGCTGGGCCTCGTGCACAATCCCTGCCACCTGCACACCCCGCTTGCTTGCCTGCCCCACTGTCTGCCTCACCGTCCCCGCCCTCGTATGCTGCACGCGGTGGTGGCAGAGTGGTGGTTCACTGCTGCGCTGTCTCTGCTTGCCGTGGCGCTTCCAGCGGCGCTGATGTGGGCCCGGCGCGGCTCCCGCCTGCGGCCCGGCACACACGTTCTCGTCACCGGCGGCAGCAAGGGGCTGGGCCTGGCCCTGGCGCTGCAGTGCGCGGAGCGCGGCTGCAGCGTCACAATCGTAGCACGCAACAAGGCAGACCTAGCTACTGCACTGCAGCAGTTGCAGGAGACGGCGGTGGCGGCGGCGACCACGCTGCGTGCGGCAGGTGGGGCTGCAGCCCCAGCCGCCAAGCTGCAAGCACTCTCAGCAGACACCACAGACATGACCAAGGTGCGGTGCGCGGGGTTGGCCGCCATCAGGTCTTGTCATTGTGCTGCCCGGGGCTGCCATGCTCAACGGTGCCGGTGACGGCGAGATGCGAGCTTGCGTTGCATCCCGCAACCGCCGCCAACCGCAGCCCTTCTGCATTGCCGCGCTGCCTGCGAGCCCGATGCGCCTGTGCTCTGTGGCACCGCCCGTGCAGGTGACCAAGGCGTTTGAGGAGGCGGAGCGCAATGCGGGCCCCATCGACGTCCTGATCTGCAACGCCGGCCTGTCGCTGCCAGGTGCGGGCGGCTGCCGCGCGGCCCGCAACGCGTGCTGCTTTACCGAGCATGCATGCCAGAAACGCAGCTTGGCTCCTCCGCCGCCCCCACACCCTGGCTGTTCCATCCCCAAAATTCCCTGTTGGCTCCCATGCTCCCCCATCCCAGTGCCCACCCCCGGCTGCCACCCCGTCGCGCCACGCAGGGCTGTTTGTGGAGCAGGATGTGTCTGCGTTTGAGCTGCAGATGCGGGTCAACTACCTGGGCAACGTGCACTCAGTCAAGGCGGCGCTGCCGGGCATGCTGCAGCGGCGGGCAGGCCGCGTCGTGCTCGTCACCTCCTCGCTCGCCATCCTGGGCTTTGCTGGTGGGAGGGCGTCGAGGAAGAGGAAGTTGGGGGTGCACCAACTTGGCCTGGTCCCTGCTCTGTGCCTGATGGCTGGCGCAGCAGGCGTAGCTGGCTCGGAGTAGGCATGCTGCAGCAGGGCTTGTGGTGCCCGGCACTTTTGCGGCAACTTTGCCCAACCTGCCTGCCCGTCCTTCCCTCGCCCTGCCGTGGCCCCCGCCGCAGGCTACAGCTCCTATGCCGCCTCCAAGTGGGCGTTGCGGGGCCTGGCCGATTGCCTGCGCAATGAGCTGCAGGGCACTGGGGTGGAGGTCAGCGTGGCATACCCGCCAGACACAGGTGGGTAGGTGGGCAGGGTGCGGTGGCGCATGGGCGCCCGGTGCAGCGCGGGGATGGGGCAAGGGCATTTGTTGGCGCCGAATGGCCCTGCCACTGGCAACGGGCAACGGTGTGGTAGCTGCTTGTGTGTCCTTTCTGTCAAGCCCTCTTCCCTCACTCCGTCGCCACCGCCACTGTGCCGCAGACACGCCTGGGTATGCCCAGGAGAATGCCAGCAAGCCGGAGCTGTGCCTGGCAGTCAACAGCGCCTTGGGCAGCGATCTGTTCACCCCAGACAAGGCAAGCACGGCGGCGCAGACGCCACGCCATCAGGATCAAGGCAGCACGCTCACTCTGCCCCGACTGGCACCCCACCCCTGCCTGCCGCAGGTGGCGCGCCTGCTGCTGCGGGGCATTGAGCGGGGGCAGTATCACCTGCCCTCTGCCGACCTGGGCCAGAACCTGCTGGTCAGCGGCATGACCAGCCTAAGGTAGGCCGGTGGGGCAGCTCAGGGAGGATGCGTGCATGTGTGTGTGGTCGCGGACTGGCACTACACCCCAGCTTAAGTTGCCTGCCATTCCTCCCTGCATTGCAGCCCCAAGCGCTTCCCGCTGCTGGTCCAGGTGCTGCTGGGTCCTATCCTGCCGCTGGCCACCTCGGTGTTTGGCTGGATCGCAGACCGTGCCGCCACAAAGCACAACACGGCACACGGCATGCCGCCCCGCCGTTGAAGATGCAGCACATTTTTAAATGCGTTTGAAGGAAGCAGGGTGGCAGCAGAGGTTCCTTGATGATTTAATTGGTGAAAGGCCCTTTGATTTGATTGAATGTACCGTCAACGATTCCGGCCCAGCGGCGGCGGCCGCTGAGGTGTCCGTGGTTTGGTCGCTCCACCAGATCCTCCAACCATGCGCAGCTCCACTTACACGAAAACAAAACATGATCGGTGTAGTCTCCTGCAGTGCAGCTCCCGTGGTTGCCCAGGTGAGCACACATCACGAGACCCGAGCGCCACACCACTCTCTGGGTCAGCCGTTGATTCAGTTTAGTGTACAGAGGTCCCCGCATCACGCCTCTCCGTCAAGCGTGCAGGGCATCGAGCTGCCGGGGCGGCGGGTGCGGCAGTGCAAGGCGGTGGCACATAGGCGGCGGGCGCTGCTGGCCATTCCAGCACTTATGTGGGCAGTGGCGAGGCAGCCAGCTCAAGCAGCCGAGAATGCCGGCGGCGTGGACTCTGCAAGCAGCCCCCTCATCCAAGGTGAGAGCATCATGCATAGCACGTATAGGCGAGGCGACATCAATGCACATGGCGCCGCTGCATGCAGTTGGTCCACACTCATCTTCATCAATGGTGCACTGTACCTGCAGAGCTGCTGAGGCGGACAGAGGAGAAGAAGGAAGACCGGCGGAAGGTAACCGGGGCAGGGCGCGTTGCAGTCTTGCCGCCACACACCCTCGCTGGAACATGCCACCACCTTGCATATGATTGTTTCACTTGCTTCGCATGTGCCAATGCTGCAGGAGCGGCTGGATGACTACTATCGCCGCAATTTTGAGGATTATTTCAATGCGATGCCACCCGAAAGGGCAGGGCAGGGCAGCGAGAACCAGCAGCGCATCCAGGCATGGCTGCAGGAGAAGCAGGAGCCTCTGTTCCCCAAGCTCACGTCAGGGGAGACGTTTCCTGCACAAGAGTGAGTACCGGCTGCAGTCCTTGCGGCTGGAGGGAGGAAATGGATGCTGGCTGCATGTCGGCATGCCGTGCAGCAGCAGCATGTGACAAAGTGTATGGACAAGGAAACAAAAAAACTGGTGGCAGTGCTTCAGAACAGGTGGCAGCAGCAGGTGCGGTAGAGCAGGGAGATTGAGCGCAGAGGCGAGCAACACGAGAAACGAGCAGAGGGGGGCATGCCGGTGCATGGCGGGTGCGGACATGCTTCCATGGCTCACTGCGGCTTGGCTGTGGTGTAGTATGGCGGCCGCCCAGCCTTCACCCCATACTGCACACCATGGGGGCGAGCCGCAATTGCGAGCCTCGTTTGCTGCTGGATGGGATGGCAGCATGGAATCGCTGGCATGTGCACCAGCACTTGATGCCAGCTCACCTCGCCCTTCCCTAACCTTGGACGGCCCCCCAGCACCGCCACCTCCATATGTTATCCCCCATGCCCACCCCCGGGCCGTACACTCCCCCTCACCTCTTCTAGTGCCTTGAGAAGGTCCTCCACCGTCAGCAGCTCCCGCTTGTCCTTGGGGTCATACCCGGCCTCCTTCAGCTTGGCGGCAGGCGCCATCTGGCGCAGCTTGTGCGCATTGTACGCCTCTTCCAACACCTGCTGGCATGTGCCGGGCCAGCAACATGTGCCGGGGTCAGCACGGGTGGCCAGGTGGCGAGGTGAACGCACAGGCTGCTGAGGCTGTAGGCTGTAGGGCGAAGCAAAAGGCAAAGCCTGCGTTGGGGGCAGCCCACCTGCGCGACAAAGCGCTGCGCCGCCACCGAGATCATGCGCACCCTGCGGGCGGGAACCGAAGGGAGGATTTGCTGATGATGCAGCCAATAGGGGTGATGCAGCCAATAGGGGTGATGCAGCCGATAGCACAGTGCCGCCTAGGAACAGGCAGGCGGCATCATGAATATAACTTGTTGTTTTGCTAATGCTAATGCAAATGCTGATGCTAATATACAAATGCGAAAAATGCTCATATCACTTTTTCAAATGCTATTGCAAGTGCTCACATACAAATATGCTAATGTGATAATGCTTAATATACAAATGAAGGTTTCATTTCCCTTTAGCAGTAGCAGGCTACTGCTACTGCTAATACTAATATACAAATAAAGGATTGCGTTGCAGGTTATGCTATTGCTGATGCTGATGATGTTAATGTTAACATACATCTAAACGCGCGTCTGTAAATTGAAACACCACTCACGTTCTGACGTCTTTGCAGTCGTAGCCGCTCTGTCTCAATGCGTGCTGCGTGACCTGGTCGGGCACCTGGAGGTAACAGGGAGCCAGTGGCACTGAGCCGCCAGCTCTCCAGAAGGACGTCAGCGACGGGCGTCCAGCCCGCTGCCGCCTCACCGTCGGCGCATAGTCCTCCAGCTCGGCCAGCAGCTCCTTGAGGCCCGCCGGCAGCTGCTGCTGGCCCGCCATATGGAGGAGATCTGGTAGACGCGCTGCTGCGCCCGGAAGGGGAGCTACAGGGTGATGGGTGTTGGGCGGCTGCAGCACTGGAGGTTCCTTCCCAGGTGAATAATTTGTGATGATCAACGACGGGCGTCCCAACAAGCTCACGCGCTCAGCTGAGTGTGATTGAACAATGTGCCAACTTGGCACTGAAGTTTTGCTCTCACATCGACTTTAGATCCAAAGTTACGAACACTCCTCCTGCTCCCACGCTGCCACCGCTGCCAGCTCGGTTCATGGGTGCAAGCGGTCCACTGCGCTTCTCACACAGTCTGTTGCTGCTGCCACAGCCGTGCTCTGCCGTGCCTGTCCGCCCTGCAGCACGCCATCTTCGGCGAGGGCACATGACCCATCCAGCTCCTGGCGCGGCGGCGGCGCTGGCGCAAACAGCAGAGCCGTCGTCTGCTTTCGCTCCCCCTATTGGCAACCGAAAACTGAGGCTGCTGTGCCTCCATGGCTACATGCAAAATGCCGAGGTGCAGCCCGGATAGTTTTGGCCCAACAGCCTACCCCGCTACCTGCCTGCCAACACAAACGGGTCCCACAGCCCACCCCGCTGCCTGCCTGCCAACATGAATGCCTCTGCATTCTGCAGGTCTTCTGCTCCCGCATTGGCTCGCTGCGCAAGGCGCTCAGGTCACGTGCAGAGTTTGTTTGCATTGATGCGCCGTACCCATCTGAACCGGAGGGCCAGCAGTCGGTGGATGACAGCGATGGCACGGCCGGCTCACTGGGCCGCTCCTGGTGGTGAGTGGTTGAAACAGCTCGAGGACGACTTGATGCCAGGCAGGCTCAATAACCCAGGCCTGCCTGCTTCTGGGCCTGCCTCCAGCCAGGCAACGGCGACCAGCTTCCCATGGGGTGCTCCAACTACGCACCTCTTCCTGTGCTTGCAGGCGGTGGACCGACCTGGAGCCTGGCACGCGGCCGTCGCGTGCAGCGCACTACAGCGGGTGGGACGCGTCGCAGGCGGCCATCCAAGCAGCACTGGAGGCACACGCACCGATAGACGGGCTGCTGGGCTTCAGCCAGGGTGCGACCGCGGCGGCCTTGTACCTGGCCCACACAGCGGCTGGTGGCGAGCAGGCGCAGCGGCGGCAGCACCAGCTGCGCTTTTCGGTGCACATTGCCGGCTTCCTGCCACGGGATGCCTCGTATGCGGCAGCGCTGCGCCAAGGCCGCCCCACGCTGCCCAGCTTGCACGTGCTCGGTGCTGCCGACGCGCTGGTGCCTGAGGAGCGGACGCAAGCGCTGTATGACTGCTGGGAGCGGGGCACTGTGCAGACCTTCACGCACCCTGGCGCCCACATGGTGAGGTGGTGGCATGTGCTGTTGGCTGGTGCTTGTTCTGTCATGCTCCAACCTTGGTGCCATGCCGCTCCTTCTTGAGCAATTGGGCAAGCTCATCGGTTTGCCTGCCAAGGTCATCCTCACAGTGAGGCCCTGCTGTGAGGCCCTGACCGCCGCCCTGCCTGCCTCCCTCTGCCTGTGTGCCAGGTCCCCACCTGCTCGGGTGCGTTCAAGGCCTTGATGGTGGAGCTGCTGGATGATGTGCGGCAGGGCCGGGAGGGCGAGTGGCGGCAGGCGGCAGCAGCGGGCGGTGGCGGCGGCAAGCAGCAGGCGGCGGCGGCGGCAGCAGCGGGCGGCAAGCAGCAGGCAGCGGGATCCGAGCAGGCATCTGCTGGTGCGTGATGCGGCTGATGTAAGCATTTCTGTCGAACGTGGTAACACTGGAGGTGTGTGGACGCTCCTGCGGCGGCATCCGCCGCCGGTGCGCTGCGAGCGCTGCGCTTTTGTGGGCTGTGAGCCGCACACCCGGGTCATGGCGGAGGAGCCATTTGAGGCGGTGTTGGGCCCTTGCCGCAGCTGCAAACGCAGGAAACTCGCCGCAAGGCCCTTCTGGTGGCCCGTTTAGCTTCAGCCATTCTCAGGGGGGGCACGCCGTTTGTGGGCGGCACTTGTCCATTCTCCACCAGCGCCAAACACCTCGGAGGACACGATGACGGGGGAGCACAGCGCTGAGCAGCAGGTATGCCCAAGCCTGCTCCACCCCCCCAGCAATTGAGGGCATTCAAGCGCGGACGCTTAAAGGTGCCGCTTTTCCGCCTCGCCGCAGCCGCCGCGTCGCAGGGAGTGGCGGGACACGTTGCCCAGCGAGCGCAGCTGGCAGAGCCGGGCGGGGGCGACGGGCAGGGCTGCTGCGCTGCTGCCCGACGGCGGCGACGCGGCGCTGGCCACCATCCTCAGCTCGCCGCGCCCGGCTGATGGCAGCAGGCCCGGGCAGGAGGCCTGGGAGGAGGTGGAGGACTCACTAGCGGCAGCGCTGGCGGCAGCGGCGCAGCAGCAACGGCAGCAGCTGGCGATATCTCCGCCGGGCCCGCCGCACCGCATCCCCCCCTCCTCGCTCGCCACCTTCCCGCAGCCGGCACCCTGCGCCTTCCTGCGCCCAGGGCAGTCCTTCGAGGGGGGCCAGCGCGTGGCGCACCACCACGGCGCCATCCCCAAGCAGGAGACCTGGGAGGTCAAGGCGGTGATCCAGGTGCGTGCCTGTAGGGTGCTTCCGCCGCCCACAGCCCCATGCCGCCTGGTGATAGGCGCAGCCTCCCAGCCCCATGCTGCCTGGTGCTCCCCTCGCACACTTGGGCAGCAGCGGCTGGGTTGGCCCGCTGCCATCCCCGCGGTGCCGGCGCCCAAGCGGCCCATGCTGCAGCAGCAGCGGGCTGTGTCCCAGCCTGCCGCCAGCCGCTGCCCCGCCGCCTGCGCCCCCTGGCCAGCTCCTCATCCTGCCGCTCCCACCCCGCCTCCCGCGCAGCACTACGACCCCGCCAAAGGCTACGTGGCAGGCACGATGGAAGGTGGGTGGCCCCGGGCGCTGCGCAGCGCTTCGCCCGCTGCTCTCGCCGCCCCGGGCGCGCGCCTGCCACACGGCGTGCGTGACCGCGGCGCGCCCCCTCCCCTGCTGTGCGCGCAGCCAGCAACGTGCCCGACATGCCCGCCCCCGTGACGACCTTCTTCGAGGGGGAAGTGATTGACAACCGCAACTTCACCTTCTTCACAGCCGACTGGGACGCCTGCGCCGACACCGACTTTTTGCACTGGTCCAAGTTTGGGCCCTTCCGCCAGCTGCACGCCCAGGTGGTGCGCCACGGCGGGCGCTGCCCCGCGCTGGCCGCCCACCCCTACGTCTACATGCGGTGGAAGGAGCAGTTCTTTGTGCGCGGCAGCGAGTGCCGCCTCACCATCGCGGGCTTCTACTACCTTGCCATCAACAGGTGCATGCCTGGGTGGGGGGTGCGGAGCCAGAGCCAGCAGCAGGGGGCGTGCGCATGCCGGCGTCGCGCCGGGGGTGCCTGCCGCTCCCACCGCTGCTTGCGCTCACCGCTGCCGCCGCCCCTCGCACCCTCCCTCGCCGCAGGGCCAGCGGCAAGGTGACGGGCTACTACTTTGACCCTTCCTCCAGCCCCGACCAGAAGCTGGAGCTGACGCCTGTGCGGGCCGGCCCCGCCGGCTTCGCCTTCCCGCACTATGAGCTGGCCTGAGGCGCCCGCCTGATCGCCCGGGGCGTTGCTGGCGCGGCCTGGGGCGCGCCCACGGCGATTCCGCCAGCTCGGGATGGCATCATTGATAAGCTCGCACCCCCTCCTCTGTAGCATTGCCATTCCATGCCCCCTGGTTCAGCCCGGCACTTGATCGATCTCCCCCCACCCCCCACCACCCCCTCCCGCTGCCCGCCATTGCCTGCCTGGCAGCCGGCATTCATTCAACGGCATTCGTTTGCTATAGGCGCCGCCCGCTCCCCACCCTCCGCGGTGGGCTCCCAATTTTTTCTCTGTGCTTACCCCCAAGCAATCCATCCTTCCCGTCTGCATCGCATCCTGATCTGCATCCCCTTGCGCCTCTGCTGTACACTACCCTGCGGCGGCCCACTCCCCCTCCCATGCCTGTGCTGCCACCCCCCGCCCCCTTTCATTTATCCTCCTGTTGTTTCCCACTCCCTGCAGAAGTTCGCCCACGGGGCACCCCCGCCTCCTCAGCTTCGTGGGGACGCCCCAATCCCATGCAGCTGTTTTTTCCTCGGGGCCATCCAGGAGCCACGTTGCTGTGTCCTCTTACTGTGTTTGCATGCTTTCATTGATCCCGTGCCTGTACCTCTCCGCAGCAACACTTCCAACAACCCATTCATCCATCCCACTTTGACCAGTCCTGGCTTGCCCTCCTAGGGCGCCTCCCATGAGCTTCCACGCAGTTTCCTTGAGGCCGCCGCCATTTGCCTTGCTTGCGCAGGGGAGGCGGCTCTGGCTGCCTCGCCTGCTGCTTGTCGGGCAGCCAGCACGTGGGTTGCCATGCCAGGACTCTGCCTAGCTGTAGCGCATTCACCATTGCTTCAGGCTTGTAACATTACCATGAGCAATGGGGCTCTAGTTGCATGATGCGGTGCTAGGCCAGCAGGCGACGGGAAGCGCAGTGCTGGCGGCTGGCAATGGACAACATGCGCTCACTTCATTGCTTTTCTAACCTTCGTGCCAGATTATTTCTGGCACCTGGGCTCTTCCATTTTGCTTCCAGACTCGACAGTGGAGAGGCGCCGGGGGCGGGAGTGGACTGGACTTGGACTCTCCCGTGGCGAGGGCAGGGCGATGGCAGATCAGGCTGCATCAGCCGGCGCCACTGCCCACCCGGTGGCGGTGGTGGCGGGTGATGGCGCGTCCCAGCAGCAGCCAGGAGGCGGCAGCACCAGCGGCAGCAGCAGAAAGCCTCGCAGCAGAAGAACGCGGCCTTCTCCGGATCAACGGCAGCAGCAGCTGGTGCCGCCGCCACCGGGGCCGAACGCGCCGCCGCCGCCTGGCCTCACTTGGCAGCAGCAAGCTTTGCTGAGTCCTGCAGCACCGCCCTTTCAGCCCTCGTCACGTCTTCTAGGGGACCCGACGCAGGGAGGTCTGGGGTTGCCGCAGCGGGAGCGGCGGCCTCGCAGCGGCGGCCGGGGGCGAGGCAGGGGCCAGGGACTAGCTGGCGACGGCACAGCGGCGGTGCCCGGCATGCACCAGGCGCAGTTTGCTGGCCGGGGTCCTGCCGCTGGCCAACGTCAGGCGGCTTCAGCGCCGCCAGAGCTGGAGCAGGCGCAGCAGGCGCGTCCCGTCCCGCAGCCGCGCCGTCGTGAGCGGCCCCCTCGCCCACAGCAGCAGCAGCAGCAGCAGCAGCGTGGTGCTGGCAGCCTGCTGCGACCATTAGAGGCAGCTGCCAGCGGCGCTGCCAACGATCGCCAGCGGCGGCAGCAGGCAGCGCCAGTTGCAGGCGGGGAGCCCTCGTCATCATCAGATGCAGAAGGTGCGGGCACCCAGCTGGGTGGCCAGGCACAGCCGCAGCAACAAGCAGCAGCAGCAGGAGGACTGGAGGCAGCAGCGAATACAGCTGCCCAGCCGCGCCAGGAGCCCCGCAGTAGGCAGCGCCAGGAGCGGCAGGCGGGGGAGCGGGGCGCCGATGCCGCCGGCGATGCAGCAGCCTTGGATAGCAGTGGTGCTGCTGGCCCCCAGCCTCCGGAGCCCTTGCCAGATGCGCCGCACTGCCTTGTGTGCTGCCACGAGATGGCAGAGGTTGGGATTGGCGCCTGCAACCACAAGCAGGTGTGCGGTACGTGCACCCTGCGCCTGCGCCTCTGCTACGATCGCCAGGACTGCCCGCTGTGCAAGGCTGAGCTCAAGGAGGTGAGGCGGAAGGCATGGCGGCATGCGTCTGCGCTTGTGCCATGTGTGCCTGCACGTGCTTGCCCACCCACAGCCGCCGGCATGCGGCGGGGGCCAGCAGGCTGTCAGCAGGATGAGGGGTAGCGGTCGCGGCTGTGTGCCCTTTGAATCGACCATTGGTGGCACAGAACCCATGCCGCACGTTGTTTTTGGAGCTGTGTGCTCATGCGTTGCCTCCTCACCCACCCCACCCCTCCCCCCGTCCTTGCTGCCACCGCTGCAGGTCATCATCGCTCCCTGGCGCCCGCAGCTCCCCGACTGGCAGGCCTTTGAGCAGCACCCAGAGTGGTTGGCGCGCAGCGCCAAGTGGGCGCACGGCAGCATCTGGGCGGACAGGTGAGGCGCTGCAGCCTGCCTTTTGGGGCAGCGTGGGCCTGTTGGCGGCGTGGGCCTGGCACGCTCGGGGCGGGGGACTGGTCCAGCTGGCTGCGTGATGTGGTGGCGGTCAGGATTCCCAGCACCTGCCCTCCTCCGCCTGCCTCCTCCTGGCGCACAGCTTTTGTTTTCGTGCCCGACCCAGCCCACCCCCATCGCCCCTCGCGCCCTCTGCTCCCCTCAGGTGGCGCCGCGGCGGCCGCCTCAGCTCCCGCCTCCTGCACGACCTGCAGCGCCGCACCGCGCTGGCCTGCGCCGTGTGCGACCCGGGCGGCGAGGCGCCCTTGGCGCGGCGCGAGCACCTGCTGGTGCACGTGCAGGAGGCGCACGGCCTGCGCCTGTGCAGCCTCTGCCTGCAGGTGCGGCGCATGCCCGCTGGCTGCTCCGCCTGTGCCAGCGTGTGGGCTGCGGTTGCCATCCTATTGGCTTCTGGCCGCCACCACGTGCATCACACACCTCCCACACTGCCCCGCTGCCAAGAAGAAAACATGCACGCTCGCCCACAGTGGCCCGGCCCCTGACACGCGCCCGTGCCCCTGCGCCGCACCCTGTGTGCGCAGGAGGGGCGCCTGTTCCCTCTGGAGCTGCAGGCCTTCCCCAGCCTGCAGGCGCTGCAGGCGCACAGCGAGGCCGCCCACCCGCACTGCGGCTTCTGCCGCCGCACCTTCTATGATGACGATGCGCTGTGGAAGCACATGCACCAGGTGGGGGTGGGTGGGCTGCGGTGCAGAGGCTGGGGGCTGGGAGCTGGCTGGGGTGCAGCTGCCTGGCGTGCGCTTGTGTAGCGGGCCGGCAAATTTCTGAGCGGGCGCTTGTAGCTGGCCGGCAGAGGCCTGAGCGGGGCGAGCGGCGGTCCCAAGGTCACCTCCACCCCCTGCACCCCCCCGGGTGCCACCCGCAGGCTCACTTCTCCTGCCACGTGTGCCCGCCCCCCGTCGCCGCCCACGCCTACTTCAACAGAGCCCCCGACCTGCTGCGCCACATGAGGCACGCTGGCAGGGCTGCGCCTGCGCCTGTGGCTGTGGCTGCGCCTGCGCCTGCGCCTGCGCCTGCGCTCCCTTGCGGAGCGTGCGCCCAGCAGGCGGCACCGACAGTCGCCCTGCTCCCTGCTCCTCGTTGCATGACGCCTCTGCCGCCGCCGCCGCCGCCGCCGCCCGCAGGTCTGAGCACTTCATGTGTGATGAGCCCGAGTGCGCCGACTGCTTTGTGGCCTTTGCCACCGCGGATGAGCTGAGGAGGCACCAGCTGGAGCGGCACTCGGGTGGGGCGCCTGCCCGGCGTGCCGCGGCCCAGGGGCCCGGGTGGGGCGGCGGTGCCAGGGAGGGCGGTGTGCGGTGGTGGCACGCAGCGTCCGTCTGCAGCCGCAGATGCGGTGCCGTGCCACCTTGGGACAAAGCAAGCGGCTGATTGACCGTCTTGTTGTCCCTGCCCGCATGCCTGCAGCCCGCATGCCGCGCTGGGACTCCAGCCGCGCCCGCCCGCTGCAGCTCGACATCTCCTTTGCCCGCCGCCAGGGCCCGCTGTCGGCGGCCGAGGCGACGGCGGAGCGGCGGCGTCAGCGCCAGCGCAGCCGCGGGCCGCAGGACGTACGCATGATGGAGGGTGCGCGCCCCGGGGAGGGCCCGCCACCCGACCAGTGGCCCGCTGGCTTTGAGTATGCCCGGGAGGCAGACGGAGGCCTGCGGGTGATTGACGACGCAGATGTGCCGGCAGCAGCGTACCCTGGCGGCGGCGGCGGCGGCGGCAGCGGCAGTGGTGGCGGCTTGATGGGCGCCGGCAGCTGGGCGGAGCACCGCCCGCAGCGGCAGCAGCGGGGCGGCGGCGACTTCCCCTCGCTGTCGGCCGCAGCGGCAGGAGAGGGCGGCGGGGGCGGCGGCGCCGGCAGCAGCAGGCCGCCGCCGCTCGTCAAGAAGACGGTGAAGTGCCCCTGTGGCAGGTGGGTGGCCTGGCAGGCTCGCCAGCATCCTGCCGCCTGCTTCCTGCCGCCTGCCGATGAAGTGTCCCTTGTGGTCTGCTCTGGGGGCACGTCGCAGTGTTGAGGGCACGCGCACGGGCGGGCAGCGCATGTAAGCGCGCCTGTGCCGTTGCCTGCAGGCGCGTGAGCCACTATGCTGTGGCTGAAGGGCAGGAGGTGCCACCCCTGGAGTGTGACGCGGGTGGGCTGGGGCCTGCCTGTGCTGGCGGCCTCTGCGTCTCCCTGGGGCTGGCCCCTGCCTGCCCACCGTATGCCTGCTCTGGAAGGTGTGGCACAAAAAGTGCGCTGGTGCGTTGCTCCGTTGCAGTGTGCCGCATTGAGGGGCGGCGCCAGCAGCTGGCGGATGCATTTGGCATGGACGACCCGGCCCACCATGCCGGCGCCTTTGAGCGGCAGAGGTGATTCCGCTGGCTGCCGCGTTGCACGGGAGGCCCGGGCGGGCTGCCTGCCAACACGCTGCCAAGCATGCCAGTCGGGCAGGCAGGCGTCTCCTCCAGGCTCACCGCCCGATGTTGGCTGAACCCTGCCGGCCCCCGCGCGCCTCGCCGCCCCGCAGGTCTGTCACCTACAGCGGGCTGCTGCTGGCGGCGGCGCAGCAGAACCCGCGGTTCGTGGAGGGCGTGGAGCGACAGCTGGCGGAGTTTGTGGCGGACAAGGAGGCCAAGAGGTGAGCGAGAGAGGAACCTGGGTGGGAGGGCCTTGCGCCTCGCCTGGCAGGCAGGCAGGGAGGCGCCCGGCAGCCGCAGCAGGGAGGGGGAGCCTCGACCCACCACCTGCGCGTGCCACCTGCCCTGCCCCTCCTGCTGACCGCCGCCCCGCCAGCTGCGCCGCTGCCTGCAGGGTGAGCCTGTCTGCGATGCCGCGCGAGCAGCGCGCCGTGGTGCACGCCCTGGCGGAGCAGTATGGGCTGGCCACCACCGGGTATGGGCAGGAGCCTGCGCGGTATGTGGAGCTGTTCAAGACGCCCGCCGCCGGCATCCCCGCGCGCCTGCTGTCCAGGTGCGGGGCGCGGTGGCGCGGTGTGGGTGGGGCAGGGATGGTGGGCGTCGTGCGTGAGCGCGTGTGTCTGCTGGATGCGTGGTGGTGGTGGTGGCAGGAGCCGACTGTTGAGCACCTACTTGGCGGCGGGCCATGCGTCCCCCCCTACCGACCGCCTCGCCCGCAGAGTGGCGCCCACGGTCCCTGCCTCAGAGGTGGCCCAGCTGCTGAGGGAGAGCGAGGGCCACCCCATGCGCCTGATGGGTGCGCCGCCGCTGCCGCCTGCCGCCGATGCGCCCGGCCCTGCCGCCGCTGCTGGTGTGGCCTGCCAGGCGCTGAAGCGCGCCCTGCCTGGTGTCATCGTCTCAAGCCCGCCCACTCCCCTACCGCACGTCGCTGCCCACCCTCGCCACCCTGCCTCGCTGCGCACCTGACGCCACCTGGCGCCCCTCCCTGGCCCCGCCCACCCACCACCCGCAGACATAGCCATGTCTGTTGACCTGCGCTTCTACCTGCGGCAGTGGGAGGGAGCCTACCGCCTGGAGTGGCAGGGGGGCGATGCCGCCATCGTGCGGTTCGAGCGCGAGCAGGACCTGAAGGGTGAGGGCGGGCGGCGGGCTGCGCCTGCTCCCGTCCTGGCAGCTCCCAGGATCGGGGTCCCAACACAGGCAGGCAGCCTGCCCTTGATCCCCGACGCTGCCCTGCCCTGCCCTGCACTGCCCTGTTCCCATGCTGATCGCGCAGAGGCGCTGGATGTGTTGGGTGGCGGCATCCGCGGCCTGTTCAGGATTGACCGCTCCTGGCGCCCCAAGACTGCGGTGGCGACGGCGCCGCCTGTGCCCAGCAGCAGCGCCAGCAGCCGAGGGTGGGCAGGCGCCGAGGCGGGTGGCAACGCGCCTGAGGGCTCCACTTGGACCGCGGTGGCAGTGGCGCCACGGCCTGCGCACAACAGGCCGGATGCGCAGCAAGCGGCAGCGGCAGCCAGCGGTACAGAGCAGCAGCAGGAGCATCGGTGGGCGGTGATGACGGGCCGACGGGCGGCGCGCCCGGCAGCAGCGGCAGCCGCCGCGGCTGGTGCGGGCAGGAACGTGCTGGTGGAGATGGTGCAGGAGCACGAGGATGCCTGGACCAGCGACGGCAGCTCGGAGGAGAGCGACGGGTAGCGGGCCCGCCTTGGGGATCGGGGCGGGTGGCCGCCAACAAGGTGCCAACGTGCCGGGGCGTGCATCCTGCCCTGTGTCCTTGTCCACCCCCTGGTTTGCGGCTTCTTACATGTAACAGGCTACAGTGCTATAGCCTACAGTGCTATAGCCTGCTTACAGGCGGAGCGGAAGCTAAGGGTTCAGCGGATGTTCGTACTCTCGGGCAGAGCTGAGCTTGCAGCAGCATGCCGCTGACGAGGGCGCAAGCGGCAGCTTGTTCAAGGTCGAAACGCCTGTGTGTGAAGCGGCTGGAGTCAAGCGAGCTGGACGGGAGCCCGCCATCCAAGAAACTCCCAAAGTCAGTGGTTTATACCCCTATTTCGCTGCTGACTGCCGCCCCTTGGTGTTCCGCAGCCATGGCGCCTCAGTAGCAACACGGCTGGCATCGCCCTGGTGTTGCCGCCCTCGCGGCATCCCGCCGCCTGCCGCCACTCGCCCTCTTCTTCACTCCGGGTCTCTTGTGCTTGCTGCAGGGCACATAGCGATGCTGCGGCCGACAAGAAGCGGCGGTGGAGCGGCGAGGGCGGCGTCCTGGTTCTGGTTGGCATCCTGGCTGCCATCACGCTCCACCTGCTGGTGTCCCGGGCCAGCGAGGCGCCCAGCGTCGGTATCCTCGCCACCTGGCAGCCCGCACAGCCGCCAGCGGCACCGCTGTGCGTTGCGGGCCAGCTCCTGCTGACGGCACGGCGCTGGTTTGGCAGCAAGGTGCAGGGGAGCACCGCCGTGGGGAGCGCCACAGTGGACCTGTCTCGCAAATCAGAGCTGCCCCTGGCGCCACCAGCCCCTGCACCGCCGGGAGACCCATTGGTAGGCCAGTTGCAGCAGGAGCTGGCAGCTTGCAGCAAGGAGCTTTCAGCCACAACTGTACAGACATCTGTGTGCCAGCAGGAGGCAGCAGCATACAGCCATGCAGCCAGCGACAACGAGCGGCAGCTGGCAGCCTGTCGCCACGGTGCCGGCAGCCTCAACGAGCAGCTGGCAACCTGCCGGAATGCTGCCAAAACCAGCGCAGATCAGCTGGAAGCATGCGCCAGCGCTTCCCGGGACCACGAGCGGAAGGTGGGGGCCTGCATCGGCGGCGAGCAGCAGTGCAGGGAGCAGCTTGCAGCTGCTGGCGCCGAGGGCGAGCGCTGCGTGCAGCAGCTGGCGGCCTGCCGAAGCACCGCACAGGACGGCGAGCAGCGGCTGAAAGCTGCTGTTGCGGAGGGGCAGCGCTGCGACGGCGAGCTGTCAGCCAGTGCCAGCGAGGCACAGGGCTGCAAGCAGCAGCTCCGCCAGGCAGTCGTGGAGCTCAGAGAGGCAGAGGCGGCGGCAGCCAGCGATGCTCACACCTGCAAGCAGCAGCTGAGCCAGGCGGCGGTGGAGGTCAACGCTGCAGAGGCGCCGGCAGCCAAGGCCATCGCTGCCTGCGCAGCCTCTGCGGCTGTTGTGTGTGATATCGACGCCGGCGCCGGTGCAGGGAGCCACAGTGCAGGCACCGAGGCCAGCCCTGCCTGGTGCACTTGTGACTTGTGCAAGGTGAGTGACCGCAAGGGCCGGGCGGTGGTGTGCTGCTGATGCTAATGCCGACAACGTGCCTCTCGGCCGCTGCCTGCCTCGTGCGGCTGCCATGCTGTATGGGCTCCCCCGATAGGCTTGCCAGCTCTACCCTCCCTGGCGCCCCGCCCCGTGCAGGCGGCCTCCACCGCCGCGGTCTGCTGCGCGGCAGCCGTGCTGGCGGCATCTGTCGCACTGCTGCGGGGCGATCGCATGCTGGCCCGGCTGCAGCAGCTCTTGGACGAGCGGGGAGAGCAGGAGGAGCAGGAAGAGGAGGAGGAGGAGGAGGCGGGTGCCGTGGCGGCAGCCACGGATGTTGTCGAGGCCGTGCTTGATGCGGGCGGCGCGGGCTCGGGTGATGAGCACGAAGAAGGGGCAGCCTATGAGGCGGCAGCGGATGCCAGCGTGACTGTGTCGGTGGTAGGCAGCCTGTTGACGTCTCCAGACGCGGCTGGAGCGGAGGCACCGCCAGCAAAAGCGGTGCTGTCGCCACAAGAGATGGCAGCAGAGCCAGCAGCAGGAGCGGCGCTGCTGGAGGCGCCACAGGCTGCACCGCAGCCGGGCCGGCCCCCGGTCCCTGCGCCAGCAGCCGGCGGCAGCCCGCCGGGAGAGGGCTTGGCCGGGTGCCGCCCGGCTGCGGTGTCCACCCCGGCGCCGCACCCCCAGGAGCGCTGTGAAGCCCCGCCGCAGCTGGTGCTGCCAACGCCAGGCCCCGCCGCTGGCCGACGGCGCCAGAGGAGGAGGCAGCGGCTGCGGCAGCAGAGGCAGACGGCGCAGGCTTCCGGCCGCTGGAGGCTGGAGCAGCGCGCCTGGCTGCGACGGGCACCGTGCCGGGGCTGGATGCCCCCGTCCCTGTGGGCACCGTGGCCAGGCGTGTGTCAGAGATAGAGGAGCTGCTGCGCAGCCCGCCGCGCCCCGCCACTGCCCGGCGCAGCCTGCGGTACCCTTCCTTCCACCTCCCCTCCGCCCGCGCCGCCAGCTCTTGGTCCAAGGTAAGCTCCCGCTGCCTCTGCCTGGCCCCCACGCAGCCCGGCCCGCCCGGCTCGGCCGTTGCTGCTGGTCTGTGCGCTGGCTGGGACCTTGATGGGAGCCCGCACCTGCACCTTGCCCTCCCCTTGTTTGCCAGCATTTCGATGGCAGCGAGGGCGCGGGCCCCTCCTCCTCTGACAGCGGCAGCTGGGACAGCGGTGATGGCGAGGCGGAGGGCGGTGTCGCCGCCAGCGCCAGCCTGCAGCACAACCCGCTGTACCGGGGCGGGACTGGCGTAGCTGCCAGCAGCAGCGCCGAGGCGGAGGTGGTACTGTACTGCGGGGAGTCCAGCAATCCACTGTACCGCCCCACCGCCAGCTCAGAGGCAGAGTGGGAGCAGGGCGCAGGGGAGGCGGGTGCCTGCGCCTTCTCCCTGCTCGACAACGAGCTGTTTGCCGCAACAGAGGCCGCCGCAAAGGAGCACGCGGCGGCGGCAGTGGCGCTTCAGGTGCAGCAGCTGCAGGACGTCGTGGCGGCGCTGCAGCAGCAGCTGGCCCGCCAGGCGGCTGCTGCGGCGGCGGCGCTGGAGTCGGCGCAGGCGGCGACCGCCGCGGAGCGGCGGGCGCGGCGGGAGGAGGCGGCGGCGGCCAGGGAGGCGCTGGCCGCGATGTGTGCGCAGCTGGAGGCCGCCCAGCGGAGGCTGGCAGAGGAGCAGGGGGCGCTGGCGGCGGCGCGGCAGGAGGCGGCGGCGGCGCGCCGCCAGCTGGCGGCGCTGACCGCCCACCTGGAGCACCTGCAGCTCATGGCGGCCTGTGATGCCTCGCAGGCGGGGCGCCAGCTCGGCCTGCTCAGCCGCCTGCTGTCCTGCCGCTCCAGCGAGGCGGAGCGGCTGCTGGTGCAGCTGCAGCTGCAGCCGGGCGGCGGTGAGGCGGGGCGGGGCGACACCCGCGCTCTGCTACCGACGCGAGGGCGCGCGAGCGGCCCATGACTGCTCGTGTTTGTTGTTTATTTTGTGAGTGTATTGTATGTTGCTGTATTGTTCACTTTTTCCAACCCACATTGATGTGAATGCTAGGCTGTCCAAAGTGCACGACCAAGCGGTGGCGGCACGCACGCTATGCCACCTCAGCCAAACCCACTGCCATCCGCGCTCCCACCGCCTTTCACACGCCCAGCTCCAATAATCGGCCTCCGTTAGAGCTTCCCCAAACACTAGTGGGCATGCGGTGCCTCTCTCTCACTTTTCGAGACCTCCAAAGGGAGGCAGAGTTCCGGGCGAGCCTGGTGATTAAGTCAAGGCCCACAGAGCTGCAGCTACGGATCCTGGGCTGCTGCACCTGGGCCTTCCAAGCGCTGAGGGCCAGCGACTGGTGCGAGGGAGGGCGCCTGCTCCGCTGGTGGCCTGCCTGGGAGCGGTACGAGGGCATGGTGCAGCGATTGGCAGCCGCAAACCGGCCAGGAGGCCTGCACGTATAGCCGGACCCCCAACGCCAGCACCGCTACGCCGCTGCTCCCCCCTGCTCCCCTTCCCATTGTGCCATGCAGGGCCGCAGCCTGCCTATCGATGCTCGCGTGTTTTTGCAGCGCGAGCTCGCTGTGGGTCGCCTGGAAGCAGCCAGGCCTCCCCTTCAAGTGAGGCTGACCATCTGCCGCCGCTGCCGCTACCACCCGCCCACCTCCTCCCCACCTCCTGCCTCCTCCTCCCCCCATGTGGGCCTCCAATCCCCTGGATGGCGACCCCATGCTGATCGCTGCTCCCACCCTCCGTTACCCGCAGGCAGCGGTGCTGGGCGCTTGCCATTGGCAACCTGGTGCAGGTCATGTGCGGCTGCCTGTGCTACCATTCTGTGTACCCACCTCGCGACTCCGCCCCCACCCTGCTCTCCCTGTTCCTGGTCATGAGCGGCAACGGCACCATCTACCTGCTGGCATTCAGCAAGCTGACGCCCCTCCCCTTCAGGTCAGGGCAGCTGCTGGGCCCAGTGGTTGCGCGAGCTGCGAACGGGGGGCTGCTGCGCCCCCGACAAGAGCCTGCCCCACTCTCCCTGCCACTCCCCGTGTCTCGGCTGGCCCGCCCGCTTTGCCGGCGCAGGTGGCAGGTGCCTCTGCTGACCGCCATGGCCGTCGTGCTGCTGGCACATGGTCCCGACTTCTGCACCAACCAGCAGCTGCAGCAAGGGTACCGGCTGATCCATGTCGTGTCCAGCGCTGCGCTGCCGCTGCTGGTGCCGGGCGCCCTGGCGGAGCTGCCAGAGGGAGCCCTGCTGGCGGGCCTGGTGGCGGGGCAGGACCCGCCCACGGCGGCTGCGCTGTGCCGCCGCTACCAGGGCGGCGCTGTAGTCTTGTGCTATGCCGCGGTGGTGGCGCACCTGTATGGCTCCGAGGTCCGCAGGAGGGAAGATTTTGTGGAGCGGCGGAGCCGGCCAGGTGCGGCGGCGGCAGCAGCAGCAGCAGCAACAACAGCGGCGCAGTGGCAGGCCGAGCGCGCTGTCCCGGGAGCGGCAGCTCCAATGCAGCGCGCTCCGGCGAGCATGTCGACCTGGATTTAATGCACCCCCAGCAATGGCTGCCCGCTTCCAGCAGGCCACAGGCACTCAAAGCGCGCTCAGTGCACAGCCAAGGGCGCACGTCGTGGGCGGTGATGCTCTGCCGGTACTCCCGCCCCGCCTCGTGCTGCCCCACCATGCCCACAAACGCCACAGACATGCTGGCGGGGGCCAGGCTGGCCAGGCCCTTGAGAACGTTGGCCGCGCTGCCGCCGGGGACCCTGCGCACGGGCAGGCGTGGCATGGGCGGGGCTGTGGGGTGTGTGGGGCGCCCATGTGCATGCAGTGTCCCTCAAACAAACGGCCACCTCACCTCTTCATGCCTCCGTGCACCTCTGGCAGCGCCAGCAGGCGTCCCATCTCCTCGGCTGACACCGGCACGCAGCCGCCCGGCTCCATGCCCAGTCGCTCCAGCAGCGAGTGGTCCACGCGAGCCACGATATCTAGCACTGCAGGGTGGAGCAGGGGAGGCTCAGAGAGAGGGAGGTGTGCACGCTGGGCGTGGTGGCGCCCGTGAACGGCGGCGGCGCACACACACATGGCCGCCACCTGCACAGGGTCGGTGGCGGGGCGTGCGCACTTTGGTCGTTTCCCAACTGAGTGCCTGCCGATCTTCATGCGACAGCATGATCACTCACGTAAATGGGGTTCCTGGTGCGCCTGTAGGGGCCGGATGTCACTAGCTTGGGGATGGGCTTGCCAGAAACAGGGGGGTGCCTGCATGAGGCGGAGTGCCGACGCTGCTCTAGATTGCAGTGCCCATTCACACACTGCATGCAGTGCAGGCCCCGCTCACCTCCCGCCTTCCCCAGCTCCCGGGTGGCATTATTGAAGTACAGGGATGACGCCAGCAGGGGTGCCCCCAGCGCCAGCCGTGCCCCGATCGATGCTGCCAGCCTTAGCAGCAATGGGAGCGCAGCCTGCTGCGGGGCTGCCAGCGCCAGCGCGCCCGAGGCTGCCAGCCCCACCAACCAGGTGCACTGCGTGTGAGGCCACACTCGCACCGTCAGGGGCGGGGGAGTGGGTGCAGACATCTCCTGTGGAGCAACCAATGGAGACTGGAACAGGTGTTCTGTCCAAGGGACACAGCTAAACCTCAGGATTAGCTGAACCTTGAGAATCTGCTGGTCTCCACTGCCTTCATTGCCTGACATTACAGAGACGCCAAGGGTCACTAACATGAAGCAGTACAGTGGCAGTACAGCCACACTGTGGGATTTCGAGGACAATGGGCCCATGCACAGCTACATCTGGGGGCTCAAAGAGGGACCGCAAATTAATTGGGGGCGCTTAGCAAAAGAGGTGGGCACCGCAAAGCAAACAATGCAAGGAAATGTTGCAGCAGCAAGGGGCTGCTGAAATAAATCGGTACAGGATCGATTGGATTGTCGACTGATACTGCACTACGTGTACAACCATCCCCTCCTCAGGGCTTGGCGATGTTCTCCCGCCGGTGGAGGGCCACCATGCCGGCTACCAGCAGCACACGCAGCGCCTCGTATGTCCCCGTCACAACCCACACCTCCACCGACTGGTCGGTGTTACTGCCGGCCGCCAGGCCCAGCACGAAGGCAAGGGATCCAAGGAACACCTGCAGTTTGGAGCAGTTTGGAGCAGTTTGGAGGCAGGGGCAGGGCACGGAGTCAGCAGCGAGAGTTGCGGCCAGGCACAGGGCCGGGCAATGAGGGCGGCAGCGCAGGTGGCTGCCCGACTTGCCTGCATGGTGCGGATGATTGTGAAGATTTCGCGGCTGGGCACCGTGTGCAGGTTCAGCAGGCCCACCATGTTGGTCCTGACGTGCAGCGCAGCAACCACGGTGGCCGCCACCCAGGTGGCTGCGGAGCCGCCATACTGCACCAGCACAACCTGCGGCAGGGGTAGAGGCGGCGCAGGGGGCGGGGCGGTCGCTGGACACGACTTGTTCTGGCCAGGGACAGACCCGCAGTGCCTCGCCCTTCCGCTCACTTCCAGCAGCCAGCCCCCTTGGGCAGCGCTCCCTCATGCGCGGCGCACCTGTACCAGCGTCACGCAGGGCGTGGCGGCGATTGCCCACATCAGCTTGAGGCCCAGGCGGCGCCCGGGCTTCATGGTAAGGAAGGCGCCCAGGGCTCCGATGGCCACCATGTTGGTGAGCGCATAGGCCAGCGCAAACCACTGCACGTTATCTTGCTGCAGCGCGGCGGGCAGGGCGGGCAGGGCAGCCAGCCAGCCGGCCAGCCAAACCACTCAGCCAGACGGGACGCGGGGGGCCAGCGAGCGGCAGATCAGCCACAGCAGATGCGTGCCAGCAAGGGCACTGGGTGAGACGCTGTCGGGCCCAGCCCATTCTGCGGCTCCCCACAAACTCCCTGCCTCCAAACACCCACTCACATCAACGAACCAGACAATGGACAAGCAGTAGCCCACGCTTGCGGTGTCCAGGGTGGTGGTGGTGACGGCCAGCATCCAGTGGTGGCGCTGCTTGAACAGCATGCTGAGCTGGCCGTGCAGGCGCAGGCGGCGGTGCTCAAAATGGGGGGACAGGGAGTAGGGACGCAGCAGCCAGAGGGCCAGCCAGACGGCAATCACCAGCAGGATCTGCAGCCCAAAGGCAGGAAGGCAGGCCGGGGCAGGACCAAGAGGGTCGAGGCAAGGCAAGGCAAGGCAACAAGCCTGCCAGCTGGCCGCGTGCAGCCAGCAGGCCAGGCCGGCATGTGACATGCACAGGTCTTGAAAGCTTGCAGATCCAGAGGTGGCAGGGGCAGGGCCCTGCAGGCAGGCCATGGCATGCGGCCGGCGGCGCGGAACTCACGATGCCTGCCACTTGGAAGCCTGTGATGTTGGTGGTGCCCTCGCTGCCAATCACAGCCGTCACAGCCACAACGCTCATCGTGCGGTCCAGAGCCTGCAGGGGCGGAGCGAGGAAGCGTGGGACATGGTGCCCCCACCCCCCACCACCACATCATCACACAAACACGCAGCCACCGCAGCCGGGCTGCCCGCCCTGCTGGTGGGCCTCAGGAGGGGCAGGCCCGGCACAGCTCCACCCAGCCCCACCCCGCCACTCACATCAGAGAAGCCCATGATGGCGGGACCATGCTGGGACACAGAGGCCCGCGCCACTGCGGGCAGAGAGGCAGCAAGGGCAAGAGTGTGTGTGTGTGTGTGCGTGCGCGCGGGGTGGGGAACCCTGCCGCCCCTACCACTGCCAAACGGCGCGGCACACACGCATGCAGCGCCACACGGCTGCACCAGGCGCATGATCCGCTGCGCCCCCACCTCCTCCCACCAGCCACCAGGCCCCTCCGAGCTGCTTCCCCCGCCACATTCAAACGCACCCCCACCTCCACCCCCACGCCCCACCACCATACTCACGATCCAGGAAGATGAATGATGCCATGGGCACCCAGGCAGAGGCGCACACGCTCAGCACCATGTACACAGCCTCGGCGATCTGGAGCAGGGCGGGTGGCAGAGCGCCGGCTCAGAGGTGGGTGGCGGTGCACCCAACTGACGCACATCGCACCCAGGCCTGGCCTGGCCCATCCCATCCCATCCCATCCCGTCCCTCCCCGCACGCAACCGCCACCTGGCCTGCGCGCCCGCACCTGCGGCACGTACAGCGACCACAAAAAGACAAGGACGGCGGACAGGTTGAGGGCGGCCGCCAGCTGCAGGTAGCGGTTGGGCGGCAGCATGAAGCCCACGGCCTGGAACAGCAGGGCTGAGCCCGCATAGAGGTAGAAGTAGATGGCGACGGTGGAGGAGAGGATGCCGGCCCAGCTGGAGCTGTGCTCGTAGTGGATGGACCCCGCGCGGTACGCCGCCGTGTACCACAGCAGCGCCAGCACAGACGGCACTTGCAGCACGGCCTGCGGGGATGGGCGGGTGGTGGTGGTGGTGGTGGGTGGGTGGGGTATGGGG
>NW_005435080.1:1614154-1614872 GCF_000147415.1 Chlorella variabilis | reverse complement strand
GGGTGGAGCGAGGAAGCGTGACACATGGTGCCCCCACCCCACCACCACCACCACCACATCATCACACAAACACGCAGTCACCCGCAGCCGGGCTGCCCGCCCTGCTGGTGGGCCTCAGGAGGGGCAGGCCCGGCACAGCTCCACCCAGCCCCACCCCGCCACTCACATCAGAGAAGCCCATGATGGCGGGACCATGCTGGGACACAGAGGCCCGCGCCACTGCGGGCAGAGAGGCAGCAAGGGCAAGAGTGAGTGTGTGCCTGCGTGCGGGGTGGGGAACCCTGCCGCCCCTACCACTGCCATACGGCACGGCACACACGCATGCAGCGCACACCTGCACACACGGCTGCACCAGGCGACCGATCTGCTGCACCCCCACCTCCCGCCACCATCCACCAGGCCCCCGCTCCGAGCCGCTGCCCCCACCACACACGCACGCACACCACCTCCCCCACCACCCCCACCACTCACGGTCCAGGAAGATGAATGATGCCATGGGCACCCAGGCAGAGGCGCACACGCTCAGCACCAGGTACACACCCTCCACGATCTGAAGCAGGGCGGGTGGCAGAGCGCCGGCTCAGAGGTGGGTGGCGGTGCACCCAACTGACGCACATCGCACCCAGGCCTTGGCCATCCCATCCCATCTCTTTCCCGTTCCTCCGCGCAAGCAACCACCACCTGGCCTGGGTGCCCGCACCTGCGGCACGTACAGCGA
>NW_005435080.1:1611290-1614104 GCF_000147415.1 Chlorella variabilis | reverse complement strand
CACCTCCCCCACCCCCCCCCCACCCCCCCACCTGCTCAGCGTAGAACTCCCCCTCCCCGGGCGCCATGCCGGCCTCCCCCGTGGCGGCGGTGAGGGCGCAGGCGTGCAGGCGGCGCCACCGCTTGTCGTAGGCCCGGATCATGCGGGAGGGCGGGAAGTCGGCCTTGATGGCCTCGGTGCCCAGGCGCCTGCGGGCAGAGGGCAGGGAGGGGCAAGTGGGGGGCGGGGGAAAATGTAACCGTGGAGAGCATGGGGGAGAGAGAGAGGTAAACTGTGGTGGGCATGGGGGACTTTGGTGGGCATGGGGGAGCGTGGTGGCGTGGCAGGGCACCCTGCACTGGCGGGGCAGGTGGGCCCGCCGTGCCGCAGGCAGCGCCAGGGTTCTTTCTTCCCACTGGCAGCGCACCCTCCCCACCTGAGCTCCTCCTCGGGCAAAGCCAGCGCCTTGAGTGCCGTCAGCGCCAGCCTGCAGGCGGGCAGCGGGTGGGGCGGCGCTGGTGAGAGGCGTGCATGCCAGGGAGGGGCACGCAGCAGCTAGCCAGCAAGCCAGCAGCCGGCGTCCCCACGCTGCGCGGCGGTGGGGCTGCCGCGGGCCCTGCGCACATCCTCTGCCGCCGCCACGCCGCTGCGCACCTGATGCTCTGGTCCTCTGTGCAGTCCAGCTCAGCGGTGTAGTACACACCAGGCATCTTCCCAAGCCCTCCTGCTCGGCAAAAAGCACAGCAGTGGTTGGGGGCAGAGCCCGGACGCTCGGCTGGAGCCCAAGCAAGCAATCATGTTGCGTCGCATGCATGGCGCGCGCCCAGAGCAGCCGCCGCCTCGGGCCCGCCCCACGCACCCGTGTTGTGCCCAATCATCACTGCCCCCAGCCACCCAAACTCAATGTCGGCCAGGCCGCAGGGCTCAAAGCGGGAGGGGCACAGGAAGAAGTCTGCGGAAAGACGAGGGGCAGAAGAGAATGCCGTGAGGGCTGTGACGGCGATGTGGTGAACAACAGACAGGCGGAGGTGCCTCAACCAAAGCTGCTGGCAGCATGCTAGCCACGTGCTCAAAGCCGGCAGGAGAAGGGCAGTGGGGCAGAGCAGCCGCCCACCTGCCGCCATGCACAGCTGCTCCTTCTCGGCGCCCATCGCGTACAGGCCGGCCCCATTCCACACGCGGCCCGGGAACGCTTGGGACACTGCAGGGCGACAAGGGAGGTGCTTTGGAAGGCAATACTCTAGCAGCAACGTGCCAGCAGCAGGCAGCCGTGTAGGGAGGTGGAGGGCAGGTGGCTGCAGCCGACAGCAGAGCCACAGGGAGCAGGCCATAAGGGAGCAGGCATGGCAGAGGCAGGGCCGGGCGGAGCAGCAGGGGCACTCGGGCTCAGCAGAGGCACCAGCGGGGGCAGGCGCAGGCGCCCCACCCTTCTCCAGCATGTGCTTGGCCTGCTCGCCATACTCGTCGCCAATGGGGCCTACCATGGCAATCTGGGCCACGTGGCTGCCCTTGAGAATGCTGTGCGCAGCCATAGCGATGATGTCTGCAGGGCAGGGGGGGCCAGGGGTGGCAAAGGGGTGGGTGGTGTGTAAAGCTAGAGAGAGGGAAAGGCTGAATGAGGGAGGCGGTGTGGAGCGCGGCCTGCCTGTGTGGCCCTATGGGCAACGCAACAGCCAAGTGCGTTGGCTGATGTGCAGGGCTGCCCGCCCTCACCGCAGCCCTTCTGGTGGGTGATGCGCCCCATGAACACCAGTAGCCTGTTCTCCTCGCCCACCGCCAGCCCCTTGGCCTGCTGGAAGGCCAGCTTGGCAGCGCGCTTCTGGCGAAAAAGGCATCCGGGTCGGCGGCGGCGCCGTCGGCGGCGGCGGGCCGCTGCGACTCCTTCATGCCGTTCAGGATGCCGCACACCGCGGCGCGCGGCAGCGACCAGAACATGCTGAACTTGTCGCGGGCCCTGCAGCGGGGCAAAGGGAAGTGGGGCAGGGGGGCGGGGCACAGTGGGTGGCCGGGCCTGGGAGGCGGTTGAGACGATGGGATGGCTGTGGCGTGTGGTGTGTGAGAGGGCAGCGTCTCCCTGGCAGCGCTCAGCGCTCCCTCTTCCAGCCGGCGCCATCATGCTTGGCGAAGCGCAGGCAGCAGCACGCGCCTGACCGCGTAGCGCGGGCTGACCGCCACCACGCCCAGCCCTTGCTGCGAGGTGCGCATGTGCTCCAGCAGCGGGCGCAGCATGTTGAAGCGGCCGTCATGCTCGGCCAGGCTGCGGGTGTGGGCGTTGAGGGGGATGTTGAGCTGGGAGTAGACCCAGGCCTCGCGCTCCTGCAGGCGTTGCGTGTGGGGTTGGAGTGGAGGTGGGTGCCAGGGGCAAGCGGCACGGCGGGGCAGGAGGCGGCAGGGAGAGTGTGTGGCGTGTGGTGGTGTGACTCAGGAGAGAGGGCAAGACCCAGCCCAGGTGGCCGAGGGCAGCCGCCCGGGCGTGCAGGCCCTGTCCTCCACCTGTCACTAAAAAACAACAAAAAACTCACCGGCGTGCCCAGGAGCCACGTTCCGTTGTAGTCTGCGTTGTGCGCCACCAGCATGGCGCGCACGGGGATGGAGGGGGGCAGGTACATGATGCTCAGGGCGCCTGCACGCAGGGGGGGGCAGTGGGTGGGCGGGAGGGAGGGGCGGGTTGGAGGGCAGGCGGTGCCGTTGGGCGTGCCAGGGGTGCTCAGGGGTGTGTACAGGGTGGGGGCAGGGATTAGCAGAGGGTGGCTTCCGGGATTAGCCCAAGGATCAATCCCCATCCGCACGCCACCGCTGCCACCACCACCAAGCCCCCACCAGCCCAGGGTCTCC
>NW_005435080.1:1598240-1610668 GCF_000147415.1 Chlorella variabilis | reverse complement strand
GAGCTGAGGCGAGGCGGGGCCGGCTGGCTGCCCCCCCCCCCCATCAGCGCCTCGCTGCGAGGCGCTGGCACGGGCGGCGCTCACCTTGAGGCAGTCCACCAGGGCGTGCAGCATGGAGCAGGGGCGGCGGCTGACGAGCGAGTCCAGCTTCAGGGCGCGGTGGGTGGACAGCTGGGTGGGAAGCATCAACTCCTCCTCATCAAGCGCGTCCAAGTGATGCGGCCGGCCGGCGGCGGCGCCGCCCAGCTGCGTGTGGCTCTGGCTGCTCTGAGAAGGCGACACTGCAACAGCGGCGGCGGCAGCAGCACCACAACAGGCGTTGGGTCGCCACCGGCCGACGCGGCAGCGGCGCCACCCCGGTGCAGCCGGCACCCATCCGCCCCTCCACAGAACGCAGAGTGGAGCCGCTTTCCACCCAGCCCGCCACAGCAGCCCCCACCTTGCATCATGTTAAAGGCTGTCACCAGAGCAGACTCCCTCCTGGCCAAATCCTCCGAATCGGCCTCTGTGGCCTTACCCACGCTCTTGCCAGAGTGCACGCTGTCGCCCGCCACGCTGCCATGCCCGCTGCCACGCGCCTCGGACCAGCGGCAGCAGCGCCGCCAGCAGCGCCGCCAGGCGGCTGCCAGCGAGGCGCAGGAGGCGGAGAGGTCCTGGGCCGGATGGATGCTGCCTGTGCGGTAGTACTGTATGCCGTACCCCACGGCAAACCAGAGCAGCAGGGCGCCGCAGAGGGTGCTGAAGGTGACGATCAGGCCCTGCTGCCACAGCACCTGCAGCAGTGGCAGGCACGCCAGGCAGGCGGAGCCAGCACGGGGAGGCATCAGCACCAGCGTGCACGAGCGGCAAGCATGCGGCGGTGACGCATGCGGCGGTGACGCGTCAGAGAGGTGAATCCGTGCATCGCTGCGGCATGCACAGCACGCCCAGCACGCCCAGCGCAGCCGTGCGACAAGGTACGCACCGGCCGGTTGTGCAGCATGATGAAGAAAGTGTCGGAGTGGACCCAGTTGTTGTGCACCAGCAGCAGGGGCTCGTCAGTGGGGGAGGGCTGCACCAGCGCCACACCTTCCTCCGACACCTCCACGCAGTACTGCGGCACAGGAGACACAGCAGCGCAGCGGGAGTGGGACAGGCAGGCACATGGCGGAGCGACACCCCACGCAGCAAGGGGGCCGGCGCAAGAGCCGGACCGGGGCAGTGAGCGCGGCTGCACGGCCTGCCGCCAGGTCAGCACACGGCACGGCAGGCACCACGGCGTGGCACGGCGCGCCCAGTGCGGGCGCTCGCTCACCCCGCTGCGCAGCGCGTCGCACAGCGTGTCCCCTGCAAAGCTGGCCAGGCCCGACAGGTTGTAGGCGGCAGGGCGGGGCACCGCCTCCGAGTAGTTGCCGTTGGTCAGCACCACCACCATGTCGCTGCCACGCGAGAAGGTGTAGGTGCGGCGGTCCATGTAGTGCTCTGCAGGCGCGCAGGCGGGGCGGGGGCAGGACGGGTGTTGGCCGTTTGTGCGGGGGGGATGTTGTTGGTGGTGGGCAGGTGGGGTTGAGTGGGGGTGGCATGATCCAGGCATTGGGCTGTGTGGCACCCCCGCTGCCCAGCCGTGTCCCGCTGGGGCTCCGGCTGGCAGGCAGGCACAGCAGCAGGCAGTTGGTGGCTGTTCGCTAGCCCACTGCCGCACGCAAAGCGCCCCCATCAAGCGTCCTCAACGCGTCCGACAGGCGTCCCAGCACCGTGCCAGCCCTGCCGTGGCACCCAGCCACCAAGCAGCCGCCCCCTGCCCACCTGTGAACGACTTGTTGCCCAGGTTCATCCACCAGCGGTACCACGCCAGGGTGCGGATGTGCGTGTACAGCGGGTTGGTGTTGTCGTACCCCACCTCCCACAGCGGCCAGCGATTGGTGTTGTCGATTGTTAACCCAGTCATGCCCTGCTCCGCGCCATAGTAGCTGCGGGCGGTGGCAGGCGGGGCCAGCGGCGGCAGGGGAAGTGGTGGGAGGGTGGGTGGGAGGGCATGGGCGCATGGGGAGGAGCGGACTGGAGTGGACTGGATGCAGTGTTCGCTGCTGGAAGCACGCAGGACCTGCCGCAGGAAGGCGGCCAGCCTGGGTCGCCCACCCCAGCCACGCCCGCCCCAGCCGGCAGATGCGGTGCCGCTCCCCACTGGCGGCGGCCGCAAGGCCGGCTCCACCTCCCCTCCCCCGCCCGCCTGCCTCCTGCCTCACATGATGGGTATGCCCTCTGCCAGCAATATGAACGCCAGAGCGTTGCGGTAGGCGGGCAGGCTGGCGCGGGTGGACAGGAAGCGGTCGGTGTCGTGGTTCTCCACCCAGTACCCCACCCCCCCCATCTCCACGCCGTAGCTCATCAGTGTGGAGCGGGACTGAGAGATCTGCGGCGCCGCGGGGCAGTCCGGCCGGACGTGGGTGTGTGCGCAGGCGCATGGCGGGTGCATGGTTGGGCGGTGGCGGCGGTGGCGGCCGGGGGGCCCCAGGAGGCATGCCCCCCCGCAGCCCAGCAGTTTCCCTCGGCAGCCAGCCGGGCAGCCTCCCCCGCACGGGCGTGCCCCGCCCAGCCACCCAGCCCAGCCACCCAGCCCCGCCTCACCTGCAGGCACCCCTCATCCCCCTCATCCGAGGTCGGGGAGAGCGCGAAGCAGGCGCTGGCGGCGTTGTAGATGACCCAGGACTGGTAGCTGTAGGAGGCGTTGCCGCGCACTGCGACAGCGGCGTGCGCACGGGCGGGCGGGCCTCAGCGGGCCCTGTTTTCATGGCCACTGCACTGCACTGCGCCGCGCTGCGCCCTGCCAGCCCCTCATGCCCTGCCTCCCCAACCTCGTCCCGGGCATGTCCTCCGCTTCCCCTCGCCTTTAACACTCACCCCCACACACCTTTTTCGTACTGCTCGTGCAGCTGTAGTTTGCCGCCCACTTCCAGCCAGGCGGGGAGGGTCGTAAAGTTCATGAAGTACGGGAAGAAGTCGGGGTCGATGCTGCCGGCGGCGTCCAGACGCAGCATGTGCACGCTGCGGCATGCGGGGGAGGGGCCAGGTGGTTGAAGCGCAAAGACGCTGCTGGTGCAGTGCAACGCTGCAGCTGGCCAGTTGCGCCAGCCACCCTGTGCGTCCCTTAGCACCCGCCTTTCTTCTGGGGACCTGCAGCTGCTGCAGGCCTCTCCCAAACCACACCACTGGTCCCTCCCCCTCTAATTACGTGCCACTGTATAAACAATGGAGGGAACTCACCTGTACTGCGACAGTATCCACTGGATGTAGTCGGCAAACATCTCCCGCACATACGGAATCGACTGGTTGAGGTCGGGCAGGCCGCTGAGCTGGCAGTGCCACTGCTGGTCGTAGGTGGGGTTGTCAGCCGGGATGTTGCAGTCGGGGTCGCAGCCTGCGCATGCGGCGGCACGGGTGGGGGGCCAGGCGGCAGCGAGTGTGGCTCGTGGCGGGCATGCAGCGGGCGACCGTTGTGCTCGCCAGCCTGGCGGGGTGCCTGCCCCAGCCTGCTGATCTGCTCGCCCACCTGGGCCTGCGCCTCCTTCCTAGCCTGCCCAGGCCCTGCCCTGCCCAGGCTCTACCCTGCCCTGCCCCACCCTGTCCCCTGCCTGGGAGGCCCCCGCCCACCCGCCAGCGTGCAGTTGTGGAAATTGGATGGGTCTGAGAAGGGGTTGAATGCGGGGAGGAAGACGGAGGAGCCGTAGCCCACGTGGTTCATCACCACATCCAGAATGTGCTTCATCCCCTGGTCCGCCAGCTGCTGCAGCACGTGCTGCAGGTCGCCGGGGGTGCCAAAGGAGGGGTTCACATCGTACAGGTCGGTGGGCCAGTAGCTGCGGGGGGGGAGGGTGACAACCAGGGGGTGGAGCACGTGTAGCAGCAGCAGGCGGAGTGTGGGTGGGCGCATGTGTGTGAGAGAGAGACAGTGGGGACATCCTGGCCGGACGTTGATCATGGCAAGGCACCGGTGGCTCCCCAGCCCGACACGTCACCCAAGCTCCTCGGCAGCCGCAGGCGGCCCACCACCACCCCCACGCCAACCACCCTGCTCCATCCCCGCCCCCATCCCCACCACACACCAGGCTCACCCGTGGTAGCCGCCATAGGGCTGCACCGCGATGGGGGAGCTCCAGATGGCGTTCAGGTTGAGGCCCTGTATGTAGCGCAGCTGCTGCAGCATGCCCCTCCACGTGCCGCCGCAGTAGTTGCTCAGGCTGCCGCACTGCTGGCCGCGGCTGCCTGGCATTGCCTGTGGCGCAGCGAACCTGTCTGTCAGCAACTGGTAGACTGCTTGTTTCTGCCAAGGCACATTGCTGAACGCATGCACCGGCTGCGCCAGCGCCGCGGCCAGAAGCGCCGCCAGGAGCAGCAGCGCCAGGGTCGGTGGCGGGCGCTGCAGCAGACCCATGTGGCCTGCGCTTGTGACGTGCCTTCCTCGAGGGCGCCCTGCATGGCAGTGGGCGTGTGTTGGGCTCTGAGCACAAGTTGCACGCACTAGGGAGTGTCTGTTGCCGCTGGCGGCGGCAAGGACTTGGTTGCGTTGTGCGCACCAATGGAACGCGCCGCTGGCGGCGGCAAGAACTTGGTTGCGTTGTGCGCGCCGATCAGACCCTCCGCTGACTACAACAGCTAGATAGATGCAGTCGGACACAGGGGAGGATTTCACTGCGCAGAGGGCTCTAAATTGCCCTCTCAAGCAAGCATTGCCCTGGGCATCGACTCTCCCAGAAGCCAGCCAAAGCGTTGTGCCAACCTGACACCCCCACGCTCTTTCCGGCCTCTAGTGCTGGCGCGTTCACCAGCAATCGGTGCGCTTCTTGGGCGCTCCGACCAGCCGCGGCTGGTATGTCTGGTCTCAGGCTGTTCCCCTGAGAATCGTCGCTACGGGTTCAGCACGGGCCCCATCGGCACAGCCACACAGTGTTGGAATAAAATGCAAGAAGGGTGCCGATGCTTGTCAGACCATTCTCGAATCAGCAGTCCTCATGGCCAGATGGCGACGCAGTACTACCCTGACTTTACGTCCAGCTGGCGACGCAGTACTACCCTCGATCCCCGTGTCCCATTGAGAGGACGACCCTCGTTCCTGTGGCCCACCCAGCTATCAAGCTCGCTTGCTGAGTGCGGACGCAGTGTAAGAGCAGACAGTGAGTCCAGATAGTACTATCTGCTTAGAAGTCAAGTAGCAGCCGGACCGGCTGCGGCCAGTCAAGTCAAGTCAGTTACAATGAAGAGAGAAAGGCACGGAATGACCCGCAGTTTGCACCACTGGTGCTGTAGTGCTGCCAGCGAGGCAGTCTTTGACCCAGGATTGATCAAGGCATGATGAGTAGAATCAATTATGCAGTTGTGAGTAGAATGAAGTAGTTAGTGAATGTGCAGGACTCAGTTGTTGTCCCACAGCGGGCACAGCAGGGGGCCGCCTGCTGCCGCCTGAGCACTGCACGCAGGGAGGCCCTGTGGCACTTCTGGGCAGGCCGCACAGAAGCAACGCCTTAGTGGGAATGCCATCATGCCAATTCTTCGTTGCTGCTCCTCCTGAATCTCAGGCACAATTAGCCGAGCATTTTGAGCCACTCCCAGGTGCCAGAGTGAGCAAGGCGGCCTCCCGACCGCCTCAACGGCTCCACTTATTACCCAGCATTTTTTTCAAGCGGGAAACAGCTCTCTCAGGCGGTGTTTAAAGGAAAGATGCTATTGTGCAACAGGGTTGGAATGGTGCGTTCAGATAGGAGCCGCCAGGTGGCGGCAGCAGCAGCAACAACAGCGAAGCAGTGGCAGGCCGAGCGCGCTGTCCCCGGAGCGGCAGCTCCAATGCAGCGCGCTCCGGCCAGCATGTCGACTGGGATACAATGTACCCTCAGCAATGGCTGCCCGCTTCCAGCAGGCACTCAAAGCGCGCTCAGTGCACAGCCAAGGGCACCGCCGGCACGGCTGCTCCCTGCGCTTCCAGCGCTGCCGCCTTGTCTGCCGCCAGGATGGCGGCGACGGCTGCACGCAGCTGCTGCAGGGCCTCCGGCCCCAGCTCCGCGCCCGCCGTCCTCACCGCCGCCGTCCCCGCGGTGCAGCCGCATGCAGCGCTTGCCTGCGGCAGGCGCAGAGCGCACGGCACAGGGCCTGAGCAGGCAGTGCCGGCGGAGGCTGTGTGGCATTGGGCCTTAAGACGCAGCAGCGGCGCAGCAGCAGCGCCTGGCCGGCGGGGAGGGGGCCAGCGAGCGGCGTACCTGCAGGCTGGCGCCGCTCAGCAGCCCCAGCAGGACGCCGCTGGTGAAGTAGTCACCCGCTCCCACGGTGTCCACGACCGCCACGCGGCAGGCGGCGGCGGTCGCTGTGCTGCCGTCCGCTGCACCGTGCGCAGTGGAGGGGGGCAGCGACGTCAGGCGCACACGGGCGGCAGCACGCGTTGCAGGCGTTGCGGCAGCATGCGTCCCGCCAGCGACACATTCTGTGTCTGGGCAGCTGGCGACCCCCGCTCTGCTCCCGCAAGCTGGCACACCTGACTTGGCGCTGCAGCCCTTGCTGCCACGGCTGATCGCAATGGTGCCCACGCCTCGCTCCAGCAGATAGGCATGGGCAGCTGCCACCACCTGCTCGCCGCCTGCTGCTGGCGGCAGCTGCACGCCGGCAGCCTGTGGGGGAGGGAGGCGGGGGGGGGGGAACAGGGCGGCCCTCCCAGGGAAGGCGTGAGCAGAGCGCAGGAACAAATGCGCGGCAGCCCAGCCAGCCTGCCAGCCCACGACAGCGCGGCGCCGCCTACCTGGCACAGTGCCGCCGCCTCCTGTTCGTTGCAGAAGATGATGTCGACCAGCCGCTCCTGCACAGGCAGCGGCATGGGAGGGAGGGGCGGCAGGGAGTTGCGGCATTGGAGCGTGGCGTGGCGCACATCCCATGTGCGGGATGGGGCGGGCCGCTGTGGGGCGGCCCGGCCCTGCTGGCGCACAGCCCAGCAGCGAGCCGAGCCTCGACGCAGGCGAAAATGGGCAGGGGGCGCTGCCGCAGTTGCCACAACAACCAGGCTTCAAAAGCAACAAACAGAGATGCACCAGCGCCCCCCCCCACACACACACTCACCACCAGCAAACACACACACACGCACACACACCTGCAGCAGGCTGCCCAGCTGTGTCCAGCAGTTGGCCACCACCTGCTGGATCAGAACCATCGGCAAGCAATCTGCTGGGTAGAGGTGGCGTTGAACGACACCGGAGAGGAAGGGGGTGGGCGGCGAGCAGCGAAGCGCCGAGCCGTCGGCCGCCCACCCACCCACCACCCACCCCCACCCACCTCGAAGGAAGCGAGGTCCAGAGAGACGCGGGCGCCTCGGGCGCGGGCTGCTCGCATGGCGGCCGCCGCCATGGCCACGCGGTACAGGCAGTACCCCTCGCAGTGCAGCAGCGCAATGGGCGGCTGCCCGCTGGCGCCGGCGCCGGCGCCGGCGCCGCCGTCTGTCGGCGGCGGCGGTGCCAGCTCCCGCGGCAGCTGCTGCGGGCTGCTGAGCTCCAGCGCGGCGCACAGCGCTGTGCGCATCGTGCGCTGGCCGTCAGGTGTGACCAGGCACAGGCAGGCGGCGGTGGCGGCGCCGGTGCCCGACTCCAGCAGCAGCGGGCGCACGCCGTGGGCGGTGATGCTCTGCCGGTACTCCCACCCCGCCTCGTCCTGCCCCACCATGCCCACAAACGCCACCGACAGGCTGGCGGGGGCCAGGCTGGCCAGGCCCTTGAGAACATTGGCCGCGCTGCCGCCGGGGACCCTGCGCACGGGCAGGCGTGGCATGGGCGGGGCTGTGGGGTGTGTGGGTAGCCCATATGCATGCAGTGTCCCTCAAACAAACGGCCACCTCACCTCTTCATGCCTCCGTGCACCTCTGGCAGCGCCAGCAGGCGTCCCATCTCCTCGGCTGACACCGGCACGCAGCCGCCCGGCTCCATGCCCAGTCGCTCCAGCAGCGAGTGGTCCACGCGAGCCACGATATCTAGCACTGCAGGGTGGAGCAGGGGAGGCTCAGAGAGAGGGAGGTGTGCAGGCTGGGCGTCACCACGTGAACGGCACCCGTGAACGGCGGCAGCAGCAGGCGGGCAGCGGTGAAAATGCCTTGCGCCGAGCAAGTCGTCCTGACATCATGCACTACAGCTCCAAGCACCCACCCGGGTCTCCCAGCCCAAAAACTAGCTGCATGCTGGCCGTGCAATGTGAAGCTGGGGACTCGTGGTGGGGGACCCGATTTGCCCTTGATATGGAAGACAAGCACTATGCGGCGATGCGGTGGCCAGTAAGGCGAGCATGTCCCCACGTCACGTTTTGCGGGAGGCTGACTGGGCAAAGCACACAGCATGGCGAGTGGATAGAAGGGGCCGTTCCTGTGGCCGCCCCAGCAGTGTCATCTGCTTGCCTTCCACCCGAGGTCGCGTTTGCGGGGCATATACGCCGATAGGGACAGCGCTGGCAAGCAAGCCGCACGAGGCACAGCCAGACGCAGGAGCAATGCCCGCCATGTACTCGCTGTGGATTGTGGGACGAAACGGAGGGCTGCTGTACAGCAGGGTGAGCACGATCAGTCGGTGCCTCTCTCCCGCTTCTACTCACTCCTGGCCCTCCCGCATTGTGCAGGACTTCTGGCAACTGCCGCCCATAGAGTTCAACGACAAGCTGCGGTTAGCCAGCAGCTGGTGAGCAACGCCTGCCGCCACCCGCCGCCCGACGGGTGCCGCCACACTCTTGTCGTGTGTTTCACACGAGGCCTGGCCCCGCCCATACTATCGCTGCCCTCCCCGGCCCACAGGTTTGGCATGTGCGGCATCTCGGCGCAGCTGTCGCCGATGCCAGACAGCAGCGGCATCCAGGTGCGTGTGCAAGCAAGGCTGTGGCAGGCGACCAAGCGGCCAGCCCTTTGCCCAGACAGCACGCTGCCCATGGGCTGCTCACCAACATCTGCCGCCACCCCTCGCTGCCGCCCTGGTGCAGCTGATGCAAGCCGACACGTTTGACTTGCACAGCTTCCACACCCTGACCGGCACCACCTTCATGCTGCTGACTGAGCCGCACACGCCAGACGCCGCGGAGCTGCTGCGCACGACGTGAGGGGAAGGGCGGGCCCAGGACCTGGCAGCCGCCTGCCTGTTCGACACCCTATGGCACCAGCGCTGCCAGGGCGGCCTTACAGGGGCTTAGGGCTGAATGCATGGCAAGGCTGCCGTCGCCATTGATGCTGGCAAACCGCCTGCCGACCCCTTGTGCCGCCGCTGCTGTACTGCAGGGTGTATGAGCTGTACTGCGACTATGTGCTGAAGAACCCTTTCCACGAGATGGACCAGGTGGGTCGGACAGACAGGTGTCTGGCGTCAGCATTACTTGGCGCATGGCGCCCCGCCACCGATGCGGTTACACCCACCCATTTCTGCTGCCCCTCATGGTGCAGGTCGTCAAGAGCGAGCTGTTTGACCACAACCTGGTGGCGCTCTTTGCGGCGGTCAACCGGCGGTGGGGTGTGGGTCTGGCGCAGTAGCGCCGGTGGGGAGGCATGCCTGCGTTGAGCCACGCTGCCCCTGCCTGTTTGCTTTCTCTTCCTGTGACCCTCTTGTTTTGTTCTTGCTGCCCTCTGCCTCTTGTATGCTTCCCTGTTCTCGCTTTGCACTGTTCCACCTTCAAACACTGCTACCATCAACCCCTGTACGGCTACCTATTCAACGCACCTGCGTAGCGAGCAATCAGGAAAGGCGGAGCGGGCGTGCCGCCCTCCCGGCAGCGCGTGCCCGCTGTAGCCGGCCGGGTTCACCAGAGGCGCGGGATCCAGCGCGGCACATCCCGCCTGTACTGCTCCCGCTCCTCTGGAAACAGCGCCGCCAGCACCTCCTCCTCCTTGGGCACCATCGCCAGCTGCACATGCGCCAGCCAAGGCACCAGCATCACCAGCGGCCACCTGGAGTTGAGCAGCACCGCCCACGCGGCGCACACACACACATGGCCGCCAGCTGCACAGGGTCGGTGGCGGGGCGTACGCACTTTGGTCGTTACCCAACTCGGTGCCTGCTGGTCTTCATGCGACACCCAGCATGATCACTCACGTAACTGGGGTTCCTGGTGCGCCTGTAGGGGCCGGATGTCGAGCTTGGGAATGGCTTGCCAAAACGGGAGGTGCCTGGGTGGGCGGAGTGCCGACACTGCTCTCGGCTGCGCAGTGCCCATTCACGCACTGCATGCAGTGCAGGCCCCACTCACCTCCCGCCTTCTCCAGCTCCCGGGTGGCAATATTGCAGTACAGGGATGCCGCCAGCAGGGGTGCCCCCAGCGCCAGCCGTGCCCCGATCGATGCTGCCGGGCTTGGCAGCAATGGGAGCGCAGCCTGCTGCGGGGCTGCCAGGGCCAGCGCGCCCGAGGCTGCCAGCCCCAACAGCCAGGTGCACTGCGTGTGAGGCCACACTCGCACCGTCAGGGGCGGGGGAGTGGGTGCAGACATCTCCTGTGGAGCAACCAATGGAGACTGGAACAGGTGTTCTGTCCAAGGGACACAGCTAAACCTCAGGATTAGCTGAACCTTGAGAATCTGCTGGTCTCCACTGCCTTCATTGCCTGACATTACAGAGACGCCAAGGGTCACTAACATGAAGCAGTACAGTGGCAGTACAGCCACACTGTGGGATTTCGAGGACAATGGGCCCATGCACAGCTACATCTGGGGGCTCAAAGAGGGACCGCAAATTAATTGGGGGCGCTTAGCAAAAGAGGTGGGCAACGCAAAGCAAACAATCGCAAGGAAATGTCACAGCAGGCTGCTGAAATAAATCGGTACAGGATTGATTGGATCTTTGACACGTACTGCACTACGATTATCCCCTCCTCAGGGCTTGGCGATGTTCTCCCGCCGGTGGAGGGCCACCATGCCGGCTACCAGCAGCACACGCAGCGCCTCGTATGTCCCCGTCACAACCCACACCTCCACCGACTGGTCGGTGTTACTGCCGGCCGCCAGGCCCAGCACGAAGGGCGAGGGATCCAAGGAACACCTGCAGTTTGGAGCAGTTTGGAGCAGTTTGGAGGCAGGGGCAGGGCACGGAGTCAGCAGCGAGAGTTGCGACCAGGCACAGGGCCGGGCAATGAGGGCGGCAGCGCAGGTGGCTGCCCGCTTGCCTGCATGGTGCGGATGATTGTGAAGATTTCGCGGCTGGGCACCGTGTGCAGGTTCAGCAGGCCCACCATGTTGGTCCTGACGTGCAGCGCAGCAACCACGGTGGCCGCCACCCAGGTGGCTGCGGAGCCGCCATACTTGATCAGCGCAACCTGCAGCAGGGGTAGAGGCGGCGCAGGGGGCGGGGCGGTCGCTGGACACGACTTGTTCTGGCCAGGGGCAGGCCCGCAGTGCCTCCCGCCCTCCCGCTCACTTCCAGCAGCCAGCCCCCTTGGGCAGCGCTCCCTCATGCGCGGCGCACCTGTGCCAGCGTCACGCAGGGCGTGGCGGCGATTGCCCACATCAGCTTGAGGCCCAAGCGGCGCCCGGGCTTCGTTGTGAGGAAGGCGCCCAGGGCTCCGATGGCCACCATGCTGGTGAGCGCATTGGCCAGCGCAAACCACTGCGCGTCCCCTTGCTGCAGGGGGCAGGGCGGGCAGGGCAGCCGGCCAGCCGGCCAGCCAAGCCACTCAGCAAGACGGGATGCGGGGGGCCAGCGAGCGGCAGATCAGCCACAGCAGATGCGTGCCAGCAAGGGCACTGGGTGAGACGCTGTCGGGCCCAGCCCATTCTGCGGCTCCCCACAAACTCCCTGCCTCCAGACACACACACTCACATCAACGTCCCAGACAATGGACAAGCAGTAGCCCACGCTTGCGGTGTCCAGGGTGGTGGTGGTGACGGCCAGCATCCAGTGGTGGCGCTGCTTGAACAGCATGCTGAGCTGGCCGTGCAGGCGCAGGCGGCGGTGCTCAAAGTGGGGGGATAGGGAGTGGGGGCGCAGCAGCCAGAGGGCCAGCCAGACGGCAATCACCAGCAGGATCTGCAGCCCAAAGGCAGGAAGGCAGGCCGGGGCAGGACCAAGAGGGTCGAGGCAAGGCAAGGCAAGGCAACAAGCCTGCCAGCTGGCCGCGTGCAGCCAGCAGGCCAGGCCGGCATGTGACATGCACAGGTCTTGAAAGCTTGCAGATCCAGAGGTGGCAGGGGCAGGGCCCTGCAGGCAGGCCATGGCATGCGGCCGGCGGCGCGGAACTCACGATGCCTGCCACTTGGAAGCCTGTGATGTTGGTGGTGCCCTCGCTGCCAATCACAGCCGTCACAGCCACAACGCTCATCGTGCGGTCCAGAGCCTGCAGGGGCGGAGCGAGGAAGCGTGGGACATGGTGCCCCCACCCCCCACCACCACATCATCACACAAACACGCAGCCACCGCAGCCGGGCTGCCCGCCCTGCTGGTGGTCCTCAGGAGGGGCAGGCCCGGCAC
>NW_005435080.1:1594469-1597056 GCF_000147415.1 Chlorella variabilis | reverse complement strand
ACCACCTCCCCCACCCCCGCCCCACCCCCCCACCTGCTCAGCGTAGAACTCCCCCTCCCCGGGCGCCATGCCGGCCTCCCCCGTGGCGGCGGTGAGGGCGCAGGCGTGCAGGCGGCGCCACCGCTTGTCGTAGGCCCGGATCATGCGGGAGGGCGGGAAGTCGGCCTTGATGGCCTCGGTGCCCAGGCGCCTGCGGGCAGAGGGCAGGGAGGGGCAAGGGGGGCGGCGGACAATGTAATCGTGGAGAGCATGGGGGAGAGAGAGAGGTAAACTGTGGTGGGCGTGGGGGAGCGTGGTGGCGTGGCAGGGCACTCTGCACTGGCGGGGCAGGTGGGCCTGCCGTGCAGCGGGCTGCGCCAGGGTTCTTTCTTCCCGCCGGCAGCACACCCTCCCCACCTGAGCTCCTCCTCGGGCAAAGCCAGCGCCTTGAGTGCCGTCAGCGCCAGCCTGCAGGCGGGCAGCGGGTGGGGCGGCGCTGGTGAGAGGCGTGCATGCCAGGGAGGGGCACGCAGCAGCTAGCCAGCAAGCCAGCAGCCGGCGTCCCCACGCTGCGCGGCGGTGGGGCTGCCGCGGGCCCTGCGCACATCCTCTGCCGCCGCCACGCCGCTGCGCACCTGATGCTCTGGTCCTCTGTGCAGTCCAGCTCAGCGGTGTAGTACACACCAGGCATCTTCCCAAGCCCTCCTGCTCGGCAAAAAGCACAGCAGTGGTTGGGGGCAGAGCCCGGACGCTCGGCTGGAGCCCAAGCAAGCAATCATGTTGCGTCGCATGCATGGCGCGCGCCCAGAGCAGCCGCCGCCTCGGGCCCGCCCCACGCACCCGTGTTGTGCCCAATCATCACTGCCCCCAGCCACCCAAACTCAATGTCGGCCAGGCCGCAGGGCTCAAAGCGGGAGGGGCACAGGAAGAAGTCTGCGGAAAGACGAGGGGCAGAAGAGAATGCCGTGAGGGCTGTGACGGCGATGTGGTGAACAACAGACAGGCGGAGGTGCCTCAACCAAAGCTGCTGGCAGCATGCTAGCCACGTGCTCAAAGCCGGCAGGAGAAGGGCAGTGGGGCAGAGCAGCCGCCCACCTGCCGCCATGCACAGCTGCTCCTTCTCGGCGCCCATCGCGTACAGGCCGGCCCCATTCCACACGCGGCCCGGGAACGCTTGGGACACTGCAGGGCGACAAGGGAGGTGCTTTGGAAGGCAATACTCTAGCAGCAACGTGCCAGCAGCAGGCAGCCATGTAGGGAGGTGGAGGGCAGGTGGCTGCAGCCGACAGCAGAGCCACAGGGAGCAGGCCATAAGGGAGCAGGCATGGCAGAGGCAGGGGCGGGCGGAGCAGCAGGGGCACTCGGGCTCAGCAGAGACACCAACGGGGGCAGGCGCAGGCGCCCCACCCTTCTCCAGCATGTGCTTGGCCTGCTCGCCATACTCGTCGCCAATGGGGCCCACCATGGCAATCTGGGCCACGCGGCTGCCCTTGAGGATGCTGCGCGCCGCCATAGCGATGATGTCTGCAGGCCAGGAAGCCCAGGGGTGGCGGTGGGGTTGGTGGCGTGTGAAGATAGAGAGAAGGAAAGGCAGGCAAGGGGAGGCTTGAGTGGGGCGCCGGCCTGCCTGCGTGGCCCTGCGGGCATCGCAACAGCCAAGTGCGTTGGCTGCTGTTCAGGGCTGCCCGCCCTCACCGCAGCCCTTCTGGTGGGTGATGCGCCCCATGAACACCAGTAGCCTGTTCTCCTCGCCCACCGCCAGCCCCTTGGCCTGCTGGAAGGCCAGCTTGGCGGCGTGCTTCTTGGCGAAGAAGGCGTCGGGGTCGGCGGCGGCGCCGTCGGCGGCGGCGGGCCGCTGCGACTCCTCCATGCCGTTCAGGATGCCGCCCACCGCGGCACGGGGCAGCGACCAGAACATGCTGAACTTGTCGCGGGCCCTGCAGCGGGGCACAGGGGGGCGGGGCAGGGGGGCGGGGCACAGTGGGTGGCCGGGCCTGGGAGGCGGTTGAGACGATGGGATGGCTGTGGCGTGTGGTGTGTGAGAGGGCAGCGTCTCCCTGGCAGCGCTCAGCGCTCCCTCTTCCAGCCGGCGCCATCATGCTTGGCGAAGCGCAGGCAGCAGCACGCGCCTGACCGCGTAGCGCGGGCTGACCGCCACCACGCCCAGCCCTTGCTGCGAGGTGCGCATGTGCTCCAGCAGCGGGCGCAGCATGTTGAAGCGGCCGTCATGCTCGGCCAGGCTGCGGGTGTGGGCGTTGAGGGGGATGTTGAGCTGGGAGTAGACCCAGGCCTCGCGCTCCTGCAGGCGTTGCGTGTGGGGTTGGAGTGGAGGTGGGTGCCAGGGGCAAGCGGCACGGCGGGGCAGGAGGCGGCAGGGAGAGTGTGTGGCGTGTGGTGGTGTGACTCAGGAGAGAGGGCAAGACCCAGCCCAGGTGGCCGAGGGCAGCCGCCCGGGCGTGCAGGCCCTGTCCTCCACCTGTCACTAAAAAACAACAAAAAACTCACCGGCGTGCCCAGGAGCCACGTTCCGTTGTAGTCTGCGTTGTGCGCCACCAGCATGGCGCGCACGGGGATGGAGGGGGGCAGGTACATGATGCTCAGGGCGCCT
>NW_005435080.1:1590882-1594419 GCF_000147415.1 Chlorella variabilis | reverse complement strand
TGATAATCGTGGAACTGGAGGGATCCCACCCCCAGCGTCTCCACCACATGCGCCACCGCCTGGTTGAAGATGGAGAAGAAGGCGAGCTCCTCGGCCTCGCTGCGAAGAAGGGGGCGACAGGTAGGGGGTGGGGGTGATGCTGGGTGTCGCCATGGATGTACTGGGTGCACCATGGCTGCGTGCCCCGACCCCACACGCCCTGCCGGCCCCACCCTGCCAGCCACACACCTGGCGTGCTGGTAGATGGTGCCGCGTGTGCGGCGCGTGAAGATGTCGCTGGCCAGGAGCAGGAAGAAGACGGTGGGGTGGGGGTCGGCGTTGCCGCCGAAGCCGTTGGCCTTGGGCGAGGCGGGTGGCTCTGGCGGGGCGGCCGCCGTGACATACACGTCCACCAGGTGCTTGGTGCCGCCCACGATGGCGGGCAGGGACATGACGGGCGTGGTGCCGGCAAAGGGCTCACCCAGCACGGGGCCGGTGCCGGCGCCGGGGGCGGGCGGCGCGTAGAAGGGCGCATACATGGGGGCGCAGACCAGCATTGGGCGGGTGGTGTGGCAGATGAAGGTCTCCACCACCTTGCCCAGCCCGCCGTACATGAGCTGGCTGGTGAGGCCCAGGTGCGGAACCGCATACTCCAGCGCCACGTGCATCACCATACGCGGGGTGGTCTGAGGGGTGGGTGGGGGTGGGGGGAGGGAGGGAGGGAGGGAGGGAGGGAGAGAGGAAGGGGCAGGCAAGGTTGAGGCAGGCTAGTGCAGAAGAGGAGGAGGGGCCGAGGCGAGACAGGGCCGGCTGGCTGCACCCGCCGCCATCAGGGCGTCACTGCGGGGCGCTGGCAAGGGCGGCGCTCACCTTGAGGCAGTTCACCAGGGCGTGCAGCATGGAGCAGGGGCGGCGGCTGACGAGAGAGTCCAGCCTCAGGGCGCGGTGGGTGGACACCCGGGTGGGAAGCATCAACTCCTCCTCATCATCCAGCGCGTCCAAGTGATGCGGCCGGCCGGCGGCGGCGTCGCCCCGCTGCGTGTGGCTCTGGCTGCTCTGAGAAGGCGACACTGCAGCAGCGGCGTCGGCGGCAGCACCACAACAGGCGTTGGGTTGCTACCGGCCGACGCGGCAGCGGCGCCACCCCGGCGCAGCCGCCACCCGCCCGCCCCTCCACCGGCCGCAGCGTGGAGCCGCTTTCCACCCAGCCCGCCACAGCAGCCCCCACCTTGCATCATGTGAAAGGCTGTCGCCAGAGCAGACTCCCTCCTGGCCAAATCCTCCGAATCGGCCTCTGTGGCCTTACCCACACTCTTTTCAGAGTGCACGCTGTTGGCCGACACGCTGGCCTGCCCGCTGCCGCGCACCCCGCAGCAGCAGCAGCAGCGCCGCCAGCAGCGCCGCCACGCGGCCGCCAGCCAAGAGCAGGAGGCGGAGAAGTCCTGGGCCGGGTGGATGCTGCCCGTGCGGTAGTACTGTATGCCGTACCCCACGGCAAACCAGAGCAGCAGGGCGCCGCAGAGGGTGCTGAAGGTGACGATCAGGCCCTGCTGCCACAGCACCTGCAGCAGTGGCAGGCACGCCAGGCAGGCGGAGGCAGCACGGGGATGCATCAGTCAGACTGCCCATAGGAGCACCAGCGCGCGCACGCCAGCATGCACGCGGCGGTTACACGTCAGAGAGGTGAATCCGTGCATCGCTGCGGCATGCCCAGCACGCCCAGCACGCCCAGCGCAGCCTGCAACAAGGCACGCACCGGCCGGTTGTGCAGCATGACGAAGAAAGTGTCGGAGCGGACCCAGTTGTCGTGCACCAGCAGCAGGGGCTCGTCGGTGGGGGAGGGCTGTACCAGCGCCACACCTTCCTCCGACACCTCCACGCAGTACTGCGGCACAGGAGACACACAGCAGCGCAGCGGGAGTGGGACAGGCAGGCACATGGCGGAGCGACACCCCACGCAGCAAGGGGGCCGGCGCAAGAGCCGGACCGCAGCAGTGAGTGAGGCTGCACGGCCTGCCGCCAGGTCAGCGCGCGGAGCGGCTGGCACCACGGCGTGGCGGCGCGCCCAGCGCGCGCTCTCGCTCACCCCGCTGCGCAGCGCGTCGCACAGCGTGTCCCCCGCGAAGCTGGCCAGGCCCGACAGGTTGTAGGCCGCAGGGCGGGGACCCGCCTCCGAGTAGTTGCCGTTGGTCAGCACCACCACCATGTCGCTGCCGCGTGAGAAGGTGTAGGTGCGGCGGTCCATGTAGTGCTCTGCAATCGCGCAGGCGGGGCGGGGGCAGGACGGGTGTTGGTCGTTTGTGTGGGGGGGTGTTGGTGTTGGTGGTCAGGTGGGGTGGGGTGGTGGTGGCATGATCCAGGCACTGGGCTGTGTGGCACCCCCGCTGCCCGGCCGTGTCCCGCTGGGGCTGCGGCTGGCAGGCACGCACGGCAGCAGGCAGTTGGGGGCTGCTCGCTGGCCCACCGCTGCACGCAAAGCGCCCACATCCAGCGTCCTCAACGCGTCCGACAGGCGCCCCAGCACCGTGCCAGCCCTGCCGTGGCACCCAGCCACCAAGCAGCCGCCCCCTGCCCACCTGTGAACGACTTGTTGCCCAGGTTCATCCACCAGCGGTACCACGCCAGGGTGCGGATGTGCGAGTACAGCGGGTTGGTGTCATCGTACCCCACCTCCCACAGCGGCCAGCGATTGGTGTTGTTGCTGTTGAACCCAGTCATGCCCTGCTCCGCACCATAGTAGCTGCGGGCGGTGGCAGGCGGGGTGGTGGGAGGTTGGGGTGGGGAGCATGGGCGCATTCGGGGGAGTGGACTGGAGTGGACTCGATACAGTGTTCACTGCCGGAGGCACGCAGCAGTTGCCGCAGGAAGGCGGCCAGCCTGGGCCGCCCACCCCACCCAGCAGTGCATCACACACTTCCAGCAGCTGCGGTGCCGCTCCCCACTGGCAGTGGCCACAAGGCCGCTCCCCCTCCCCTCCCCTGACCGCCTGCCTCACATGATGGGTATGCCCTCCGCTAGCACTATGAACGCCAGAGCGTTGCGGTAGGCGGGCAGGCTGGCGCGGGTAGACAGGAAGCGGTCGGTGTCGTGGTTCTCCACCCAGTACCCCACGCCCCCCATCTCCACGCCATAGCTCATCAGCGTGGAGCGGGACTGGGAGATCTGCGGTGCCGCGGAGCGGTCCGGCCGGGCGTGGGTGTGTGCGCAGGCGCATAGCGGGTGCATGTTTGGCGGTTGCGGCGGCAGCGGCCGGGGGAGGCATGGCCCCCCGCAGCCCGGCAATTGCCCTCGGCAGCCAGCAGGCCAGCCTGCCCCGCACACGCGCCCCGCGCCACCACCCAGCCCCGCCTCACCTGCAGGCATCCCTCATCCCCCTCATTCGGGGTCGGGGAGAGCGCGAAGCAGGCGCTGGCGGCGTAGTAGATGACCCAGGACTGGTAGCTGTAGGAGGCGTTGCCGCGCACTGCGACAGCAGCGGGCGCGCAGGCGGGCGGGTCTCAGCTGGCCCGTTTCTCATGGCAGCTGCACTGCGCGCCCTGCGCCCTGCAAGCCCCTCAC
>NW_005435080.1:1584996-1589883 GCF_000147415.1 Chlorella variabilis | reverse complement strand
GTCCAGGGGGGGGGGGGGGGAGGGTGACAACCAGGGGGTGGAGCACGTGCAGCAGCAGCAGGCGGAGTGTGGGTGGGTGTATGTGTGTGTGAGAGAGAGAGTAGGATCATCCTGGCTGGGCTTTGATCGTGGCAGGGCACCGGTGGCTCCCCAGCTCGACACGTCACCCAAGCATCTCGGCAGCCGGAGGCGGCCCACCACCACCACCCTGGCAACCTACCACCCCGCCCCATCCCCGCCCCCATCCCCACCACACACCAGGCCTAGGCTCACCCATGGTAGCCGCCATAGGGCTGCACCGCGATGGGGGAGCTCCAGATGGCGTTCAGGTTGAGGCCCTGTATGTAGCGCAGCTGCTGCAGCATGCCCCTCCATGTGCCGCCGCAGTAGTTGCTCAGGCTGCCGCACTGCTGGCCGCGGCTGCCTGGCATTGCCTGTGGCGCAGCGAACCTGTCTGTCAGCAACTGGTAGACTGCTTGTTTCTGCCAAGGCACATTGCTGAACGCATGCACCGGCTGCGCCAGCGCCGCGGCCAGAAGCGCCGCCAGGAGCAGCAGCGCCAGGGTCGGTGGCGGGCGCTGCAGCAGACCCATGTGGCCTGCGCTTGTGACGTGCCTTCCTCGAGGGCGCCCTGCATGGCAGTGGGCGTGTGTTGGGCTCTGAGCACAAGTTGCACGCACTAGGGCTTCGAGGAGTGCCTGTTGCCGCTGGCGGTGGCAAGGAACTGTTTGCGTTGTGCGCGCCACTGGAACGCGCCGCTTACTACAACAGCTAGATAGATGCAGCGAGACACAGAGGAGGATTTCACGGCGCAGAAACCTCTGAGTTGCCCTAATCGTCCCAGCAGCTGTGTTGTGCTGACACCTCACAACCTGACACCCCGACGCTCTGTCCGGCCTCGAGTGCTGGCGCGTGCACCAACAAGCGGTGCGCTTCTTGCGCGCTCCAACCAGCCGCGTACCTGTTTTTCCCCTGAAGAATCGTTCGCTACGGCTGGACGGCCGCCAAAAAGCAAGCTGTGTTCGAATCAAATACAAGGCTGTGATGGTCTTCAGAGCATGGGAGGACAGAATGCTGAATCCTCGCTGGCGCAGCAGGCACAGCGATGGCGACGGTTCCGCAGTATATTACTCGTTGCAGGTCCATCTGAACGCGCCATTCCAATTGTGCTATTACCAATTGGGCGGCAGTTTCTGTAGGCGCAGCGTGCGGGCCTGGAGCTCCTCCTGACTCTCAGGCACAATTAGCCGAGCATTTTGAGCCACTCCCCGGGCGCAATGGCTCACGATGGGGAAGGGCAGGCGCGGGCCCTGCACAGCCCAGCACTCTCCCCGCTCGCTGAATTCCGGCCTCCCCGCCCATGTCTCCGTTGTGTGGTGCAATGCCCCCTCGGGGAGAGCTAGGCGAAGCAGTTCCCGCAGAGTCGGTGATCAGGGCTCCGCTTGGGGGCGAGGGGAGGCTCAATCAGCGGGCGTAGCCCAGCCTCTATGACGTCTGAGTCGCTCTGAAGCAGCGGGAACGGGGCTGGGAGTCGGCTGGCTCTCCGCCCATGCGATGGTGCCGGAGTGAGCGAGGCGGCCCGCTGACCGCCTCAAACGGCTCCACTAATTACCCAGCAATTATTGCAAGCGGGAAACAGCTCTCTCAGGGGGTGTTTGAAGGAAAGAGGCTATTGGGCAATAGGATAATTGGAATGGCGCGTTCAGATGGCCTGCAGGCCTACCTGTCAGATGGACCTGCAACGAGTAACAATACTACCACTCAATCCCCTTGTCCCATTGAAAGGACGACACTCGTTCCTGTGGCCCACCCAGCTGTCAAGCTCGCTAGCTGAGTGCGGACGCAGGAAGGCCAGGCCCTGTTGCACTTCTGGGCAGGCCGCACGGGAGCATCGCCTTTGCAAAGAACACAATTGTGGGAATGCCATCATGCTAATTAAATATAGCCAGCTACATGGTGCTTGGCGATGCGACTGCCCCGCAGCTGGCTAGTGGCTTGGGCCAGCACCAGCAGCGCCGCAGCAGTCGCACCTGCTGACGCTGCTGCTGCTCGCGGTGTGTGCTCTACTTATGTTTCTTGTTGTGTAAATTGAAGTACACCTGTACACAGAGGACAGGAATGCAGCTGCTTGGAGCATCATCAGCAGGCAATCCAGTCCATTCTGGCGGCCTTAAACAGCATACAAATGCAGATGCAGTGACCGGCTCAACACGCTGATGCCTTTCTGGCTTGCTGGCTCCGGCAGCGTGCGCCATCAAACCATGGGCGGTTAACGTCACCTTGTTGAGAGTGACGAAAGCGAGCAGGCCCGCCACAAGCCTGGTTCTCTGGGAGCGCGGCGTGCTTGGCATCAGGCGCCTCTTTGCAGCAACGGGGAGTCGCTGTCAGGCGCCCGCCCTGCCGCCGTCCCACTGTGCCCTGGCGGCGCTGGCAGGAGCGAGGTCTTCGAGTTGGAGACAACGCCTCGACACCAGTCTCAGCACAGGGCTCCAGGCGAGGCGAGCCGAGCTTGGGGCTGGGCGTTCACCCCAAGTCCTCGGCACGGGGTGCCTCGCTGCGAGCAGGCCGTGAATCTGCTGTCGGAGGGTTCCGGGGGCTCTCAATTTAAGTCGATAGGGCGGATCGACAAGGGCTTTCATTCTGCTGACCTGGCAATCTCAGTTGGCCCTGTTCTAGCCTCCATATTGCTATTGCTATTGTCGCATGGAAGACTGACACCGTCCGGTGAGCATTCGCTGGGCGTGCCCAATACAGTTCTGCTCGATGCCGCCGCCGCTCCACGCTGAAAGCAGCCCCGCCCCATGTCCTGCAGTGGGGAGCGCTTGGGGACTCCTAGGGAGGGGCGCCGCCGCCATGGAGAGCCTCTACGCCCAGCAGCTCCAGGGCAAGCATCCTGGCCGCCGCTGCTGCCGCCACCTCCACTGCTGCGGCTCGCTGCTTGATGACGGGAAGCTGGCTGCATGCCCCCAACGCAACCTTGTTTTAGCCTCTACCGGTCCTTGTCCAGCCAGGGCAGCAACGCCGCCGTCTGTGTCGGTCTGCCCCTGGTCTCCCCGCCCCCACCGCGGGCCCCTGCGCCCGCCCGATGGTCGCCCCATGCACGAGGCCGCCTGCCGCCGCTGCGCCCGCTGCCCGCAGACATCCTGCTGTCCTGGGACTACTGGGAGCTGGAGAGGCGGATGGCGGATGGCGGCGGGCCCATCGCGGAGCTGCCCACCATCCCCCAGCAGTTTTCCAGCGTGGAGGTGTGGCGCCGCCTGGCCGCCTCGCACCCTGCGCAGGCTGGCCGCCTCTCGGGGCCGCAGCAGCGGGCGTGGTCCCCACGCGGCGCCGCCAGCTCCAGCCATCTGCTCTGCGCAGCGCTGCCGCATGTCCCGAGGCGTGGCCCCATGCGCCCCCGCCGCCGCCCCGCAGGAGTATGTGCGGGTGTTTGGGCCGCTGCTGCTGGAGGAGTGCGCGGCGCAGCTGCTGCGGGGGCAGGAGGAGGGGCAGGTGCTGACGTCGCAGGTGGGCTCATAAAGGTGGTGGTGGTGGTGTGCCAGCGTACATGTTGTGTGTGTGTCACGGGGGCATGCAGCGACACCCCATTCTGCCGCGGTAGTGGTGTGGTGCCCAGCGAGACGAGCAGCAGATGCAAACCAAACCCCTCCCGCCTCTAGCCTGCGCCGCTGCCGCGGCCACTGACCCCACCCTACCTTGGTTCCACCCCGCCCCGCCCCGCCCCACGTCGTCGACCGCAGCGCGCGGTGGTGGCTGCCGCCAGGCTCCGGCCCGAAGACGAGTCGCTGGTGGTGCGGCTGACGCTGCCTGCGGGCGCCACCAGCTCGCTGCACGAAAACGACATGCTGCTGGTGTCCCGAGACAGCCCAGAGGCAAGGGCAGGCGGCGGCGCCGCCCGCGGGCCGGCTTGCGGCGGCGGGGAGGTGCCATGCCGCGTGCTGTGGCTGCGGCTGCGGCCGCGGCTGGCCAGCGCATGCACAGCTGCTGTGCTGCGGCGGCCATGTGCCCCCTCAACCGCCGCGCCTCCTCCACCCTGCTGCCGCCGCCGTGCTGTCGCCGCGTGCAGGAGGAGCAGGGGGACGAGCTTCACCATGCGCTGGGGGTGATGGAGGGCCACGAGGGCGACCAGTCTGTGCGGGTGCGCTTCAGGCTCACAGACGACGGCCAGGCGGGCAACGAGCGCGGGCTGCAGAGGTGTGCGTGTGTGCATGTGCGTGTGTGTGTGTGTGTGGTGGGGGTGGGGCAACATGGGATGGGGACGGGCCCCTGGCAGCCGCGGCCTCTCCCCACCAGTCCACCACCGGTGCGACATCCCCCTCCCACCAACCCCGCCTGCTGCGCCTCACCGCCGCCTGCCCGCCCGCCTCCCCGCCCGCCCGCCCGCCCGTGGGCGCAGGGCGCGCGCGATGCGCGGCTCTCTGGCCCGCACCGACAGCCGCTGGTGGGCCCTCAAGCTGTCCTCCATGTCCACCATCATTCGGGAGTGGGCGGCCATCCACTGCGTGGCGCACATGCCGCTGAGGGAGGTGCTGCTGACGGCGCAGGTGGGGCGTGGCGGGTGTGGTGGGTGGGTGGGGGGTGGATAAGTGGATGCATGGGTGGGTTGGTGAGGTGGGGAGAGCAGAGGAGAGGTGAGGGGCGTGGGTATTACCAGACACAGAGCACTCGCAGCCCCCTCACGCCCTGTCGGCCCCGTGTGCCCGCCCCCCGCCCTCCCCGCCCGCCCGCGTGCAGCCCTCCCAGAGCCTGCTGGCTGCGCGCGGCAGGCTGGAGGTGCCGCCTCAGATGAGGGCCACCATGCAGAAGACGTACAACGACTCGCAGGTGGGGCGGTGGGGGAGCTGGGGACGTGAGGTGGATGCGGGGAGGTGAAGTGAGGGGAGTGGA
>NW_005435080.1:1582734-1583868 GCF_000147415.1 Chlorella variabilis | reverse complement strand
GGGGTACAACAACCCATGTGGCATGGGTTTGTTGCATGTGTGCCCCCTGCTCTCCCCCCTCTAGCAGGGAGGTGGTGGTGCCTGTGGAGAGCGCAGACCCCGGGGACGCGTTTGGGCTGCTGCGGCGCTGCATCCCGCGGCGCATCGGCGCCAGCCAGGGGCCCAAGGCCCGCGTGCTGGTGCGCACCCACGCCCCGCTGCCCCGCCCTCCCGCAGCACGGCCTTGGCTGGCTGGCTGGCTGGCGGCGTGCTCGTTGCGGCGGGCAGAGAGCCTCCTTGCGTCTCTGCCTGCCTGCCCGCCTGGGCGCGCTGCCAGCCTGTCGCAGCGTGCCCCATACATGCCCCGCAATGCCCCCCGCAGGTCTGCGCGCCCTCCAACTCCGCGCTGGACGAGATTGTGCTGCGCCTGATCACGCTGGGGCTCACAGACCAGGCGGGGCGGGTGTTCACGCCAAACGTGGTGCGCTGCCTGCTGCTGCCTGCCTGGTTGGCTGCTGCACGCTGGACGCTGAACACGCTGGGCTGGCGGCCGCTGGGCCCGGCGCGGCGGTAGGGGGTGTGCTGCTGCACGGCGTATCCGGGGGCTGGAAGTGCCCCGATGCCCCGCCCCCAAGCCTGCGCCCTCGCCTGCCGCCGCCGCCGGCGCCTGCCCGCGGCGCAGGTGCGCGTGGGTGTGAGCATCCACCACAGCGTGCAGAGCGTGGCGCTGGACACGCTGGTGGCGCACAGGCTGGGCGGCGACGCCGTCAAGGTGGGTGCGGGTGGGGTGGGGTGGCGCCTCCGCGCGCGGTGGGTAGCGGGTTTGTGTCTGGCATCGCCACCCCGAGGCGCTGCGCTGGGGCTGGGGCGTCAGCACGCCTGAGCCGCCTGTGCCCCGCCCCTCCGTGCAGAGCGTGGCGGGGTGGGAGAAGGAGCGGCTGCGCATGGCGATACTGGAGGAGGCAAACATAGGTGTGTGTGTGCGTGTGGTAGTGGGTGGAGGTGGGAAGGCGGGGCACCGCATGCACGTCAGTGGCATGTGGAGTGTGGGGGCCGACGACGAGTGGCGGGCCCGGGAGCCTCGCCGCCGGTGCGTGGCGCCCCTCCCAGCCCTCGCCTCGTGTCGCCCGTCGGCCTTGGCCCCCCACACCCCTC
>NW_005435080.1:1581386-1582356 GCF_000147415.1 Chlorella variabilis | reverse complement strand
GGGGGAGGTGGGGTGGTGGTGGATGAGGGGCTGTTGCGTCAAGTGAGCGGCGGCGGCAGACGAGCGGCGGGCAGCTCCTCTCTGCCCTCGCTGCTCCCCTTCACCCTCCGTCGGCTGTCCACCCCCTCCTGTACCGCGTGTCTGTACCGCCTTTCCTGTGCCGCAGTACCGCATGCACCCCGCCATCCGCGAGTTCCCCTCCCTCAACTTCTACGGCGGCGGGCTGCGGGACGGTCCCGGCGTGGCGCAGGACACGCGCCGCCCCTGGCACGCCTGCCCCGCCTTCCAGCCCCTGGTCTTCATCGACGTCAAGGGCACGGTGGGTGGGCTGGGTGGTGTGTGTGTGGTGGTGGTGGTGGTGGTGGTGGTGGCGGCGGCGGTGGGAATTGCCCGCTGGCAGGCAGGCTGGCAGGCAGGCTGGCATCCATCCACGGCAGGCGTGCAGCGGGCCAGGTAGCGCGCACCCTGGCCCCACCTGCTGCCACTGCCGCCCTGGCGCCGCCTGCAGGAGAGCGTGCCCAGCGGCAGCAGCTCCCTGGTGAATGAGCGGGAGGCGGAGATGGTACTACAGATGTACCGCGAGCTGCGCCACCGCCACCCGCAGCTGGCCACCCAGCCCTCGGTCGCCGTCATCTCGCCCTACAAGGCGCAGGTGGGGCTGCGGGGCCGAGCTGTGGGACACAGGGCGGCGCGTGGCTGCTGCTGCGAGCGTGGGCGTGACGGCGGCGGGGGTAGGGGCGCCCTCGGGGCACGTGCGGCCGCTGCTGCCCCGCTCCCACACCCGCCCCCCCGCCCGTGGCGCAGGTCAGCCTGCTGCGCCGCCTGTTCCGCGCCGCCCTGGGCGAGGAGGCCGCCAAGATGGTTGACATCAACACGATAGACGGCTTCCAGGTGGGTGTGGTGTGGTGGTGGTGGTGGTGGTTGTGGTGGTGGTTGGTGGTGGTGTGGATTCCCTCTGCTCATGCCCGTG
>NW_005435080.1:1577335-1581336 GCF_000147415.1 Chlorella variabilis | reverse complement strand
GCCGCGAGAAGGACATTGCCTTCTTCTCCACCGTGCGCTCGCAGCGCGGCAGCCGCGGCATCGGCTTTGTGGCCGACGAGCGGCGCATCAACGTGGGGCTGACGCGGGCCAGGTGGGACTGCTGGATGCGTGGGGCTGGATGCTGGATGCTCGGGGCTGGCCAGGGGCTTGGGCGGGATGGGGAGGCGGGGGTGGGGAGTCGCCGTGTGCTTTGCCACCCGCTGGCGGCGCGCCCCAGGGCCGCGCACTAATGCCACCCGCCCGCCCTCAGGGCCTCCCTCATTGTGGTGGGGCATGTGGAGTCGCTGCAATCCAACCCACGCTGGTCGGCGCTGGTGTCGCACGCGCGCAAGAGCAAGTGCATGTACAGGGCAGGTGGGGATGCCAGCCTGGCCGGTGGGCGCCTGCCCGCCGCTGGCTGGCGCGGCTGCTCCGGCCACCCTCCACCGCCCTCGCCCACGCTCCCTCCCCGCAACCCTCCCTCCCGCAGCCAAGCCCTTCTCTGGGTGGGTGTCCCAGCTGGCGGAGGGCCAGGTGCAGCCTGTGGCGCCAACGGCAGAGGACAACGAGGAGTGGGTGCCGCAGGTGGGGACCCGCCAGCCTGGGGCCGCACATTCAAGCAAGGCGCCGGGCCGCGCTGCCGCCTCTGGCCCCCACCAGCACCACTACCACACCAGCACCACCACACCCACCGCTGCCATCTGGCCCGCTCCGCCGCGCCGCCTCCCGCCCGCCCCACCCGCAGGCCGAGGCGCACGCCCACGACGCTTACGACTTCAGCGAGGAGGAGGGGGTGCCGCCCTTCCGGGAGCAGCTGTCGGCGGCAGCCAAGCGCAAGCACGCCCCCGACGGCACCAAGCAGCAGCCCGCCAAGCGCGGCCGGGTGCGGTAGGCGCAGCGGCGGCGGCATGGCAATGCGTCGTGGGCAGCGCCGCTGGGGGGGCGCGGCATCGCGGTGCGAGCGCGTCCTGTTCCAAGATTAGGTTTAGGTAGCTGCATTGCCATTATGTTAGACATCCCTGCACTCGCGAATCGGAAGACACCCTGCAATTGTTCTGCCCCGCCTGCAATCCAATGTAAACGATTGAAAATTGTTACAGAGCGGCAACCACCGCAGAGAGTACACCCAACGCAGCAAGAATGAAATGGTCAGCAATGGGAATCGAGCAAATAGGGTAAGCAAGATGCATGGGAGTGGGCTCAGAGCTTGGTCAAGCTGGATCGTTGGCGAGTGGCTGGAAGCCACCTGTCGTGTGCCTGCGCGGCTACCGCGCACGTCACCGTGCCCACATCGGCTCTGGCGGCCTGTCGTGCTGCCTGGTGCAGGCCCCGCAGGTGAGCTGGCAAGCCTTCTTCACATAGCCTGCAAGCGGCCATGCAAGCAAGGGCAGGCAGGGTTGCCGCCGCTGCCGTCGCGGTTGCCGCCGCTGCCCAAGAGGGCACCCTGCAAGCACCCCCGCCTCAGCGGCAGCACTCACTCGTCTCGCACATATTTGCCTCCTTGTAGTCTTTGCACACCACCTCGGGCAGCTCATCGTTGCAGGCGTGGGGAGCTCCCTCTTCCTTGTAGCCCGGAAATATGTCCGTTCTGTCCTCCTCAAGTACCGCGTGCGCGGAGCTCAACAGCGCAAGCAGCAACAGCAGCGCTACAGCATTCTTCATCGGGATAGAAGGCCAGAGAGCGAACACAGCTGCAGGGGGTGCACTCAATTGAAGAGCGGTGTGAGCCGGCGTCAATGGAGGGGAAGGGTGGCCTTCCTGCACAACAGTGACATGGCGCTCCCGCCTGCAGCGCCGCCGCCGCGTGGGCCCAACACGATACCATTCACACAGGAAGGTGACTGAATGCTACTGCAGGTTGCTTCACAGTGCACAGAAGACCATAACACATTGAAAACGCATGCTGCTGGGGTTATTTAGCGAACTGCTACTAACGGCGGGTTACTTCTCCACCAAACTGGTGGAGCGGCTGATGCACGATTCCATCGCGGGTGCACTCCTTGCCCTGCGCTCAGCGGTGGCCCGCATGCTGCTTCACAGCTTCGGCATGCGCCTTGGCGGCGGCGATCTCTGTCTCCGCCTGCGCGTCGGCCACGCCCCTCAGGCGCTCCGCTGCAGCCGCACGGAAGGCAGCAAGCGGCACGGCAGCATGAGTAACCTTGTGCGCCTGTATGAGTGTGTCACGGCCCCAGGCAAGGCAGGCAGGCAGACCCTCCCAGGCCGGCGCTCCAGGCTGGCTTTGCTTTGCTCGCCTGGGTCGTGCTGCCGCAGCGGCTCCATCATCAGATCTGGCCCGTCGCTCTCGGGCTGCAGGGCGTGCGGGGCCTCCCTGCACCCCAAGAAGCAGGCGCACCGCAGTAGGGTCAGGGCAGCAGCTTCGGCACACAGGCAGGGAAAAGCGGTCGCTTGGCGCACCACCAACCGGTTGGCGCCGCGCTGCTCACCTGGGCGGCTGCCCGGCCAGAGCTCCAGCTGGGAGGCGATCGGCCTCCCCTGCTCTGAGCTCCAGGGGGGTCTGCGGGGTGCAAGGGAGGTTTGTGTGCGTTGCATGGGCGCCAACTGGTGTCGAGTTTAGCACACCTGCTGCACACGCCCCGTGGGCTCTACCGGCACCGCACAAGGCGCTGCAGAACCATAAATGCATGCCTGCTTGCTGATAAAGGGACCGGCAGGGTCGCTAGGCTTCATTCGGACAAGTTCAGGCTGCGCCGCACTCGGAACCGAAGCCGGGAAGGCGCCGAGACGGTGCAATGGAGTATATGTCGTATGAGGAGATGCTGGGATTGGTGAAAACGCTCGGTGAAGGGAGACGAAGGCAGGGAGGCCATAGCTGACATGGCGACCGGTGCCAGCTTGGCCAGAAACCTTGGAACGGCAGCCTTGTCCTTCCGCATCCCTGCACAGCCATCATGCTGCCCGCTGGCGAGCCTGTCAGCAGCAAGTTGCAGGGTGAAGGAGAGCCCAGGGCAGTGCCGGAGGCACAGCCTGGGGAGGCGCCCACGCCCGAGCACAAGCAGGCCATTGCCGACCTCCATGAGCCGCCCGCCGACCTTCCCAAAGGTGGGCCCCTGCTGGGCAGCTACCTGGTCCACTGCCGCCAGCGGCTGGCGGCGCCTCCCGCCTCAACGCTGCGCTCGCAATGCATGCAGGTGGGCCGAGCAGCATGGGCGCCAACGTCGGCCCGCCAGGCACCAGAGTGCTGATCGCAGGCTATGCTGGCACCACAGCCGACAGCATCGCAGGCAGCGGCCGCGGTACCGGCGCCCGGCCCCTGGGAGGCAGCAAGACGGGCAGCGCCAGCTGAAAGGGAGCCTCCAGAAGGGGCGCGGCGAGTCCCAGCCTGCTGATCCCGGTTTCAGAGCCACGGTTGAAACTGTTACATCGGCGCCAGCTGGGGTGTGGCGAGTGGCGAGCTAGGTGGCGGTTTAAGGGACCCGCGGCTCTTGAGCAGCATGATAGTCCAGCAGAATGCGCTGAAGCGTATTGATAATCGGCAAGTAACAGCACAAGAGGTAGTACTACCGACAGCGTAGTGGGCTACTGCCGCGGGCCAGCGAGAGAAGAGATCAGTGGGTGTGGAGGCGCTGCTGCGCACGAGCGGGCGATGGAAGGGCGCTGCGGGGCGGCGAGGCGACAACAGATGCCTAGTCGGGCGGGCCGAGTGGGGCAATCAGCCAGGGGAGTCCCGCAAGCCTGCCTTCCCGTTTCAAAACTTGGGGAGCAGCGGAGACAGAGCGCAAGCAGAACAGAGGGCGCCAGCACGGCGGGGTGGGCACGGCGAGGGTTCAGGCTCGGCCTTGCCCCACGCCCACCGCGCTCAACAAGGGCGCAGGTGGTTTCACTTTCCACTAGGCACGAGGAATTGGAACAAAAGGGGCATACAGCACACGATGCGGGCTGCCAAATCTTGGGCGAGCGGGGCATACAGGGGTTGGCCAGAAAACAAAAAGGGGCAAGGGGATGAGGAGGGTGGGGTGGTGCACGGGCTGGGCGGGGGGTGA
>NW_005435080.1:1565775-1575693 GCF_000147415.1 Chlorella variabilis | reverse complement strand
AGGGTGTGGCAGCAAGCGGGCGGGGGCTCACCAGGAGAGCGGGTGCAGGTCTGCCACGCGTGTGGCCATGAGCGGGTGCGCCTCCCCCTGGCCGCCACACAGTTCCGCCAGGCGGCAGTGCAGCGGCACGCGGTCCCGCATGTTGGCGCACTCCCCCCACTGCACCAGCGCCCGCATGCGCTGCGGCCAGCCGTCCAGGCCGTCGGGGTAGCTGAGCAGCTGCGGGGGCGGGGCGGGGGCGGCGGCGCGGCCCGACGCCGCGTCGCCGGCGGCCCGCGCGGCGGCGGCCGCCACCTGCGCCGCGTCGCCGTCGCTGGCGGCCGCAAACAGCTGTACCGAGGAGAGGTAGGGGAGGTAGTGTGCGGTGGACGGGCCGCGCGGGCCGCCGCAGGTGGCCACCTCGCAGCCAACGGTGCTGGGCACCTCGTACCACCGCCACAGATCGGCCTGCGGGGCAGGGGAAGGGAGGGTGGGGCGGGCGGACGTCAGAATCAGGGCAGAGGGTCAGTCGGGACAACGGGGCGACAGGCATTCATGAGCGAGCGGCGGGCGGAAGCCAGGGGTGCTGCAGGCACAGACAGCCGCCAGCAGGCGCCGCGCTCACCAGGCGCAGGTCCTGCGCGCCGCTGCTGGGCGGCGCCACCTGCGGCGTGGCTGCCTGCAGGAGCCGCTCCAGATCGGGGGAGTCGTCGCAGCACTCTGGGGCCTGCGGCAGGCAGGCAGGCAGGCAGGGAGGCAGGGGGAGGTGGGCTGCATGCACGGCAGGGCGAGGCCGCTGCCGCGCGGTGCATGCAGAGGCCTGGCACGCAGGGGCCCTGTGTCAGCGGTTGCGTGCGAGGTGCAAGGCACCGGGCCGGCCGGTGCAAGCACCGCCACAGCCACCGCAGCCCACCCACCAGTAGCTCCAGGGCTGGCAGCGGCAGGGGCGGCGGCGGCGGCACGCTGGTCGGCGCCACACCCGCCAGCCGCCCCCTGCCCGCCACCACGGGGCTGCTGACGCTGCTGGCGGGCGCGCTGACGCTGCAGCCTGCTGCGGGGCCGACCCCGCAGGCCACGCAGGGCGGCGAGGGGAAGCACTGCGCTGGCGGCGGGCCAGAGGGCGGCGGCGGCGGCGGCGCGCCGTCGAATGCCTGCTGCCGCTGCGGCCCACCCTCCAGCCAGCCGCTGCTGGAGCGGCGGTGGGGCCGCCAGCACGGGTCGCCGTCTGCGGCCTGCCGCTGCCGCCCCCACTGCGCCCTGGCCCCAGGCTGGGAGCGAGGCACAAACTGCGGCGGGTGTGGCGGCGGGTGGCCGTGAGGCAGCACAAAGGGCTGGCCTGGGACAAACGGCTCCGCCCACCCGCTCAGGTGGCTGCCCTGCCACTGCTGCTGCACGGCGGGGTGGAAGGCTGGCGCCGGCCCCGCGCCATCGCTGCCGCTGCTGCTGGTGCTGCCGGTGCGGTGGTGGCCGTAGGCCGGCGCCGCGCGCGGCGGCTGCGGCTGCGGGGGAGGCGGGTAGAAGCCGCTGACGGCGCCCGCCATGGGCGGCAGGTTCCTGCTGGGCCCCAGGGCCAGGCCGGTGGCGCCGCCGCGGCGCGCACAACGTGCCGGTCCCTCCGCCGCCGCCCTGTGAGGGGAGGCTGGCACCGAGTGCGGCGCGGCCAGGGGCAGGGCTGCGGAACAGCGGGGCGAGGCGCAAGCATGGGTGGGAACGAGTCGGCGATGGCTGGCTGCCAAACGGCGCTGGGACACAAGACGCGGGCTGCCCAGCAGTCCCAGCATGCCACCGCGCCTTGGCTGCTGTGCCGCGCCCCGCCCACCTGCGTGGTCCTGCCAGTGGAAGAGCATGAGGGGGTGGTGGCCAAAGTTGTAGGGCAGGCCGTACTCGGACGGGTTCTCCGGCACCCCGCTGCGCCAGCTGTCCTGCGAGCTCAGCGTGCTGCCGTCGCTGCACACGCTGCAGTCCCCCGGCGACTGCGGCCGGCTGCCGGGCTGGCCGGGCCGCGGCGTGCACAGCGCCGCGGCGCACTCCGCGCTGTCGGCGGCGCCGTGCCACACGGCTGTTGCGTGCCCTGCTGCCACAGACAGCGACGTCTCCTCGCCCAGCGGCAGCCACTTGCTGGAGCTGCCATGCTCTGCCGCGGGAGGCTGCCTGGCGTCAGTTTCGGTGGGGCACTGGCTGGGTGGCGCCGCAGCTGCTGCTGCTGCCTTGGCTGCTTGTGAACTGCTGTGCGCGCCGCCAGCAGCTGCCGCCACCTCTGGAGTGGAGGCAGCAGCTGCCGCCTTGGCGCCGCCGACTACCGGTGTTGCTGCCTTTGCCACCTTGCTGCTGCTGCTTGGGGCGGCGGCCGGCTGCTGACACTGCTCCGCCTTGCTGCTGCGCTGCGCGCCGCGTGGCGTGCCACTGGGCGTGATGCTGCCAGCTGCATCAGCCTTGGAGGAGGGTTCACAACGCTCAGGCACAGATGCCAGCATGCTAGCAGCAGCTGGCACCTCCTGCTGCGCAGTGGGCGTGGGCGACTGCTTGGCCAGCCGCCGCGCTGCCGCCGCCTCCTGCCCTGCGCGCGAGTGCCGGTCCCGGCTGCTGCTCCTGCTCCGTCCAGGCCTAGCTGATCGCTGCTCCTTGCGGGCTGCCCCCACACCAGCATCAGCGGCCTCCACTAATGCCGCTCCCTGCGAAGCCTGTGGCACCATTGCTGCTGCTGGCTTGCCGCGGCTTGCGGCAGTGCTGGGTGCTGACGAGCCTGCAGCCGACGGCGCGCTGCTGCTGCTGCTGCTGGCCCGGCTTGCAGCCCGCGACGATGGTGCATCTGCTGCTGTGGCTGCGGCTGCCGCATCCTGCGCCCGCTGCGGCGCCTTTTTCCGCCCCTTGCTCTTGCCACCCTTGCCCGCTGGTGCAGCAGGGGCTGCGGCAGCTGGTTGCACACTTGTGGCTGCCCTGCCAGCTGGCGGCGCAGCTGGCGAGCCGGCGTCGGCTGGCTGCGCTGCTGCAGGCGCCACTGCAGCCTCAGGCTGCTGCTGCTGGCGCTGCTGCTCCTGCAGGTGGTGCTGCTTTGGTGCAGCCAAGGTGCCAGCCTCCTGCCTGGCTCTGCGCTCGGGCGCTGCCATGTCGTCTCCTGCTATCGTGACCGCAGCTGGTCCCCCCTTTGCTCCAGTGGCAGTGCTGCCACTGCTGCCATCCACAGGTGCCCTCGTCTCGGGCTGCTCAGTCTCGGTCACAAGGAACCGGAACACTAATCCCTGCAGGCCGGCAGCGCGGGCCAGGGTGGCCATGAGCATGGCATACACGGGGGGTGCCTGTGCCTGCCCACAAGCTCCACACATGCATACACCGGCAACAGCAACGGCATATGTGCAGGCAGGCGCAGCAGCCAGAGGGAGGGCAAGGCTGAGGCACGCACCTTGAGCCACGCCGGCCGCGCGGCGACGTCAAAGATGGCTTGCAGCCGCTCCAAACCGTCACCTGCAACACAAGCAGCGCATGGCGCACGGATGCGAGCCCATGACAGCATTGTCAGGTTGGCAAGCAGCGCAGCGACCCCTGAGGAAGGCCTCCGCAGCCCAGGCAGCGCAGCTGCACTGCCAAGAGCTTCAACAACCGCCGAATGTGTGCAGGTCAGCCAGCGGTGGCACCCACCACTCCGCACAGCGAGGGTGCTGCTATGAGCAAAGTTGGTGGTGCTCGTGGGCTGCCCAGCCGAGGCACGGGCCGCCTGATGACGCTGCTGGTACTCCTGCCACTGCTGCTGCACGCTGAGCGCAGCAGTCAGCTCGCGCCCCTCTGCCCGGAAGGCGTGCAGCACCGCAAAGTTGGCGCCGCCCTGCCTGGCAATCACCTGCACCCGGTACGAGTGCTGCGCGAAGTCGTCGTCCACGGGCAGGCACAAGGGCTGCGGCTCGCTAGAGCTGCGGCCACGGCCGCTGCTGGCGTCGTCCCCACTCGCGTCTCCGGCGGCGGGCACGATGGAGGCAAAGTGCAGCGCTATGCGTCCCACAGCCGCCTGCTCCCTCTCCACCTCCTCCTGCCCAGCGGGGGAGGCTTCCAAGGGCTGCCACTCGACCGTGGGTGTCACAAGCTTGCCTACTGGCTTGTTGCCGCGAAACAGCACGGCCTGCGGGGCGGGGTGATCAGCGGGGCGCCGGGCACCATGAGAGGTGATCGCGACAGCCAGCCCTGCCTGCGGGTGGCCAGCAGGAGCAGGGGAGAGCGAGCAGGCGGAGTCCGCTGGCAGCCACCCACGCGCTCACCTGCCAAGCAGCGGCGGCGAGGGCGGTTTGTTGGGGCTGTGGGGCCTTTGGAGGCTCGACAGAGGCTGCTACAGGCGCCTTTCTAGGAGGCTGCGGCTCGTCAGCGGCTGCTGGGTTCTCGAGGACCTGCGGCGACCAGGGCGGGCGTTCACGTCTCTCAACATGCCGCGACACGACTACCGAGCTAGTCACTGGCCCTGCCTGCAGCCAGCGGCAGTGGCCACCGCGTCTCACCTGTGTGTGCGAGGTGAAGGGCTGCGCACGTGCACGATGTCTAGGCATGCGCTCCGCGTCAATTGGAAGAACGGGGGAACTTGATCGGGGCCACCGCATGGCAATGCAGGGCCATGGAGGAAGGCAGGAATGGCGCTGCGGGGCGAAGCGTTTCGCCAGCTGTCTTGCATGTCGCTGGTCGCAGCAGTGATCAGAGCATCAATGGGGGAAGGGGGGCAGCCCTCCCTTTCCTACCACCCCCCCATCCTGCACATGCCGCTCATCCGATTCGACCACACCACAGTAAGGTCCAGCAAATACGCAGGCCTGGCATGCTGGCCAGAAACTTGTTGCAAGAAACAACAGGGCGGAGTTAACCAGCGACAGGGAAGGCAGTGGCAGCACCAACCGACCTCGGCCAGCAGGCGCTCAACCACAGCGCAAAAGGAGATTCAGAAAAAGAGCATTGAACAGTGGTACAACGCATGGCACATCTGATTGCCGACATGTTTATTCAGAAACGAATCCAGACGGAAGCGTCGGGGTGCCCGTGTGGTGGCAACTAGACGGCTACACACACGGTGGACGGTGGCCAGTAGAGCGCGACCCGTCATGCCGCAGCCTTGCGCAGCTCCCCCGCCAGTGGGCCGCTCCGGGACCACAGCCGCCAGGCATTGCCTGCACCAGGAGGCCGGCAGGCAGGGCAGGGTGAGCTTCTTTCTGGTGGACAGGCCAGGCTGGGCCAGGACGTGCAACCACCAGGGAAACGCAACGCTGGCCAAGCAGCGAGGGCTGGTGCACGGCACAGGCCAGCCAGGAGCGCGCACCGATGAGCCTGCCCACTGCGAGGAACTTGATGACGAACCAGATGGTGGTGAGCGGCCAGGCCAGGCGCTGGCTGGCCAGCAGGCCCACGGCGCACACGCCGGCCGTCACCGCCATCGTCTTGCTCAGCCACCCCGCCTCCTGGCTGCCCAGCAGCACGCCGTCCATCACAGAGGCGGCGGCATCCAGCGGCATGAACACCGCTATGAGGGGAAGCACCTGCGGGGGGCGCAGGGGGGCAGGGCAGGGCAGCAAAGGCAGGGCTGAGGCGGTGCCTGGGGACAAGCAGGTCCACAGGCAGCGCCAACACAGCAGCCCAGCTAAGTACATTGCCGCACACAGCGCAGCCCCCTCCGGGCCCCTCATCAATCTCACCAGCTTGACCTGCTGCACCACGGCAGCGTCCTGCGTGAACACGCCGGGCAGGCTGGTTTGGGCCGCCAGCAGGCCGCCCATGATGAGCACCCCCGCAAACACCGCCAGGCTGAGGGTGCGGCGGAAGACGTCGGCGGCGGAGCGGCGGTCGCCCTTGCCCAGGTGGAAGGCCACCAGGCTCTGCAGGCGCGGCAGGGAAGGCCGGGGGGTGGGGTCAGCGCCAGGAGGGGCGGCAGGACCTGGCCCTGGGCAACAGGTGCCGCTCCTGCCGGGTTCGGCACTCGAGCAATCCCGCTGCCATCCCCCCAACCCCCAGCTGCCCCCCTGCCCACCTGTGTGGCGATGTCCAGCGACGTGTCTGCAGGCAGCAGCCAGGGGGGACCACATTGGTGTGCTCAGACCGTTGCTGGGGAATGAAGCATGCCTGGCCCAGCCAAGGCGTCCTGCTGCCCTGACATGGTACACAAGCACGCGCAATGCAAGAGCCCCCACATCCCCAACCACCCCTGCGGCCGATGAGCTGCACACTCACAGGCCTGGTTGCTGAACACCCAGATCTGGCGCAGAATCTCGTGGGCTGCATCGGGGCGGGGCAGAGGCGGGTCGACATGGTTGCAGGCACCAAGGGCCCTGGCGCTGAGAAGCAGGCGGTGAGTGCATGCGCCCAGCGCCCCAAGCCCCCCCGCCAAGCCTGTGTGCGAGCCGGTGCACTCTCACCCGCCAGGCCCACGGCCCCGAAGCCAGCGATGAGGCGTGTGGCCCACATGAGCATGCCCATGGCCAGCAGGGAGCGGGTGGACAGGAAGATGCCGTTCTTCATCATGGGGGCCACCTCAGCCCAGGAGGGCGGCCGCAGCAGGTCCCCCACCCTGCGCGCAAGCGCCGGGGCAGGCCACGCCACGCCGCTCGGCGTCAGCAGCAGGCCCCGCCCCAGCACCCTGAGCCCGCCCGGCTGCTCCAGCATCGCGCGCATGCCTGGCACACGCGTGGCGCATGGGGCTGCGCCCCGGCTGCGCCGCGGCGCTCACTTGACGTATCCCCTGCCCAGCACGTTTGCCATGAGGAAGGTGAGGGCGACCCAGTGGGAGAGGGAGGTGGCCAGGCCCACGCCCGCCACGCCCCACCCCAGCCCAAACACCAGGGCCAGGATGAGGCCCAGGTGGATCAGGTTGCCCACCATGCCCGCAGCCAGCGGGGTCCTGCGGGGGGAAGGGGGGCAGGAGGCAGGGGGCGGGCACGCGGTTACGGGCACAGCCAGCCGCGGGTGGGCGCTCGCTCACGCCCACACACCCACATCCACCCACATCAACCCAGGCACACACCACGCACTCCCCCGCGGGCGCCCCCCCCGCGCACTTGGTGTCCTTGAAGCCGCGGAAGGTTCCCGACAGCACATAGTACATGAGGATGGCGGGGGAGGCGATGCAGCGGGCACGCATGTAGGCCACCGCGGGGCCCACCACCTCCGGCTGGGCGCCCATGGCCGCAAAGATGGCGGGGCAGCGGTTCCACAGCAGCACCGACATGGACAGGCCAAAGGTGGTGGCAATCCAGAGGCCCTGGGGGAGGGCAGGCAGCGGGGGGGTGGGGGAGGGGAGGCAGGACTTGAGGCAGGGCCAGGGACCAGGAGGAGGAGAGGGGATGGCCCGTGGGGAACGCTTGTCGCTGGGAGCAGCGCCAGGACGGCCTCACCCCAGCCCCAGGCACCCCCGCCACTGTTCTACTGTACCTGTGACATTATCTGCGACACGCCGTCCGAGTCCTTGCGTGCCGCGGCGGCGGCGATGCGTGGCGTGGTGGTGTAGAGCAGGAAGTTGAACACAAAGCTGCAGCGGGACGCGAGGCAGTTGGGGAGACTCCACGTGAGCCAGCAAGCGCCACGCGGGCGCCGTAGAGGCTAGCAAGCGCAGCAGGCGCCACGCCACCACCTCGCACACCCTCGCACCCACCCGCCCGCAGGCCAGCCCCCCAGCCAGCAGGCCCCCCAGCCCCCCGGCCCACCCCTCCCTCACTTGGAGAAGTTGAAGACGATGGTGCAGAGGCCCACGGCCGCCAGCGCCTGCGTGCCCAGCGTGGAGCCCACAATGGCGGTGGAGACCATGCCCATGATGGGGTCGAGCAGCACGCTGCAGGGAGGAGGAAGGAGGGAGGGTGGAGGCAGGAAAGATGGATGGAGGAAAGATGGAGGACCCCGGGCATTGCAAGGCATGTCCAAGGGGCATGAGCGGGCATGGGTGGTGGAGGGGCAGCGTCGGGCGGGCTGCAAGGCCATAAGGCGCCAGATTCCAGGCGTGCAGGCCGAGGAGCGGCGCTGCCGCGGCTTCCCCTGCCCTTGCCCCGCAGCACCACCCCCTTGGCTGCTCCCCCCTGCACCACCTGCCCACCTGAACAGTGCGGGGATGGCCAGCAGGAATATCTCCTTGTCATACGGGCTGCCCAGCTGCCAGGCGGTGCTGGCGGAGGCGTGGGACAGCGCCGGGCTGCCGCCGTCGTCGTCTGCACCCGCCTCCAGGGCCCCGACGATGTCGGCTGCCCGCGGGGGCGGCGGCTGCTGCGTCAGCAGCCGCCGACTGCTGCCGCCCAGCTGCCGGCGGCGCAGGCCTTGCGACCCGCCGCCGCTTCTGCTGCCGCTGCTCAGCCAGCTGCCGCTGCCGCCAGGCTGCTGCAGGCCGCCGGCCAGGCATTGTGTCGCCACCTGGCGCCGCGGCGGCGCGGGCGCCAGCTGGGAGCTAGTGCTCGTGCTGGCCGCGCCCAGCGCGCGGGCGGGCAGCACGGGTGCTACCGCCGCCGCTGACGGCAGCGGGGTTGCCCCCAGGATGGTGCAGCGCATACTGCCGCACACTGGTGGGGTGATCAGTGGCGGATGGCAGGCGATCACGGCGTGCAGTGAGCTTGGTGGGAGGGGAGTTGCACCGCTGCTCGCGTGCAAGCCAAGCTGAGATGATGAAAGGAATTGGTGTGTAGGAGTAGGATGCGCAGGGGCTGCCAGGCATTCTTTTTGGCCAGAGGCACAGTCAGGCCCCTTCAGGAGCAAGGCCACCCACCTGGCAGTGATCGTGTTCCTTCTGGCAGTGGCATTTCTGCCCGTCTCCCTTTCTCTCTGAGCCACAGTGCATCAACAGGGGTCTCTGGGGAGCGTGCAGGGCTGCATGTGCTTCCCTACTGCACAGCCCCTGTTGGCCTGCCCTCGTTAACCGGCTATCACTGCGTTGATTACAGCAGCATCAAAGGAGGACGATGAGCGCATCCGGCTTCAAGGGGGCGATGGTGAGGCTGAGCTGCGGCCCCTCTGAACCTCTGCCTCTGAGTTGGGCAGCCCGGGCTCGGCGCCTGGCATCGAGCGCTGCGCTTGAGTGCTGCAAGCAGCGCTCCCGCGCCGCCGCCGCCGCCGCTCCCGAGCGTCCAGCCGCCGCTTTGACCGACCCCCCCACTTCCCTCGCCCGCCCGCCCGCCCTCTGCAGGCCCAGTTCTATGGTGAGTCTGCGCCTCTGTGACTGCGGCATCGTAGCCAAGAGGCAGCTCTGGCTGGGGCCAGGGAGACGGGAGATGGGAGTGCCCCGGCCGCCCGCTCGCCTGCACCCCGCCCGCCCACCTCGCCTGGCCGCCGCTTGCCTCCCCCCGCAGACGAGCAGCGGGCGCAGGTGAAGGGCATCAAGTCGCGCAGCCTGGTGAACAAGGCGCGGAACGAGGCCAAGCGGGAGCTGGAGGAGGCTCAGTCGGACGCGCCGTTGCACGCGCTGCGCCTGGACGGCCGCCCCGCGCGCCTGCTGCGCAACGACGCCCAGTTTTACGCGCAGCAGCAGAGCGAGGGGCTGGTGCCCTGGGGGGCGCACCCGGACGTGCTCATAGACCGGTACGACGCACGCGCCCTGCTGGACATCTACGTGGAGCCAGACCCCGGGTGGGTGTGGTGGTGGGTGGGTGTGGCGGTGGGAGTGGTTGTGGGAGTGCAGGGACAGGTGGTGGCGGCCTGCACCTGATGGGAGTGCAGTGCAGGGGAGGGCCTGCACACGAGGGGCGGCGGCCTGGAGCCGCGGCCCGGCTCGCCGAGCCGCCGCCGCCGACGCCGCCGACGCCGCCGAAGCTCTGCGCTCGCCCGCCGCACGCCCTGCCGGCCCCTCCCACCGCGACCGCCGCCCCCCCGTGCCCGCGCGCAGGGTGTGGCGCCACCGCCAGCGGTCTGCGCGGGAGGTGGAGCTGGAGGAGCAGGTGGTGTTTGAGGCGTACCGAGACCTCATACGCCTCAAGTGCCTGGGGCTGTCGGGTGAGCGGCGGCGTA
>NW_005435080.1:1561891-1565242 GCF_000147415.1 Chlorella variabilis | reverse complement strand
TGCCGTGCCATGCCATGCCGTGCCTGCCGCCGCGCTCGTGCCGCCGGCGTGCCGTGCCTGCCGCCTGCGTGTGCGCCTGCCGACGCCTGCCGCTCCTCTCAGCCGCGCGCCAGCAGCTCCCTCGCCGGCCCGCCGCCGTGCACCTGTATGGCTGCCCCGCCCACCCGCCCTCTCCCTCTCCCTCTCCTTTCACCCTCCCGCCCGCCCACCTGCCCTCTCCCTCTCTCTCCCGTCACCCACCCGCCCCCCCGCCCCCTCCCTCCCGCTCCTCTCCTCTCCTCCCGCGCCGGCAGAGGACCAGGACATGGATCGGTGCGCGGTGCGCGACTTTGGGGTGGAGGACTTCAGCTCCATGCTGCGCTGGGCGATGAGGGAGGAGGCGGCGGAGGCGGCGGCCAACCGGCGGCGCAACCGGCGGGGGTGGAGCCGCAAGAAGGCGCGGCTCAGGTGCGGGGTGGCGGGGCGGGGCCGCGGGGCGGCGTGTGTGTCTGGATGTGGGCTGGGGTGTGAAGCCACCACGTGTGTCAGGCTGCGTGTGCGTGTGGGCCTGGTACGGAAGCACCTGCAAGGGGCGGCTGGCCTGGCGCCCGCCCCGCGGGGCTCTGGTTCGGTGCCCTTGCCTGCCGCCCGGCCTCCCCGCCAGCCAGCCGCGCAGCCCAGGCCGCCCGTCGCCCGCTGCGCCGCCGCAGGTCCAAGCGGCTGGCCGGCCAGGGGCTGGACCCTGCGCTGTACTACAAGCCGCCGCCCAAGGAAGCCGCAGACATCAGCTGGATCCCGGAGCGCAAGCCGGAAGACCTGGCGCAGAGGTGGGTGGTGGGGAAGGGGGTGGGGTGGGGTGGGGTGTGTGCGCAGAGGTGTGGTGGTGTGTGTGGTGTGTGTGTGTGAGGGGGAGGGTGGTGGGCAAGGGAGGCAGGTGGCAGGCTGCGGCCCGGGGGCGCGCCCTGCTGGTGCTGGGCAGCAGGCGGCTTCACCAGCTGGCGCTGCTCCGCGGGCACCTGGCCAGCAAGCGCACCGGCGCGGCGGCCCCGCCTTCAGCCCGCCCGCCAGCCCCCCTCCCCTCCCCTCCCGCCTGCCAGGTTTGGGCGGCGGGACAGCCCGGAGTACGAGCCGGCGCCGGGCGGCGGGCGCGACCGCTCGCGCTCGCCGGGCGCGCGCCGTGCCCGCCCCCAGACAGAATTCATCACCACCTTTGGCGGCGGCGGCGGCGGCGGCGGCGGCGGCGGCGGCGGGCAGCCCCCAGCGGCAGAGTACGGCGGCGGCGCGGCGCGGCGGCAGCAGCAGGAGGTCAAGGATGCGGTGCCGGGGGCGGCGGACCCCGCCCTGGAGGGGCCCGCCATGCTGCCCGCCGCGGCCTTCAAGCTGCACGGCGTGCGGCCGGACGACGCGAGGGAGCGCGACAGATACGGCGGCAGCGTGAGCGGCAGGGTGAGCGCCGCGCGCGCCCGCGCCGCTGCCTCGAGCGCCTGTTGGCACCGCCGCGCCTCACGGCTTCCCCTCCCCGCCCCCTCCCTTGCTGCCCTGCACCTGTACCGCGCCTCCTGCTAAACCCCAGCTCTCCTGGCGCCTCCCCACCCTGCCTGCTCTCCCTCCCTGCCCTCCCTTCACGTCTCCCGCAGGACTACAGCCGTGCCAAGGGCGTGGCGGGCGCGGCCCCCACCACCGTGGTCAAGGCTGTCGACCGCAGCAAGGAGACGCCGCAGGAGCGCCTCAAGCGCCTCATGGCAGCGCAGCTCAACAAGAAGATCCAGAAGGACAGCCTGACGGCGGCGCAGGTGAGGGCAGCAGGGCTGGTGGGGGGGTGCTGGCCTGTGGGGCGAGGGGCGAGGGCTGGGGCCTCCGCGCCTGCGGCCGGGAGTGAGACGGCCGGGGTTGCAGTGCTGCTCGGCGGTGTCTTGCCTCCCTGCTGACGTGGAGGCTTGCCTGGTGCGCTCCCCGCCTGCCTGTCCGTGCAAGCGTGCAGAAGCAGAAGCAGGAGGAGGCTGAGCGGCGGGCGCGGCAGGCCAACGAGATAGCGGCGCAGGAGGCGGAGTGGCGGGACAGCGGCGGCCTGTACTCGCAGCCGCCGCCGCCGCGGGCGCGGGAGCGGGAGCGCGAGCAGGAGCGGGAGCGCAGCCCCAGCCGCAGCCGCAGCCGCAGCCCAGAGCGCTACCGGCGGCGCAGCCGCAGCCGCGAGCGGGAGCGAGAGCGCAGCCGTGAGCGTGGGCGGGAGGCGGAGCGTGGAGGGGACGGCAGGGGGCACTCGCGCGGCGGCAGCGACACGCGCCGGCGGCGGAGCCGCAGCCGCAGCCGAGACCGGCGCAGCCGCAGCCGGGACAGGGACAGGCAGTACCGGAGCAGCAGGTAGCAGAGCTGTGCTGCCGCTGCCGGGTGCTGATCCACTGAAGTGCTCGCGATGGATCGCACAGAGGGCGGCAGCGCTGCAGGCTCCTCCCGCCGTGCCCTGCTTGTTGCCCGGCGGCAGCTGCCTAGTGCCCATGCCTTGTGTGCGTCGGTAGCCTGCCACCGGCGTTGGGAGGCCTTCCTGCCGAGTGCCGCGCGCCGGGGCAAGCACGGCGCCACCCCGCCGGCGCACCAGCGTGCCGCCAGCGCCCCTCCCCGCCCCGCTGCTCACACGCTGCTCCTGCGTGCAGGCGGAGCCCCAGCCTTCCACGCCACTACGGCAGCGGCCGCCGGTGAGCGGCGGCGCGGGCCCCGCCCCGCCCAACGAACCGGGGCAGGTGAGCATCCGTCATGGGAAGGTGGTGCAGGCTACGAGACCGTCGTGGCACTCCCTTCCCTTCCACTCTGCTCGTGTCATGCCTGCCTGCGTGTCTCTCTGCCGCATCCTCCCTGCTCTGCTGCTCCCCCACCCCTGCTGCCCTTCGTCCCCGCTCTCTCCCTTGCGCTCTCCTTTGCTGCCACATGGCCGCCAGCCCAGCATCTCAGTGCTGCACTGCGGGCCAACTGTAACAGCAAGCACAAGCGTTTTTACTGCTCTAGTCGGCCTCCGCCGCTGCGGGCCGCGCCTCTGCTGCCTCCGCTGCCGCCGGTGCGGCGCCGGAGGCGCGCCGCGCGCACAGCCAGCTGCCGTCGGCTCCCGGGAACACCCAGCTGCCGCACTCCAGCTCCTGTGCGCAGGTGGTGTATGGGGCGGGGTAGTCCAGCTGCAGGGGTGTGGGTGGGTGGGTGGGGGCAGGAGGTGAGGGTGGGAGAGGGGTCGGGGAAGGGAAGCGAAAGATAGCCTTGAAGGGAGCAGGCAGGCAGGCAGGCAGGGGGTCAGGATCAGCGAGCAGTGCTGAGCCATCACCCCGCCCAGCCACCCACCCGCCCAGCCAGCCAGCCGGCCCGCGGCGCACCTCCAGGCCGGTGGTC
>NW_005435080.1:1560716-1561841 GCF_000147415.1 Chlorella variabilis | reverse complement strand
TTTGGGGGGGGGGGGGGGGCGGGCGAGCGGCGGGCGGTCAGCAGCCCAGGGGAGCGCACCGGCGGCGCACCTGCTGCGGGGGGCAACGCAGGTTGGGACGCATGCCGCCGGGCTGCCCTGGCGTGCGTGTCCTCCCCCCCAGCCTCCAACCACACTTCTCCCCACCCACACCCACACACCCACACACCACCCCACCAGCAGCCATGCGGGCATGCCGCCACCCACCTGGAAGATGTGGTCCCGCATCTCGTCGTTGCTCACCAGCAGGCCGCGCTCCCCGGCCGTCACCGCCGCATAGATCCAGTACCTGCAGGCGGTATGGGCGGTACACGGCTGGGACGAGGAGTGGAGGCGGGGCAGCACCGGAGGGACGGTTCACCGGCACGGTCACAGGCCACGATGGCCCACAGCCTGCGGGTCCGCACCAGGCGCGGCACCGGGGGCGGCCTCACCAGTCGTCGTTGCTGCCTGCGGGTGTGACGTAGAAGCTCTTGGCCTCGCCCAGCTCTCTCATCAGCGCCTGGGCAGCGGGGGCCCGCGCCTGCGCAGGGCGGCGGCGCCGGCGGCGGCGGTAGTTTTGTTGGCCAAAGGCGGAAGGGAGCCCAGCCCGGGCTGCAGGAGGGAGCACGAGAGGCAGGAGCAGGAGAGGCGGCAGAAGCGGGCGCCATTGGCAGCGGGCTGGCAGGCACACCTGCGCCGCCTTGGTGCGCCCCACGTTGAGCAGCAGCAGGGGCTTGAGGTCGGGGTGCCGGCTGGCCAGATGGTCGCACACGGCGCTGCGGCAGGGGGGGCGGGCAGGGGGCGCCACACGGGTGGACAGTGGCACCCCGACAGCGGGCGTGCGCAGGTGGCTGGCTGCTCCACCCGTCACACCTCCCACCACACACACCCGCCCACGCATTCATGTGCCGCCACCCGGTCGTGTGCAGCCAGCCACCCAGCCCCAGCCCCACCCCCCCCACCGTATCTGGCCAAAGTTGAATCCGCCAGAGTCGAAGTTCTGTCCGTACAGCGCCACGTTGGCGCCGTCCACCACCGCGCCAAAGGGGCCGTGCTCCTCCAGCCAGCACTTGAACTGGGGGCGGGCGCGGGGGGTGGGTGGCGGGGGGGCGGGGGGGGGGGAGA
>NW_005435080.1:1541975-1560666 GCF_000147415.1 Chlorella variabilis | reverse complement strand
GAGGTTGAAGCGCGCAGCGAAAGGCCACTCGGGCGAGCCCAGGAGCGGTGGAGCCCAGGGCATGTGGCGGGCTGGCCAGGCCGCTGCTGACGTCTGCGTCTGGGAGAACATTGCACTGGCGGGTGCTGTCCTGAACGAGCTAGTGGAGCGCATCTTAAGTGTACTGCACTCGGTACTGCTTTGCAGCTGTGGACAAGCGTGGCGAATTCGACTGCGTGGCAGTGGAATATGGAAGTGCGTGAGCAATCATCATCTGCCTTCCCTTGGCCCTGCCCGGCACCGCCAGCGCTTGGCATGTGGCCCGCCACGGGCAAACATTGATGTTTGACTGCCGACGCAGGATGCAGTTGCCGGCAAGCCCGCAAGCACAAGCTTGTCGCCTACAAGCTTGCGCCACCTGCGCTGAAGCGTTGACGGGGCAGCGAGCACTGTCGTTGGCGGCCGACCTTGGTGGAAGCCTCACTCTGGGCGAGGTAAAGTTGCAATATAGCAATGGCCCAATTGGTTGGCTGGCAAGTGTGCACGACAGTGTTCCATTCAAAAAGGCATGAATGCATGGCAGCGGGGCCAGCTCCCTCGGCGGCCACGCGCCAGCAGTGTACGCCGCAGGTGGTATTTTAGGTCGCAGCTGTGGCTGCGCATTGCAGCCCCGGTGCCATCTTTTGTTTTGCCTGCGTCCCTCGCTCGATATCCAGCACCCCCAAGCCGGGCCATCGGCTTCATTTGAAGTTTGGTTGCGGCGGGATGGTGGTTGCGCGTCGCGGCAGCTACAGCACGGTCTCAGCGGTGGGCAGACCGCCAGGGGGGGAGAGGTGGGCTGTGGCGGGGCTGTGGGTCACGAGAGGCACGCACTCGCACACTGTCACACTCGCACATTATTGCACACTCGCACACACAGCCCCCACCGCCACGACACGCACACGCACGCCAGCGAAACGCAGCAGCAGCAAAAGCGGCAGCAGCAGGAGCAGGCACCAGACAGCAGCAGCGGCAGCAGGCAGCCGCCTGCGGCACCTGCTTGAAGTCGTTGGGGCGCCGCTCCTGGCGCTCCGCGATGGCGGCGATGCCCTGCGCAAACTGGCGCAGCTCCTCGCCAGACAGATCCAGCGCCGCCAGGCGGCCTCCGCAGCGCGAGCAGCGCCCCGCGCCGTCCACGGCGGCAGGCCCCACCTCCCACCGCCCGCCGCCGGGGACGCCCTCAAACGCGCGTGCCGCGGTGGGGGAGGCGAACAGGGCGGCGACGCGCGCCAGGCTGGCGGGCTGCAACGTGGTGAGCTCGGCGCCGATGCGGCGCAGCACGCCCAGCGCGGCTGCCCAGCTGGCGCCCGCCGCCGCCGCCTGCACCAGCCGACCAAACTCGGGCTCCCCCAGGTCAAGCTGGTGGGCGGCAATGGCGGCATCGACTGCAGGGGGGGCAGGGAAGCCAGGGGCAGCCAGGCTCAGTGGGCGGGTGTGGGCGTGGCAGGTGAGATGGGCCAGCGGGCGGGGAGGGAGACCCTTTGGCGCGGCCAGCGACGCGCCGGGGTGCGGGATAGAGCACAATGATGTCGCCCCGCCGCGCCCTGCCCACCCCTCCACACACACGCATGCACAGACACACACCACACACGCACACACACACACACGCACACAGCGCAGCGCCGCCCGCCCACCCTCAAACGCCTTGGCGCACTCCCCCGCCTCTGCGTACGCGATGAGCGCCGGCGTGAAGCTGCGCAGCTTGGGCGCCACACCCGCCGCCACCATCTCCTGCAGGAGGCGCGGGCAGCAGGGAGGGCGGGGCGGGGCCGGGCAGCAGGGCCAGGGTCGGCTCCGCCTGCCCAGCAGCAGGGCCAGCCGGGAGCGCCGTGCAGGCAGCACAGGCGGCAGCCAGCACACACAGGCGGCAGCCAGCACACACAGGCGGCAGCGGCGGCGAGGGGGCCGCGCGGCTCGCCTGCGCCACAGCAAAGGCTCGGTCGGCGTCGCCGTCTGCCGCCGCCAGCCGCGCCTGCGCCGTGTAGCACATCTCATTGAGGGCCAGCCGCCCGCCAGATTGCCGCATCTCCTCAAACAGCTGCTGCGCCCGCGCCCGCCGCGCCGCGCCGTCCAGCTGCTCCGCGCACGGCGCCTCTTGCGCCTCCTGCGCCTGCTGCGCCTGCTGCTGAAGCTCGGCGCCGGCGCCCGCCGCCGCCGCCGCCACCGCGTCGCCGCTCCCCGCCGCGGCCTGCCCCTGCTCGCCCGCGGCAGCTCCGGCACCGGCGTCGTGCCGCTCCGCGCCCCGTGCGCCCTGCTGCGCCGGCGGCGGCGGGCGCGCCTGGCGCAGCTGCTGCTCCCAGGCGTCGCCGCCGCTGCACAGGTACAGCAGGCTGACGTACAGCTCCGTGCCCAGCTTCACGCCCTCCGCCTTGGCGCGGTCAAACACAGCCAGGGCGGCGGGGAGGTCATTGGCTTTAGCGGCCATGTGGATGGCGGCGCGTGCCTGCGGCAGGGGCAGGGGTGCAGGCGCCAACAACGTGGGTTGGTGGGAGAGCCGAGCGGGAAATGGAGTGGTGGCGAGTGGCGGGCCGGGCGGTAGGGGAGATAAAGGCAGCGGAGCGGCAGACGGGCAGCCCCCAGAGAGCCGGGAGCTGGCAGCTGCCGCCACCTGCTTCTCAGGCGTCAACGGCCTCTGCTTCTTCCGCTGCTGCTGCTGCTGCTGCTGCTGGGGAGGATGCGGTTCGGCGTTGCCGCCGCCATTGGCGCCGTCCTTCCCCTTCCCATCCATCCCATCCACCCGCGGCTTCTTGGCTGCGGGCTGCATCGTGCTGGGCCCCTGTGGCGCCTGCTGCTCCAGAGGCGCCGCTGCGGGCGCGTCTCCGCCCGCTCCTGCGCCTGCCCCCAGTAGGCGGCGAGGCTGGGGCTTGAAAGAGTGCTGCGCCGCTGGTAGCGTTCGGGTTAAGAGGCTGCTGCTGGCAACCCTGCACGTGGCGAGAGTCTCTCGTCAGGTGGCAGCAAACAGGGTGGCGGCGGCAGGCGGCAGGCCGGTGACCGGCGGCGGCAGACCCCGCTCCGCCTGCTTCAGCGGTGTCCTGACCTTCCGGGCAGCAGGCAGCGCAGGCTGGTAGCGGCGATGGAGACCAGAACGGGGGGACGTGGCAATGCCGGGCAGCACAGAAGCATGGGCCGTAGGCAACGCAGAAGCATCTGCAGCGTGGGGGAGACTGGATGGCTGCGCTGCAGCTCGATATGCATGAGCGTGCCTGGCGCGCCAAGAAACAAAGCTAGTCCCAGGTGGCGGCCGCTGCGTGTGCTGGGGCGGGGCCGCATGACGCCGACGCCGCCAGTCAGCTGGGCACTGCAGAGCTGATGCGCAACATGGCATCAAGAATTTGTGCAAGAGTCTGGGTAAAAGCACAGAACACAGGAAGTGCGCGCATTGTGCTTGTACAAGTGCCTGGTGCAGGGTCGGGCTCCAGACCGTCCAGACTTGCCAAGTGGTGTGCGGTGCCTGGCCATGAATCAGCTGCCTCCCGTGTCCCTTTCACTGTGCCGCATCTGGTAACATGCAGCTGGCCTGAACAAAGCACCCACGCCTGCTGTCGCGTCCCGCACGCTGTGCTGTGTCTGCTGGGCGACCATTCGGCCAACGCGTCGCGGATGCAGGCGATATCAGCCTCACGCGTACCTAAAACCCGCCTTCCTCTCACTTAGTTGCAAAAGAAATGGGGGCGTCGCTGGTTTGCCTCTGCCTGCTGCTGGCCCGAGTGGTGGCCTCCACCCCGGACAACCCCTTCGACTTGCGGACTCGCTTAGAAGCGCTGCGCTGGTCGAGAACCTATGACGCCTTGCTCAAACAGGTCTGTGAGACCCTCGTGGCGCTGCCGACGGCCTGCCCCCCCTTGCCCCCGCCATGTGCCACACATTGAAGTGCTCCACTCCATCTCACCCCTGCAGACAGACAAGCCTGCCGCAGAGCGCACATTACGAGCCAGCTTCCAAGCCTGGGCCAAAATCCACGGCCGCCGCTACCAGTCTTCTGCTGAGGTGAACACCCAGCCTTGGGGTAGCCAGACCCGCATTGCCCTGCAGCAGCAGCTGATTGAACCGCCTTCCATGCACGCTGGCGTGCCTGCAGGCCAGCCGACGCTACGGACTGTGGCTGGATAGTCTGCGGGCCGTGATTGATCACAACCTGGGGCAGCACTGGACCACCTCGTGGGTGGGTGCCTGGGCAGCCGTGGCTGCGGGTGACAGAAAGGGGAAGCAGTCTCCAGGCGCCTGCCAGCCCGCCAGACGCCCGCTGCTCAACTGCCCACGCTCATGCGCCGGCGCTGGCCCCCGCAGGTGGAGCTTAATGCCTTTGCCGACCTCACGCCGGCCCAGTTTGCGCGGCAGCACCCCGACGGCTTTCTGAAGGCGACGCCCCACTCCGCCGCCAGTGGCCCCAGGCCCCCCATCCTGCCCCTGGCGGGCCTGCCTGCCGTCGTGGATTGGGTGGCGGTGGGCAGGGTGCCGCCGGTGCGCCACCAGCGCAGCTCCGACTGCTGGGCCCATGCCGCCGCCACCGCCATCGAGGCCGCCTGGCTCATCCGCGGCAACCAGACGGCGCCGGCGACTGTGGAGGAGTCGCGCGTGTCGGTGCAGCAGCTGGGCGGTGAGCAGTCAGCAAGGAGTGCAGGGTGCAGGGTGCATGCAGTGGCGGGCAGGGGGGGGAGCTGCCGACTTGCCTGCGTGCATGCCCAGGCAGGCTGGGTGCCTGCTACCCTGGCAAGGCTTGCTGCGATGCCCACAGGTGTCGAGTCGCTGAACGCCAGCGTCCCCCCGCCCCCAACCCTGCCATGCAGACTGCACCCACACCGTGGGCGGGAGCACCGCCACCTGCCTGGGCTCGCTGTCGCTGGCCGACGCATTTGAGTACGCACACGAGGCGGGGTGTGTGCCGGAGGCCGCCTACCCCTACCAGGCCTGCCAGCTGCAAACCTGCCAGGCCAAGCAGGTCCTGGCGGTGCCCGAGGAGCAGCGGCTGCGCCCCGCGGCGGCTCCCGGCAGCCGCGCCATCCCCGCCGCCACCAACGTCACCGCGCTGCTGGAGGTGGGTGTGGCCGGGTGGGCCGCTGCTTGCCGGCATGCCAAGGCCCGGTAACCGCACAGGAATCGAGGGCTCGCAGCATTGCTGAGCAGGGCTGAGAGTGCCGCCGCTGCCTGCCGCAACCTGTGGCCGGTGCAGGCTGTGGCCCAGGGGCCCGTGGTGTTTGTGATGGCCTCGGAGAGCAGCCAGTTCAGGCAGTATGCGGGCGGCGTCTTTGCCCCGGCTGCGGCCAGCTGCGGAGGAGACCCAGACCATGTGATGGTGCGTCGGCATGTTGGTGCCTTGCACCGCCAGCTCGAGCCCAGCTCCCTCCCATCTCATCCTCCCGTCCCCACCCCGCCCCGCCACACTGCTGCTCTGCCCTGCAGACCATTGTGGGGTACGACACCACCAGCGCGCCGCCGACCTGGCTGGTGCAGAACTCGTACGGCACGCGCTGGGGGATGGGTGGCCGCATGCTGGTGCGCATGGACTGGATGGGACATGGAGTGTGTGGCATGTACCTGCACGTGCAGGCCCCCACCTGACCCACTTGGCTTGGCAACATTCCGAACATGTAACGACTGTAAACCAATACGGCCGTGGCGCCGCCGCCGCCGCCATGCGGCGCTCAGCCTCAGTCTCTCCGCATCCCCATGACGGAATGGCTGCGTCTTGACGCGCCCCCCGTGCATGAAGCAGAGAGAGGAGGGCTATTCCAGAAACATTGGGCTGTCAGAAACCAATGGCGCGCCGTGCAATGTGGAGGCGCCAGAACCCTGCCAACCCCAGCATGCACCGGCTCTTGCATGTGTGCATCCTCCCCAACACGATTGACTTGCGGTGCAGGAGGGAGCCCACAACCCCATTGTGCCTCGCTGGCACCGACCCAGGGAGCCCCCAAGAGCCCTCACCCCGCCTGCCCATGCCTCTTCTGCGAGGCTGTGTTTGCGGGTGGGAGCTGAAAACGCAGCAACATGGGTGAGCCGGGTGCAGCAGCGATGCACATGGGCAGCCCGGCAGCTGGGCCCCCGGCGGCCCCTGGCAGCGACCTGGCGGGCGCACCTATGTCCCTGCAGCGCTGTGGAGGAGCGAGCGGGCCTTAGCCCGATCGCCCTGCAATGCACTTCTGCCCCGCCTCTGCTGCCTCTCCTGACCCGCATGCCGTGCCTGCAGGTAAGACACGCGGCATGGGAGCTGGCCGCAAGCTGCGGCTGCACCGCAAGGACGAGAAGTGGGCTGACAAGGACTACAAGAAGAGCCATCTGGGGTCTGAGTGGAAGAAGCCGTTCGCCGGCGCCTCCCACGCCAAGGGCATCGTGCTGGAGAAGATGTGAGCGCAGCTGCGGAGCCCGCGGCAAGCCGGGGGCAGGCGGGGCGGCGGCATGTTGGGCGGAGGCGCAGCGGGCGGCAGGCTGCTGGCACGCAGCAGTGGAAACTTGAGCCGCAGCTGTAGGGTGCAGCGCAGGAGCGAGGTGGCAGGGAACCGCAGACACGATAGAGTCAACGCGGTGTTGCCTCCGTGCAGCGTTGTGGAATTGGGGAGCAGCGGCCGCACGTTCGCCACAGGTTCAGCCGACCCCACAGCTCTGTGCAGCTTGCTGACCCCTGTCCCCGGCCCCCCGCGCCCGCCTTTGCCCGTGCTGCAGCGGCATTGAGGCCAAGCAGCCCAACTCCGCCATCCGCAAGTGCGCGCGCGTGCAGCTGATCAAGAACGGCAAGAAGATTGCGGCCTTTGTGCCCAACGACGGCTGCCTGAACTTCATCGAGGAGAACGTGGGTGCCCCGCACCGCACCGCTGCTGCCCCATGTCACATGCCGCTGCCTGTGCTGCCGTGCTCTGCCGTGCGCTGCCTGGGCGCGTGGCGCCTTCGGCAGAGGCCAGGGGATGCAGCAGCAGGGGCAAGGGAAGCAGCAGCAGCAGCACAGGCAAGGGGGCGGACGCTCCAGCATGGTAGCAGCTAGCCCAGCACGCTGGCCCTTTGTTGGATGCGGCGCACTGGGGAGGCGGCATGGCAGCCAGAAGCTGGGCAAGGACGTGTGAAGCGGCTGCGGTTGGGACACGCTGCATCAGCATGAGCACCAGCCGTGGAGGGGGCCCTGCGGTGCAGCCAGCGCACGGGGAGCGGAGGAGCTGGCAGCATGTGGCAGGAGCGGCATACAGCAGGGCGTGTGCGGTGCACCACAGGCAGCCTGCTGCTCTGGCATGGCTCGCCATAACACGCTTCCTTGGCACCGTGCTGACGCTCAGCGCTGCCTGCCCGCCCCCTCCCCGCCGCGCAGGACGAGGTCCTCATCGCCGGTTTTGGTCGCCGCGGCCACGCTGTGGGTGATATCCCCGGTGTGCGGTTCAAGGTGGTGAAGGTGTCTGGCGTGTCCCTGCTGGCGCTGTTCCGCAACAAGAAGGAGAAGCCGCGGAACTGAGGAGGAGGAGGAGGCATGCAGCCGGGGCGCGGGCGGCGGCCAGCAGCCCGCGCCCCTGCCACACCGCGGCGCCTGGCCAGCCAGCGCAGCGCAGCACTGCGCTGCTGGCAGGCAGGCTGGGGGCGACTCGGCGGCAGCACGGCTGTGTCTGTGCAGCGCCAGGCCCCCCCGTAGCTTTAGACACTTACACGCAACCACCCTTGCTCCCACTACTGTAAGTACAGACAAAACTGGTGCGCTAGCGGCAAGTCGCGTCCGCGGTGGCTGGGCACAGCTTTCTGGCAGCAACACAGGAGCAGGCAGCCAGTCCAGGCGTTGCCAGCAGAGTGCCGGTGTGTCGCGCAATGGGGAGGCTGCCGTGTGCCGACGCCCTCCAGTAGCGGCAGCCACCTGGCGTCTCAGCTGCCGCCCGCCTGCTGCTGCTGCTGCTCGCCCTGCGGCTGCTCCTCCCCGCCCGCCGCAGCCGCAGCAGCCTTCTTCTTCTTCCTCCGCGCTGCCGCCTTGGCGGCTTCGGCCTCCTTACGCGCCTGTTCAGCATTGTATGCCTGCCTGCAGCGTGGGAGGGGAGAGACACCCTTATGCGTCGAGTGTGCGCCCGATTGTGCTCAGCCAGGCGTAGCCGGGCGCCCCACCGCGCTCACCACTTGGCATCCAGCGCCGCCTGCTCCCGCCGCCGCTGCTCAATGTCGCTGCGTAGCTGCTCCGCGGCGGCGCATGGGTGGAATCTGCGGTGATGCAGGAGGGAGGGGCTGGTGGGCTGGGTGGGATGGAGAGGACAGCAGCAGGGGCAGTGAGCCAGCACGGCAGCCCGCAGTACCCCGCCTCACCCCTCCGCCTCCAGCGGCGCCTCCAGCCCTCCGGCAAACCGTGCCCAGAGCTGCGGAGGCCCGCCCCCCGCCGCAGCTCTCAACCCAAGCACACTGCCGGTGCATCCCAACGCATTTTGCACCAGCTGGCCGGCCTGCACGCATGGTGGCTTGTTGGTCAAGGGAATGAGTGGACACGCCGCGACAGGCGGTTGGGCGGGTGGGGCAGGCGGCAAAGGGCACCTTCACGCCAAACGGTTTCAGGTCGGCCTCCGCCGTCTGGTACTCGGGCGCCTTCTTGGCCTTCTTTTTCTGCAGCGACGGCAGGCAGGGACAGAGATGAGTGGGGGCCATGCCAACATGCGAGTGGCAAGGTGCCCCAGCAGCCCGACCATGTCCACCTTGGCGTCCTTTGGAGGCATTGCTTGAAAATTCAATCCAGCGGGAGCAGCTCCGAGACGCCAGCACGGCGAAACGGCGGTTGCCCGCTTTCTACATGGCCCAATTGGCTGCCAGAGGGCTAAATATCCCTCCCCTCGTGCCCAAATTGCCTGCAAGCTCCCAATGGGAAGCTTCAACACCGTGCCGGGCGTCAATAGGTGGTTGGGCGCGGGCGCGGAGGGCGGCAAAAGGGGGCCACGCTCTCCCTCGCGGCGCCGCCACCTGCAGGAGGATGCCACCGAGGTCAGGCCTCGAGCCGCGGGCGCTGGCGAGGGTTGTCCAAGGTGCGACTTGTCGAGGGGCGTTTTGCGCCTTATCAGCGTTTGCAAACATTGGGCAGAGCACTGAAGAAGGCAGGGCAAAAGGCCACGCGCTTGAGAGCCCTGGCCACAGTGGGGCCGGGCCGCCGACATTGCGACATGCCGCTGACCGCCGAAGCACCCGCCGCCCTCCCCTTGCGCAGCTACATGCCGCTCAACGCAGACCCCCGCCTGCTTCCCGAGCACCCCACCGTGTACTTTCAAGCCGTGCGCAGCGGGCTGGCGCGCCCCGCCAGCGCCGGCGCCGCGGCTGGAGCTGGCGGAGCAGGCTACCAGCTGGGCTCCGCCATCAGCCGGGGTGCGGCATGGGGGGGGTTGGGGGCCGCTCTAAAAACACACTCTCGCAGCCCTGGGTGCACCCACATGCTGGTGTGGGGCCGTGTTGCTCCCACATTGCCCCGCCTGCTCACCCCACACCCAGACCCCACACCCCCCGCCTGCAGGCTACGGCCGCGTGCCCACCGCGTATGCTTACACCAGCGCCGACACGCTGCTGCCCACCACACACTACCAGATGCCCCACCCGCCGCCCACCGGCGCGCCACCCGCCTGCACCAGCGCCGTAGCCGCCGCCGCCGGCAGCATGACCAGCAGGGGCCGCCTGCTGCAAGCCTTTACCTTCTGCTCCTCCACCAGCGGTGCCAGAGGCAGCAGCAGCGCGCCAGCCTCGCCCGGCGGCAGCCGAACGCTGCTGTACACGCGTACCGCCACCTGCAGCCCCCTCCAGGACTGCTACCCCCAGCGCCAGCCCCCGAGCATGCCGGCTGTGGACCTGCTCGACAGGCTGACCCTGCTGCGCAGGCTGGCACCCGCCACCGACCCCGCGGCCAGGCCCCGCCAGCTGGCGCCGTCGCCGCGCCAGTCGCCGCAGCGCCACGCCGCGCCGCACCACTTCACGCCCGCGCCCGCAAAGCCGCAGGCGCACACACACCCAAGCTGCGGCCAGGCGGCAGCCAGCCCGACGGGAGGCGCCTGCAAGCGCTGGGCTTGGGACGATAGCCTGGTGGGTGGAGGCGGAGGCGGCGGCAGCGGCGCGGGCAGGCCAATCGGCGCGGTGCCCGCACCGGGGTGGCGCTACTGCGGTGATGTCCTGGCGGCGGCAGAGGTGGAGGGGGCTGGCCTGTCGGTGGCTGTGACCCGCGGCGGCGACAGCAGCGGGAATGGTACCAGTGACGGCGCCCTGCGCCTGGCGGTGACTAGCAGCGAGCGGTGTGGCAGCGCAGGAGGCGGCACGGCGGGCGCGGGTCGGCAGGAGGTGCTGGTGCTGGTGCACAGCCCGCGGGCACACCAGCTGGGCACAGAGGAGGAGCAGGAGGATGTGCCTCAAGGGCGGGACGGCATGGGAGGCTACGGCCTGAGCGGCAGCGGGGCCGGGAGGCCCGCCTTCCGCCCCCCGGGCCCGCTGCAGCACAAGTTTGGGAACAAGCCTCGCCCCAAGTCGGCGCCCAGCGCTGCGGAGCGCGCCGCCGAGCGGGCGGCCGCGGCGGGCCTGCGCGGCTGTGGCTGCCCCCGCTCGCCCCGTGGCGCCACCGGCACACACGTGATCAGCGGCGCCGCCGGCAGCAGCTGGAGGCGTGCTGCAAGCAGCCCGTGGCGGGACGAGGAGCGGGAGGCAGCGGCTCCCCGGCCGCGGTCGGCGGCGCCGGCACCGGCCCTCATCGGGCACTGCCAGGACGGTGCCGTGGGCTGGCGGAGCAGCGCCAGCGGCGCGACAGAGGCTGGCATCACGGGGAGGGGGTCAGAGAGCAGCATGAGGCGTGCTGGCGCCGGCATGGACGGCACCACAGGCGGCGGCGCCAGGACCACGCACACAGTGCAGGTGGCGGCGGGAGAGGGCACGGATGTGGTGGTGGTATCCTCCCCGCAGGCCCACTGCTGCGGCTGCTGCCAGGACACTCCGGTGGTGGCGGCAAGCTCGCCGCGCCGCAGCGGAGCCAGCGGCGGCGGCGGCAGCGCAGGGGGCACCAGTAGCGTGACTGTAGTGCAGCAGCACAAGGGGCAGGCGCGCCACACAACCGCACCGCCTGCCGCCAGGCAGACGGCGGACCCCCGGCTGTCGGCTGGCGCGGCTGCACCGCCGGCCGAGCCAGCCTCCCAGGCGGTACCGCATGCCAGCGGCGGCCTCAGAGATGCTCCCACGACTCTGGCCGCCACCAAGCTGTCTGTGTCGGTGCCGGCAGGCCGTGGCGGCAGCTGGAGCGTCAGGGCAGGCGCCAGCTCACCCACCGCCGGCAGCAGCGGCGTTGGGTCCCCCATCAAGGCCTGGCGGCCGCAGGCCGGCCCGGCAGAGGCAGGTGCCTGGAGCGGGGCGCAGCGGGCGGCCCTGCAGCCAGCCTCGCCTCTGCGGGTGGATGTGGATGTCGCGCTGGCGCCATCCGCGGCAGGGGCGGGGCTGGCGGCGGTGCCAGCCGCCGACCTGCAGCTCCTGAGCGGTGAGGTGCGGCGTCGGGAGGCCTCCTTCCAGCAGCTGCTGCAGGAGCTGGAGCGCATCACCCACAAGTGCTCACAGCTCACCTCGGCCGCCGCCGCAACTGGTGGCGGCAGCGGCGGCGGCGCCGGCGCCAGCGGCCGGCCGGGGGCGGGGGGCCCTGCCGGCCGTTGCCAGCAGGGGCAGCAGGCGCAGCGGCAGCAGCAGGCGCAGCGGCACACCACGCACCAGTTCGGGGCCGGATGCACCCGCGGCGCAGCCAGCGGGCTCGCTGGCACGGCTGGCAGCGAGCGCTGCAGGCGCCCAGGGGCGGGCCCGTCCTCTGGCCTGCATGCCGACGTCGCGCCCGCGGGCGGCGGTGGCGGCGGCGGCGGGCGGGAGGGTGAGGAGTGGTCGTGGGAGAGCCTGCTGGCGTTTGAGGAAAGCATCCGCGCCCAGCAGCGCAAGGTGGGTGGGCTGCGGGGTGGAGGTTGGGGAGGTGCATGAGCGGCTGAGCGCCTGGGGGCAGGCACAGACACGAGCAGGCCTGCCTTGCGTTCACCACTGGCAGCCAGCATGCCCACCACCTGCACGCATGGGCTGCCTGGGCCCATGGCAATGCCGCCCCAAATCAGTCGGCCACAGATGCGAAGCGCTGGCGGCGCCGACTCCGCTCCCCCTCATGCCCGCCCTCATGCCCTCCCTGCCCTGCAGCTGGTGGAGCAAGGGGTGCTGCCCCCTGAGTACGCCTGAGCTGGGGTGGTATGAGGCTGGAGCTGGAGCTGGGCTGAGGCTGAGGCTGGGGCAGATGGGGTGGATGGAGGGGCTGACTGAGAGGCGGGCGTGGGTGGAGAGGGGGCAGGAGGGTGCCGGTGTCACAGGATCCAAGTGCGGTTGCGTGTGCTGTGTGAGAGGGATAATCAGTTGTCAACGGGAGATCAGAGGTCAGCGGAGCAGGCAAGGGCAAGGGCAGCGAGGAGCAAGGGAGGCGAGCGAGCGAAAGAGGCCAGCCAGGCGGCGGGGTGAGCAGGTCAGGGAGGAGCTCCTGCGGCGCTACTGCGGCGCGGGCGCCGCGCCGCTCTTGTATCCCAGCGTGGACAGCGTGCCCAGGAAGGCCTCCCCAGCCATCAAGTCTGTGGCCCCGTACACAATGTGCTTGGCCGCAGGCTGCGAGCGGCTGGCCCAGCAGCTGCGGGGGACGGGGCGGGGGCGCAGGGCGGCGGGAGGTGGCGCATGGGCAGGGGGCGACGACGCACGGGCAGGCTCGATGCGCCGCGCTACAGCATGCGCAGGGGCAGCCTCGACCAAGCACGCCGTCCTCCCCAATCATCCCCACCGCCCTCCCCCACAACCACGCCGCCACACCAGGGCGCCACCCACCTCCCCACTCCCCTCCCCCGCCACCAGGGCGCCACACCAGGGCGCCACCCACCTCAGGCTCTCATACTCCAGGTAGTTGCCACCCCCCACCATGAACACCAGCGCCTCCTTAAAGGGGCCCGCGGGGCGCTGCGCACGACCCGCAGGCAGCTGCAGGGAGCGGGGCAGAGCGGCGCGCGGGCCGGTGAGCCAGCCATTCAAAGGGGGCGGGCGCTTGCCGTGCCACGCACCGCCCACGCCGGCCACTGGCCCCCAAGCGAGCCACCCGCCTGCCCCATGCAGCTGCCCGCCACCCACCCCCACCCCCGCTTGCCTTGGGGTCAAAGGTGGCGTAGGCGTCTGTGTCTGGGTTGGGCTTGCCATCCATCAGCGCCTCCACAGCCACAGTCACGGCAGCCTGCTGCTCCCCCGCTAGCAAGTTCTTGACGCCTGCAGGTGGGGTGGGGTGGGGGGCAAAGCAGGGGGCCTCAGGGGCCACAGCGAAGCGACGGCCGCGACACCTGGGGTGCAGCGCGTGCCTGGCGGTGCAGCCCTGCGCTCACGAGGCAGCACACGCATCCGCCTGCCTGCCCACCGCACCCCCCCCGCCGCCCCACGGATCCCCCCGCTCCACCCCTGCCCTCCCCGCCCCCCATACCCACCCTTGGTCAGCGAGCTGAGCCCCTGGCCAAAGGTGGTGCCCAGCAGGTTGGTCAGCTGGCTCTGCGCCGCGCCGCCAAAGCCGGACAGGCCGTCGGCCACAGAGGCGCTGCCGGGCTGCTGCTTGCCGGTGAGGTTGAGGCGGCGCATGCGCTTGACGTAGGACCAGGCCGCCATGTCGGCGCCGCACCCAGCCAGCAGGCCCTCCACCTGCTGGCACTCGGCCTCGGTGGGGACTGCACGCACGTGGGCAGGGCAGGGCCCGGGAAGAGGGGATGGGGGGGGGGGTGAGCAAGGAGGGTGTGCGCCCTGGGCCCGCGGCTGTGCGGCGCCTCTCCCAGCGCCCCCCTCCCAAAAAACACTCCAGCACGGCACGCCTGGCCAGGCCTGGCGATCAGCGGCGGGCATCCCTCTCCCTAGCGGGCGCTCTCACCCGCCTCGCACGTCAGCAGCCACACCAGCGCCAGGCGCAGCTTGTCGGTGGGGGTGCCTGCGGGGCTGCCCATCTGGCGCGCCACCGCCGCCACGTCAGCCTTGCCAGCGATGCATTCCTCCTCCAGAGCATAGAAGGCGTCCAGCTGGCGCGACTTGATGGCGCCCAGCAGCGCGGTGGCCAGGTTGGTGTGCTTGTCGATCACGCGCTTCCTCTCTGCGGCAGGGGGCAGGGGCCGGGGAAGGAAGGGGGGGCACGGGTGTGGGGGGCAGGTGGGGCGAGGCCAAGGGCTGGCAGGGGCACAGGTGGCGGGGGTGCGCCCGCTCGGAGGCTGGCCGGCCTACGCGCAACGCGGCAGCAGCCGCACCCCCCAACCAATAAACACACACACACACACACACACACACACACACACACACACGGCCGCACCCGTCAGCTCCGGCAGGCTGCTGACCGCCGACATGAGGCTGCGGGTGTTGTTCTTCATGATGTCGTTTGGGTCCGCCAGCGGGTCGATGTGGCTGCCAGTCTTGCGGTTCAGCTCCTCGATCGCCTGCAGCAGGCGGGTGGGTGAGGGCTAGGGTCACAGCGGGCTGGGAGGCAGGCAAGCGTGGGTGGGCTGCTGGGTGGGGTCAAATGGTGAGCAGCGCGGCGGTGGAGGGCATCGGCTCGGTGCATGCCGGGAGCCTGGCGCCCCGACAGCTGGACAGGCTGCTTGCCGCGAGCCGCTCCCACGCCGCCACCCCGCCCGCCGCCACACCCCCACCTCGCCCCAGCACCCCAGGCCCCACCCACCTGCTTGTACTTGCTCAGCTCCGCCTCCACCTGCTCCGCAATCATTGGGAACTGCTCCTTGCCGTGACCGCTCCAGAAGAAGTCGGCTGCAGGAGCGAGGGAGTGGGGGGGGGTGGCGGCCGCATGGCGTAGGCACAGGGCAAGGACGTCGGGCCACGGCGGGCGTGCATGGGTGGCGGCATGGCAGCCCGGCTCCGCGGCATGCTGCGCGTGCGCCTCCAGCAGCCACCCACCGTCGTCCACCTCGTAGTTCTTCTTGCCGCTGCCGGGCTGCCCAGGCGCGGGCGCGTCGTGCAGCGTCACGCGGTTGAGATGCATGGACAGCACGTCGTGGACCTGCGGCGGCGGGCAGGGCAGGGAAAGCATGAGGTGCGGCCAAGCGGCAGGCAGGGCGCCAAACAGGAGCAGCGCGACGCGTCTCCGTGCGCAGCGCAGCGTGCACAGCGCAGCGTGCACAGCATGCGCAGCGTGGCGCGGCGCACCAGCGGCTTGTACGTCCACGCGTGCTGCAGCACCACGCTCAGCTCAAAGTTGCGGTCGAACAGGCAGAGCAGCGGGCGGTGCAGCGAGGCGGCCAGCCCCGCGCCGGCCTCGGAGAAGAGCGAGGTGCGCCCCGCCAGCGCGTCTCGCAGCTTGGCGTCCAGGGCCGCCGCCACGTGCTCGGCGGCGCCTCCCTTGGGGCAGCGCATGATGGGCACCACGCCCAGCGTGGCCAGCACGCAGAACAGGCCGTCCACCACCGCAGACACCGCCGCCTCGATCTGGCTGTCCTGCGCGGCGGGGTCGTTGAGCTGCGGGGGCGCGGGATGGGGGAGCGGGGGCATGCGTGTGTTGGTGGAGGCCTCTCACTGCGGCTAGGGAGGCAGCGTCGCCACCACTGCCACCGCCGCCAGGTGCACTTGCCCCCCCTGTCACCGCCCACCCACCCACCCACCTGCAGGTAGGTGTCTGGCAGGCCCAGGGTGAAGAGGGAGGGCTCGAGGGTGAGGAAGCGGTTGTGCTGGTCGTACACGCGCGCCACGCGGGCGGCGGCGTTGCCTGCCACCACCCCCGCCGCCAGCTTCTCCATGAGCGGGCGCGGTATGTGGGTGGAGAAGTTGAGGTGGAAGGCGTCGTACAGCCCGCGCTGCACGTCCTCCACGATGCGAGCCACCGAGGCCTCGCTGGGCTGCACAAAGTAGACGGCGGGGACGTCGGGGATGGGCTGCCGCTCGGTGTCCAGCATGAGGTGCAGCGTGACGCCGTGCTTGCGCAGCTCGTTGACGTGCAGCAGCGGCGCCAGGATGTCCTTGGTCCAGCGGTCCAGCACCAGCACCTTGTACACGTCCTCGTCGCCCGCCGCAGACGGCTTGACGGCGGCGGGCGGCGCGTTGAAGTGCAGCATGCGCACCACGGCGTCTGCGGTGGGCCAGGGGCGCGTGTGCGGCGCTCAGCAACCCCCTATGCCTTCGTGAGGCCAGGGCAGCAGCTGCGACCAGCCCCCGTTTTGCTCGATCGGCGACCCACCTGCTTGGCGCTGACGTACGTTGAGCACCATCGTATGCAGTCACCAGGCCTTCGATCGCACAGCCCCTGGCTCCCCCGATGAAGCTCGAGTCGATCTGGGTCGGCAGGTGCGGTCCCCTCAGGCCCTCAGCAAATCAGCAATAGCCGTGGTGCTCGACGATCGAGGAGAAAGAGGTCTGCTGCCCTGTGATGAGAGTTCATGCGCGTGCCACCTCATTCCGCTGGCCTTGTTCGCCTGCCCCCGTCCACACACAGACCGATCGCAGGGCAGTAGATCGCTGCCCCGAGCCGCATTCTGGGGGCGCTGCAGCACAAATGTCCGAGTCGATCGATTTCAGCGTGAAATGCCCCTCGCGCCCAGCGCTGGGGGACTTCAAGCTGCGGGTGCCGGCATCCGCCACGGTTGGGGAAGTCAAGCGCCGGCTGCAGCAGAGCTACCCCGGCAAGCCAGAGCCCGCGTCCATCACGGTGAGGCCTGGCCGCCCTGCTCGCCCCTGACCGTCCAGACCAGCACCAATGGGCGCGCTGGAGACGGCGGGAGCGCGCCCAGCGCAGTGCAGTCCCCTGGGGCGGCGAAGCGGCGTTCTCGGGGGGTCCTCCCGTCCCTCGCCTTCTGCTTGTGGCATACTTCACGGTGCCGAGCCCGCTGGCAGCACCTCTCCCGTGTGCAGGCCATCTACGCGGGGCGCGTGCTGAAGGATGACAGCGCTGTCCTCTCCGACTTTGTGGTGCCGGTGAGGCCAGCAGCCGCATTTGGCGCTGCCTCACTCACCTGCCAATGTCCAGCTCGCGTGTTTGCCCCTCCCAACATGAGCGGCCCGCCTCCAAGGCCCTGACTTGCTGCTATGACGCGCTGTGCTGTGCAGAACGTGGACCCCACCTGCCCCCAGTCGCTGCACATTGTCATCAAGTCGGCGCCAGCCAGCGCCGCGGCGCCGCCTCCACCGCGCCGGCATCAGCCCGCGGGCAGCAGCGGCGCCGCCACCAGCGCCGCCGCGGCGCCTGCCGCGCCCCCTGCAGCACCGTCCGCTGCAGCAGCGGCGCCCGCGGCCGCGGCGGCGCCGGCGGCTGCGGCCGCGGCCCCTCCCTCTGCCGCCGATTCGGCCGACGGCGCAAGCGACGACGCCCCGGCGGCGGGCTTTGCAGCAGCAGCTGCCCCGCCGGGCTATGCCTACATGAGCATGGGCATGGGCATGCCAGGTGGCTACCCCGGCATGGGGCTTCCCGCCGGCTTCCCGACATCTGCCGGCATGCCCGCTTCGGCGCCCCTGCCTGGCTTCACCTACGCTCCTGCCATCCCCAACCCGGCGGCAGCCTATGCCATCTACACGCCAGCCATGTCAGCTGCCTACGCCGCCGCCCTGCAAGTGCTGCAGCAGGCGGCGGCTGGCGCGGCGCCGGCGGCTGGCCAGGAGCAGGCGGGAGGCGGGGCTACGGCAGGTGGCGGCACCGCGCCCTCCTCCACCGACGCGCCACCCGGCGCCGCCGCGGCCACGGCGGCCGGCGCGGCGGGGCAGGCGGCCGCGCCCATCAGCCTGCCCATGCCGCACCCCGTCTTCCAGCAGCCCGCAATCGCGTTTGTGCCCACCCTCATCCCGGTGCCCCAGCCCGCGCTGCCCGCCTACCTCACCGCCAACCATGCGGCAGGGTCAGCAGCAGGGGCGGGACAGCAGCAGGAGGGCGGCGAGGGCGGCGTCGCCGCGGCCGCGGTACCCGCCGCCGCACTGGTGAGTGCAGCAGCAGCGCAGGCCCGGTCCTGCCTGGCTTGCTGTGCCGCTGAATCTGGGGCCCACAGAGCTTGTGCTGCGCTGCCTTGCTGGCCAAGCCCCGCGCTCACTGTGTTACTGTGTTGTGCCGCGCTGTGCCTGCGCAGGGCATGGCCCCCGGCCAGCTGCTGATGCCCATGGTGCAGTACCCGCTGTACCACCAGCCACACATGCAGGTAGGGGGCGCTGCCTGCCAGCGACTGCAGCCTGCCTGCCTGCAGCGAGAGCCTGCCGCCTCCGCCAGCCCCAAGCCCAGGCCAGCCGGCTGTTGGCAGCTGCGCGTCACCCTGCCCGCTTGTCCTCGCTGAGCCGCAGGTGCAGTTCATCCCTGCCGGCGCCCAGCTGCGCCAGCGCGGCCGCCGCGCACCAGGTGAGCTGCTGCTCGCTCCCGGGCTGCTGCTGCTGACGGGCCGGCTGCAGCCAGCTGGCCGGCCCGCTGCCGCATCACCCGGGCCCTGCTGCTACTGCTGCTGCTGCTGCTGCTGCTCGAGCTCATGCCCGCCTAGTCACGTGGCCCTCCGGCATGCACCCCTGCGCCGCTCTCCCCGCCGCAGGCCAGCTGCCGGGCACGATCGCCGACGTGCTTCGCCAGCAGCAGCAGCGCGGCGCGCTGCCCGCCCCGCTGGCAGACCTGCTGCGCCGCCACGAGGCGGCGGCGGCCGCCGCCGGCGGCCAGCCCGGCGCCGCGGCAGCGCGGGGCGGCGGCGCGGCGGGCGGCATCCCGGGGGCGCGGGGCGGCGCGGGG
>NW_005435080.1:1533017-1541925 GCF_000147415.1 Chlorella variabilis | reverse complement strand
ACGGGCTGTGCTGCAGCTGCTGGTGCTGATAGTGGTGGTGTACCAGCACTGCCCCCCCAGCCGCTTCCTCATGCTGCTGGGCCTGGGCTTGCTCATGTACCTCACAGCCACAGAGCCAGTGCGCCGCCTGCTCAACCGACTGGCGGGCGTCACCAGGCCGCGCCGCCGCAGCCCGCGCCGCGGCGCCAGCCCGCAGCCGGCGACGCGGCCGCGCCCCAGCCGCCGCAGCGCGAGGGGGCAGCGCAGGGCGGCGCGCAGGGCGAGGCGGCGAGGCCCGCCGACGCCGCCCCGCCGGTCGCGGCCGACGGCGCGGCCGGGCAGCCTGCGGCCGTGCCCGCGGCGGGCGAGGCTGGGCAGCAGGCGGTGGCGCAGCGCGGCGGCGGGCTGCTGCGTGAGCTGCAGGCGCTGGTGGTGGGCTTCTTCACCTCCCTCATCCCAGGTGGGCCGGGCGGGAAGGCGGCGAGGCCACCACATGTGCCCGGCTGGCCGCACAGCTGCTTGTATACACCGGTGTGGGGAGCTACAGCAAAACAAGAACACTGCCTGAGTGGCTGCCGTGCTGGCGTGCGCCTGCGTGGCCTGTGCTTGCGTGCAGGGTGGAATGTGAACCCCGATGACGCCGCCGCCATTGCGGCCGCCCAGCAGATGTTTGCTGAGGATGAGGAGGCGGCGCGGCAGGCGGGCGTCAGGTAGCCAGCCAGGCCGCCAGGCGGGGAACGGCGGCAGCGGCCGGCATTGACCAGATGCGGCATGATGCACCTTCTGTGCCTGGATGCAGAGGCACGAATGCCAACTAGCGGCTCGCTCTGGCATGCCTTGCGGTGCTCACTTTTGCAGGCCAACCCGCCCCGCCCTCCTGAGCACACATTTCATCACCCCATCTTTTCAACCTGTCCCAACTGTTGCCCTTGTAATTTGATGCTTTGATGGCTTTCAGGCTTGACAAAGGCCGGCGATGCAGCGAGGGCAGAAGGCGGTGGGGCACGAGGCTGGAAAGTGCGCTGCACAAGCTGACTGGCCTTTCGTCCCTCCCCTGCTCTTCCCGGGGCTTATCGGAGCGCTCGTACACCTGCTGGGGAGGAGAGCGCGGCCAGGGCACGTACAGAGCGCCCAGTCAACCTGCCAAGATGCCTCGCGATATGACGGCCACGGGCCGGTGCGTGCAGCGCGGCGGCCCTGCCAGTAGCCAATGCGCTCAAAGTTGCACGGATTGCGGCAGCGCGCGAGGCGCCTGGCTCGACCCGCCAGGTCTCCCGCCTGGCGCCGCCGCCATGTGATGGCGGCGGCCTGCCCAGCGTGCTTCGCCGAGCCCTTGCCCCAAACTTCCTTTCCCCGCAGTTTCCCGCCCAACCCCTGCTACCCACCGCTGGCCTTCTACTCTTCGGTCAGGCTGGGCGACCCTGAGCAGCTGGCCAAGATCATGGACACAGACCCGTACTTCGTCACCCAGGACAACGGCGCGGGGGCGCCCCTCCACTTTGCCACCACCTACAGGCAGCTGGACATGGTGCGGGCAGCTGGGGGGTGGGCAGCCGTGCATGAGCGCAGGGGAGGGGCAGCTGGGGATCGATTCAGGCAGATGGGAGGTTGGAGCCGCCCTGTTGCAGCCCAGCGGTCACAAGCTGCCGCCGCCGTCGCCTGATTCTCATGCCCCCTGCCCCTATCTTCTTGCCACTACCACGCGCAGGTGCACCACCTGCTCAACAACGGCGCCGAGATCAACCAGCGGGACAACAGGGGGTTCACCGCGCTGCACCGCGCCGCCTACCTGGCGCACTACGACGGATACACAGAGATCTACGAATACCTGCTGGTGGGTGTGGCTGGTGTGCGGTGTGGCTGGTGTGCGGTGTGGTGGCAGCCCAGCAGGCGGTCGCCAGCATGCTGCTGCATGCGCATGCCGCCGTGCTTTCCTCGCCCAACAAGCCACCGCTGCAACTTCCACGCCGCACCCTGCACCCTGCCCTTCTGCAGTCGCGTGGCGCCGACCCCTCCATTAAAACCGACAACTACGACCCCTACCTCAACCCCGGCAGGAAGCTGCCTGTGGAGGTGCGGGGTGGAAAGAAGCAGGGTGGAAAGAAGGAAGGCAGCAAGCAAGCAGGCCATGGCTTGAACTGCCGCCCATGCATGTCGACATGCTGTGCCAGCGGGGGGCTCTCGAGGCGGCTGTGCCTCGCCTTGCCGCCTGCCTGCTTGCCTGCCTGCCTGCCCGCCTGCCTGCCCACCTACCACCCCCACCGTCCCAGGCGCGTCCCCTGTGGTGGCGCAGGTGGCTCTGGAGGACGACGGCGGCGCCACGCGCGCCAAGCTGCTGGAGCTGGAGAAGCGGTATGCGGGCGTGCCCAAGAAGGGGCTGCCCCACCCCGACCTGGGCTGCTGGTGGACGGTGTACGACTACGGGCTGGAGCGGGTCAAGGGCTGGGCGCCCGATTACAAGCACCCCTACCCGGGTGGGGGCGCGGGCCGTGCTTGTGTGTGTGTGTGGTGGTGGAGGGGGCAATGTGGGGCGGGGTGGTGTGCAGGGAGTGTCGGGCGGTCTGGAGCGGGTGGTTTTGTCTCGGGGTGGCAGGTTTTGTCTTGGGGATGGTTCCAAGTCGCGCGATCGACAGCAAAGGCTGATGGAAGGGAGCTGGGAGGAGAGGTGCGGCTGCGAGGCCCAGGCTGCATGAAGGCTGGTACCCTGCCCTGCCCCGGCCGCACCGCAGAGGAGCTCAAGCGGCAGCGCGACGCGGCCGAGCTGAAGAAGGGCAAGGAGCAGCGGCGCGCGGCGCGGGTGGCGGCAGATGCGGCAGCGGCCGCCGGCCCCGCCACCCCCGCGGCCAAGCCGGCGGCGCCCGCCACCCCCATCGCCTTTCTGTTCCCGGGGCAGGGCTCGCAGGCGGTGGGCATGCTCAAGGTGCGGAAGGCGAGGGGGGAAGGGAGGCGCCAAGGCCCGCTGACCAGCCAGCTTCCGAACACACTGCGTGCTTGTGTGAGCGGGCTATCACGTCACGTGCCTTGAGACCTTCCGTGCCGTGTCTCCTTGCTCGCTGGCCCACCCCCGCTTCCCGGCTGCGCCTCCCCCACACACCCCACACCCCACCACCGCCCCCTCAGGAGTCCAAGGACCTCCCCGCTGTGCGCAAGATGCTGGACACGGCGCAGGCGGTGCTGGGGTACGACCTGCTGGCGCTGTGCCTGGAGGGGCCCAAGGAGAAGCTGGACGACACCGTGTATGCGCAGGTGGGCGCGCTGTGCACGCTGTGCGCGCTGTGCATGTGCGGTGGTTGGTGTTGGTGGTGGTGGTGGTGGTGCGTGTTTTGTGTGTGTGAGCGCGGGAACAGCCAGAGGTGATGTGTGGGGGCGGTGAGGAACAGCTGAGCCTGCTGCCAGGGGCTGGGAGCGGACGCTGGAGCGCGAGCGTGACGCTCCCGCCGGCTGGCATGCGGGAGTGATGCCCACCTGCGCCGCCCCCGCGCCCGCCTGCCGCCCTGCAGCCGGCGCTGTTTGTGGCGGGGTTGGCGGCCGTGGAGCGGCTGCGCTCCCAGAACCCAGCCGCCGTGGACGGCTGCTCGGCGTGCGCGGGGCTGAGCCTGGGGGAATACACGGCGCTCGTGTTTGCCGGGGCGCTGTCGTTTGAGGACGGCCTCAAGGTGGGCGCCAACCTGGGTGGCGGTGTGTGTGTGTGCGCTGCGGGGCATGGCCTGCTGGTGTGGGGGTGTGGGGGGTGTCTGTATCACAGCCCCTGCCGCTCTCCCGCCCGTTGCGCTGCTTGCCCCTGCTGCCGCCACCACATGCTCCCGCCCACCCTCCGCCCCGCCCCCGCCCCCTGCGCCGCCCCCAGGTGGTCAAGGTTCGGGCGGAGAGCATGTCGGCGGCCGCCAAGCAGGGCAAGCCGCACGGCATGCTGTCGGTGGTGGGGCTGGGGGATGCCGACCTGGAGGGCGTGTGCGCCGCCGTGCGCGCCGCGCGCCCCGATGCCGTCTGCCAGCTGGCCAACTTTTTGTTCCCGCAGGGTCGCGTGGTGTCGGGTGAGGGGCCGGGTGGGGGGGGTGATGGACCGTGGGGTGGTGGGCTGTGCATGCGTGCATGCATGCATGTGTGGCATGTGGTGTGTGTGGTGTGTGCTGTGGGTAGGTGGGAGGCGCCGATATCCCCCAACCGCCCGACCCAGCTGCCGCCTCCTCCCGACCCCCTGGCGCCTGCCCCGCCCCGCACCCCACAGGCCACAAGGATGCGCTGGAGGAGGTGCAGCGCCAGGCCACCGCCAAGGGCGCGCTCAAGGCGGTGCCGGTGGCCGTCAGCGGCGCCTTCCACACCCCCCTCATGCAGCCCGCGCGCGACGCGCTCACCCAGGTGCGGCGTGGGGCGGGGGGGCGGGTGGGAAGTGGCAGCATGCAGCCGTGAATGGGCTGCCGTGCGTGTGCATGTACATGTGCACCCAGCCATGCTGAATGTGATCCCCACGCCCCACCACCAACCAGCCACCACACACGCATACACCTCCTCCCCACCCACCCCACACCCCACACCCCCCACCGACCCAAGCAGGTGCTGTCCAGTGTGTCGATCCGCGAGCCGCGCATCCCCATCTACTCCAACGTCACGGGGGAGCCCTTCCAGGGGGCCGCAGACATCGCCGCGCTGCTGCCGCGCCAGCTGGTGGAGCCGGTGCAGTGGGAGGGCACCATCCGCAAGCTGGTGGCAGCGGGTGGGTGGCGCCGCCGCAAGGGGCGGGGCTGCTCTGGGCGGCGATGGGCTGGGGCGGGGCGCGATGCCCAGCGCTGGGCGTCTGGCCGGCAGCCCCTGCCAGGGATCATGCCCAGCGCTTCATCCGGCCACCCATCACCGCGCATGGTGCATGCGCCCTCCTGCTGCGCAGGCAAGAACCAGATGCATGAGCTGGGCCCCGGCCAGCAGATCAAGGCGATGGTGAAGCGGGTGGACAACGCCGCCTGGGCCGCTCTCAAGAACACGGCCGCGTGAGGGGGCGGCGGGACCCTGGGCGCCGGCCAGGGGGGCATGCCATGTGCCATACGCCTATGGCCCAGCGCTGGCGGCGGCGGCAGCCAGGCGGGTGCCGACAGCGGCTGTTGGCCTGCTGCTCAGCGGTGGAGGCTGTTTCTGGGCCCGGCAGCCTGGCAGTGTGTGTTACGTTAAAACTGTAAGAGTACACCCCACAGGAACCCACAATATTTGAACTGATTCAAAATCTTTATTGTTGGCCTGGCATCAAAATGAGCAGGAGAAAAAACCAGAGGAGGCATTGTGTCGGCACCCAGAGGAGGCATTGTATCGGCGGTGGTGGTGATCAAACCAGAGGGAAAGTAGAAGAGAGTGATTGGCATGGTTGGATGGCAGGCACCAGATGGCTCGGTTCGGATGGGAGAATCCAGTGGCATAGTATCGGCGTATGTTTACGGTTCAACGACGGCTGGTGGCATGCGCCGCATTCGTTCAGTGTCTTCGTGCATCTTTCTTCTCGTGTGGCATCGGCCCAGGCCCAGCCCCTCCTCACATGCCCAGCAGGCGCAGCACATCCTTCACCGTCTCAACCGGATTGCGCAGCGCCTCAAACTGCACGCCGCTGACGGGGCTGGCGGCCGCGTCCGCGGGCCCCAGGTCGTAGCCCCGCATGGCCACGGTGGGGGGCGTGGAGGCGGGCATGAGCTGGGCGCCCTGCATGCCGGCATTCATGGCCGCCATCATGGCGGATGGCGGCATCTCGGGGCAGTCCTGCAAGGGGGGGCGGGGAGGAAGGACGCAGGCGGCACGAGGGGGTCGCCGAGAGTGCAGCGCCGGGCGGGGCAGGCGGCCTCGCAGGGCGCGGGAACGCCAGCAGGCGCCCCTGCTGGGCTGAGCTGGGCCGTTGGGCTCGCCCAGGCCTCCCCGTGCCTGCCCACTCCCCCCCCCCCCACACCACACACACACACACACACACACACACACACGCACCTGCGGCGTGTCCACAATCTCATCCACGGGGTATCCCAGCTCCGCCAGTACCGCCTTCTGGGCGGCGATAAAGCCGGGGCCCGGGTTGCGGGTGCGGCTGTACACCTGCACAAAGCTGCGGTCCTTGGCGCCCTGCACCAGAGCATACGAGGCGTAGTCTGTCCTGCGGGAAGGCAGGCAGGCAGGGGCAGGCAGGGGCAAACAGGCAGGCAGGCAGGCAAGAGCAGGCGCGCCAAGGGTAAGGGGTGGAGGGGGTGGTGGGTGGGTGCCAAGCAAACGGCGGGCAGCAGGCCTGCGTAGAGCCTGTGGCACGGCAGGAAACCAAGCGCAGCTCAAAGCCCCGCCCCACCAGGCGGCCCCCTGGCCAGCCCAGCCCCCGCCCCCCGCTGCCCTGCTGCGCCCCACCTGATGACATCATACGGCTCCGCGGGCAGGAAGGGCAGGGAGTCAAACACCAGGGAGCACTTCTCCACAATCCCCTCCTCCCGCTCCAGCTGCGACTTGAACTCGGGCAGCACCTCCAGCAGCACCGGGTTGGCGCACGTCACCGAGCCCTGCGGCGGCGGGGCGGCCCGCATGGCGCATGGCGGCGGGGAGCAGCCAGCGTGCTGCTGTCCAGGCCGGTGCAGGCTAGCCGAAGGGAGTCCCAGCCGTCGCGAGGCCGCTGCTGCGCTCGGCAGCGGCAAACGTGCAGCAGGCAGGCGGGGCAGGCGGGCAGGCAGCGCTCTCCCCGGCCCAGCCACCCACCCACCTGGATGCCGCTCAGCCTGCCTCCCGGCCCGCCGTGGATGCAGAAGGTGTTGACCTGCAGCTTGATGCCCTCGCCCATCTGCTGGGGCACATCTGCAGGCAGTGTGAGGGCGGGTGGGATGGGGCCATGGCATGCCAGGCACAGCTGGCTGCCCACCACCACCCGGCAACCCGAGTCCACTTCCGCCAAACCAAGGCAAGCCAGGCCCAATTCCCTTCCATCCCCCTTGCGGGGCGCTCACAGATGCCCTGCGTGCAGTGGCAATCCTGCTGCCCTTCCCCCGCAAAGCCCTTCTTCAGAGACGCCACCTCATACCACCTCCCAGAGTCTGCATAGGGCGGCACAGGGTTGTGCACAATCAGACGGGCGGTTCCAACCAGTGACGATGCAGTGCTGGTCGCTTCCGGCGGTAGGCAGCAGGGAAGGTGGCGGAGCTGTCACGGCGGCGGCAACGCGGCCGAGTGGGCGGCAGCTGGCAGCAGCAGCTCACAGGCCATGGGGTCGAACAGCTGCTTGCCCTCATACACATACGACTGCTCCTTGTTCGGGCTGAGCAGCTTCTGGAGCGGCGGCAGGAACTCCCCCGCCTCTGTCGCCGCCGACTGCAAGGACAGGCTGGCTGCCGCCAGCGCTCCCGCCAGCCCCACCGAGGCCTGGCGCAGCAGCGCCGGCCTCCGCTCTGCTTGCGGCACGCAATCCTGGCGCCGGGGGCTGTTGCGCCCCGAGTCGGGAACGGCCCGAGCAAATATCGGGACCACAGCCTGGGCGGTGCACAGCATTTTCGCAGGCAGAGCGGCGCAGCACTAGCAGGGGGTGCGGAGGAGGGCGCACAGCGCGCTGAGGCCACCCAGCTCTTTGGGTATCTCCTGGATGAGGTGGCGGATGCGCCTCCCCACGCCGCCCTCCCCGCCGCCGCCGCCCAGCACCCCACATTCCTCAACTCTCAGGGCTCCTCACAACTCTGACCTGGAGCATGTGCCAGCCACCGGATAGGATGCACCGCTGCGGGGAGCTGCCTGTTGTTGCATGGCTCGATTGCACAGCGCCAGAAAGGACGCCAGCTGAGCTGCCGACCCGCGTGCCGGCTGTCCCTGTCTGCCCATCTGCCCATGGCAGTGTCCCCCCTCGCCGCCTACTGCCATGGGGCCTAGGCCGCCGAGTCCAGCATGGCGCGCAGCTGCCCCGCCAGGCTGGCATCCATGGCGCTGAGCGCCGCCGCCAGCGCGGCGCCGTGCACCCCCGCCGCCGCCTCCACCTGCTGCTTAGCAAAGGCCGACAGCCGCAGGGTGGCAACGGGGTCGGCATCCACCAGCGCCTGCCGCCGCCCGCTCTCCCCCGCCGCCTCCTCGCTGGGAACCACAGCGTGCGCGTCGTCCTCGCCCCGCCCCGCGCCGCTGCACAGCAGCTGGTAGCTGATCGGCACGGTGGCCGCCAGGTCAGAGCCCTCCACCTGCGGTACGGGCGGGCGGGCGGTACGGGCAGAGTGGACGAGCGGCACGTGGGCGCGCGCGCGGCGCGGCCGGGGCGCGCTGCGGGGACCCGGGCGGCCGCGGCCCGCGCGGCTGGCACAGCGAATGCCCAACACCGCTGCCGCCTCGTGCCTCGTGCCCCGCCCTACCCCACATGCCTCGCCCCCCAAGCCACAAAGGTTGTATCTACCTCGAACCACACGGAGGTGATGTGGGTGGCGATGAGGTCCAGCCGCTCCAGCAGCGGCGGCAGCGGCGCGGTGAGCAGCACGCACAGCGCCAGCGCGCCCAGCTTGCGGGCTGCGGGCTGCGCGATGGCGTCAAACCTGTCCAGCCAAAGGTCCACCAGAGCCAGCAGCAGGCGGGCGGCGGGGTCGGGGCCCGCGGGAGCGCCCGGCGGCGGTGCCACGTGCGGCGCGGCCTGCTGGAAGAGCTGCAAAAAGGCGGGACCGTTATGCAGCAGCACGCGGGCGTACACGCCCAGGGCGGCCGCCGCCACCAGCCCCGACTCCCGCCCCGACAGCAGGGCGGCCAGCAGGCGCTGCAGCGCGGGGGCCAGCAGCTGCGGGCCCTCGCCCGGGAAGCACTGCACGGGCGGGGGGGGAAGGCGGAGGGTTGGAGCGGGAGGGGTGGGCGAGCGGGAGGGCTGGACTCAACTTCAAATAGCCCACCAACGGAGGGCAGCCGCAGCTCCCGACAGATCTGCCCTGCCCGCCCACGCCAGCACCTGCTCCCCAACCGCCACCCATCG
>NW_005435080.1:1513361-1532170 GCF_000147415.1 Chlorella variabilis | reverse complement strand
CAGCTGCACGAGAAGCAGATCAGCGACATGCAGATGTCGGCGGACGGCACGCACCTCATCACCGCATCCACAGATCGCACCGCAAAGCTGGTGGACACGCAGGTGGGGGCCGGTGACGGGCGTGGCCACAGCGCCCAGGGGAGGGTTGCTGCGGGTGGCACCCCGGACGCTACGCCGGGCTGGCGTGTGCCTGGGCCTGGCTGGCTGGCTGTGGTGTGGATGGCCATGGCTGCCTGTGGTGCTGAGTGCTGCGCTCAACCCCTCCCCTCCCCTTCCACCCCCTCCCGCACCCCCCCACCCCTATTGCGCGCAGACGTTTGAGGTGCTCAAGGAGTACAAGAGCGCGGCGCCCATCAACAGCGCGGCGCTGTCACCCATCTTTGACCACGTGCTCATCGGGGGAGGGCAGGTGGGCTGGGGGGTGTGCTAGGGGTCGGTCGGTCGGGAGGTCCGAAGCGCAGGCCGCTACCTCATGGCAGCAGCATCCTTCTTCAGCGGCGGCGCGCATGGGCAGGCGCGCCCGTGCAGCCGCGCCTCGGCCCTCACTCGCCGGCCGCCCCTCCCGCCGCCCGCGCCGCGCCTGCCACCGCAGGACGCCGCGGCGGTGACCACCACCGCGGCCAAGGCGGGCTACTTTGAGGCCCGCTTCTTCCACAAGGTCTTCTGCGAGGAGTTTGCCAACGCGCGCGGCCACTTCTCCCCCATCAACTCTGTGGCCTTCAGCCCAGACGGCACCGCCTTTGTGACGGGCGCGGAGGAGGGCAACGTGCGGCTGCACCACTTTGATGCGGGTGCGTGGCCGCGCCCGCGCCGCCGCTGCGGCTGCCGCTCCAGGTTGCGGCAGCTGGGGAGTGCGGGGCGGGCGGCAACATTTCGGCCCTGCCCGGCCTCCCTCATTGTGACATGCTTGCCTCTCCCCTTGCCTGTGCAGACTACTTCACGACAAACTGGGACAGGGTCTGAATCCAGCGGACGCGGGCTTGTAGCAACAGCTGCCGGCACGCGGAGAGCGGCAGCGGCCTTGCATGCCAAGCCAGCCTCGCGCCTCCGACCCGTTGCTCGATTCTTCGCACCGCCAACGCATGCCACCTTTCATGTTTGTTTTTTCCAGTTCTGCTTACACGCTTTGCTCGCTTGTCACATTGCTTCTGCCTGCCTGCCGGTGCTTGGGCCCGGCGGGGCGCATCAGCGGCGCTGCCCTGCGTGCACCTCCAGCTTCCGCTGCCAGTCGGCAATCTTCTTGCTCACCTCTGCACATGCGTTCTTCACCCGCATGTAATCCAGAATGGTTGCAACGCTGCCGGGTGCCTCCTCTTCAGCATCCCCTCCAGCAGGGGCGGCGGTAACCCCGGCATCATCCCCTGGTGTCGCCGCCGGCGGGGCCTGGCCCTTGCCCTGGCCCTGCAGCCGCTGGCACTCCCGCTCCAGCTCTCCGCACTCTCGCCGCACCTTGGCGGCACCCGCCAGCAGCTGCGCCGCCTGGCCCTCGCGCACCTCGATCTGGCGCTGCAGCTGCGCCGCTGCCGCCGCCGCCGCCACCAGCAGGCTGCGCTGGTCGGCCAGGTGCTGCTGCGCGCGAGCCACCTGGGCCTTGAGGGCGATGGCACCCGCGCTGGCCGCCGCAACCTCTGCCTCCGCCTGCGCCCGCTCGATGCGCAGCTGCTCAAAGTCGACCTTGCGCAGCGTGGGGCCGCCCGCCGCCGCCTTTGCCGCAAGCTGGCCCTCCACCCGGCCCAGCTGGCTCTGCAAGGGGCGCAGGCACCGCCTCGCCAGCGTGAGATGAGCATGGACACATGGCCTGGCACCAGCAGCACAAGGCACGACGTCAGTGCACACGGGACCCAACCTCTTCCACCGCCCGCATGCGCTCACCTGGAGCATGGCATTGCGTGCTTGCAGGCGTGTTGCTGCCGCCTCGTGCCGTGCCAGAATGCCCTCCAGGAACTCCTCCAGCCGCGGCCCAGCCAGCTCAGCCTTGGCCAGCTGCGTAGCTGTGGGCAGGGCCAGCGCAGGGTCAGGCACAGGGGCGGGTGGTGCCAGGCCCACCACCGTCGGCTCGCCCTGCGGGTCTGCGCTGCTGCTGCAGCTTGCTGTGGCCTGCTCTGCGCCGGCGTCGGGTGTCAGCACCGGCAGGGGCGCGCTGGCTCGGTCTGCCGTCAGCCCCAGAAGGCCCAGCAGCGCGGCCACGTCCCTGCTCGTCTCCGCCGCCTGCTGCTGGCGGCAGTCGGTGATGGCTGCCAGCGTGCAGGCCAGCTCCAGCTCGCTGTCTTTCTGCATCTGCTCGATCTCCCGACGCGTGGTGTTGCCCTCCACAGCGCAGAGTTCCAGCTTTTCGGCCAGCAGCAGCGGGTCGCGCCAGTCGTCGGTGGCGGCGGCATCTCCATCGGTGGAGACAGCTGCGTTGCGGGCAGCCAGGAAATTGCGCAGGAACTCATTCTCCAGCTCCAGAAAGGACACCTGCTCCTCCAGGTCGACCGTCTCGGCCATCAACATTGACCGAATCCTGCTGACAGCACACGTAGTGGGTCTGAGAGAGCTTCCGGTCGTCTCAGGAAGCACTGCTGGCATAAACACGGGCGGAATGGGGCCGGTTTTGACTTGGTCGTGCCACGGCACTACACCTGTTCCGCAACCCTCAACCGTTTTATGGCATTTGGTCACATTCAATTGGGCATCCGTGCACTGCTCTTCATTGGGTCGCTGCCCTGTGTGCTTGCTGCGACATGGCATCAGACGGAATCGAGGAGACGAATGAAGGCGCTCACGAGCCTGCAGCAGCCGAGGATGGCAAGCTGGCGCGTCTGCGGGCGCTGGCGGAGCAGGAGATGCGGCGTCGGTTGCCCGCCGATGCCGGCGGGGGCCCGCCTCCCAAGCGGCACAAGGCCGGCGGTGGCATTGCTGGCAGCGCAGAAGCTGCCGCTGTAAGGCGGTATGACTATGGAGCAGTACAAGAGCTGGCTAGTGGCGTCGCTGGCTTCTTGCTGACCTGCGCTTTGCAAAGGTGCGTGAGCTGCCACGCTGCCCTGGCTGCGCTGCCCTTCGATCGCGGTAGCAGAAGCTGACCGCTGGGTAACCTTGCGTGTTGCAGGGAGAACTCGGCACGCAAGGAGGTGGGGCCCCTGCTGATCCACTACCTGCAGCAGTGTACCGAGTCTGGAGGCGGCGGGCAGGCTGGGAGTGCAGCGGCCGGCGGAAGCCTGGCTGCCATCAAGATCGCTTGCCGTGGCGTGGTAGCCCTCAAGCTTGCCGCCCACGATGCAGCAGAAGGAGGCAGCGCCAGCAGCAGCGATGCAGCAGCAGCAGCACTAGTGCGGCAGGTGGCCGCAGCTCTGCTGGCAGATATTGACAGCGGCGAGCAGCAGCGCCTGCAACACGTGCAGCGCATCATCCCCATCCAGACCACCTGCCAGCTGGAGCGCGGTGCGCTGCAGGCTGCAGGCGCGCGGCTGTCGGCGGTGGTGGCGGCTGGCTGGCTGCCCGCAGCACAGCTGGGCAATGCAGGTGCTGGGGAAGGGCAGCACCAGGCGGCGATAGTGGCTGGGGACAGCACCCCCTGCAGCCAGCAGCGCTCCATCAAATTCGGCATTGCTGTGAAGCATCGGCAGCTCCCAGAGGTTGCTGGCGCGAAGCTGGCAACGCCACCAGGAGCGGCAGCAGGACCCTCCCAGCCAGCAGCAGTAGGTGACAAGCCCGCAGCGCCAAGCACAAGCAATGGCGACGTGGCTGGCAGCGCTGCTGCAAGCACTGAGCCACCGGCAATGGACCGCGGCGCCATCATCGCCTCTCTGGCCAGCGGCTTCGAGGCGGCGCTACGGGAGGAGCACGACCTGCAGGCGGCGGTGGATCTGAAGGCGCCAGACGTGGTGCTGGTTGTGGAGGTGCTGCCAGCTGGTGGCGCCCTCTACGCAGCGCTGTGTGCCCTGCCACAAGCGCTCTGCGTGCTCAAGCCCAAGCTGCACATCCGGCCAGTCGGGAAGATGCATTGAGCAGCAAGATGCATTGAGCGGGGTGTCGGTTGCTGCCTTTAGAACCAACCCCATGTGACCATTGGATGCGCGAGCCTTGGGATAGCGCGGCATGCGCGTTACAGCAAGGGATGTGTGCCAAGATTTATTCCAAGCAATCGTAAGTATTTGGTGAAGAGAGAGTTTTGGAAAAGAAATTGCAGATAAGAGCTGCGTTCAAAAACAGGGCGGCAGTGTGGAAGAGAGGGGAATAAATGTTCCCGGCAGCGTGGAGAGAGCAAAGGGGAAGCAGGGTCCCGGGTGTACATGCAGGAAGGGTGGCCTGCAGAATCAGCGCCGGCTGGTGGGCAGGCTCTTGGTGTTGTCCCAGCACAGCTTCTGGCCCGTCTTGCGGGCGGTCCACAGGCCGGTGCCGCACTTGCTGCACTTGCTCTGGCCGGCGCTGCCCGAGAACGACTGCAGCACAACGGGCAAGGGAAGGGACACTGAGGGGGAGGCACATGGAGCAGTGGTTGCCAGGGCAGACAAGGGCAGCGACCAAAGACATAGGAAAGCGGCCCATGATAGTGCAGCCACTCACGTTGATGGGGCAGGCGGCGCAGTCGTTGGGTGTGATGGAGGAGAACTTGACGCCAAACTTGCCGGCGGGGCAGGGGGTGGGGGTGACCATCTTGGTGGCCTGGCAGTAGCTGCCGGCGGGGCAGGGCTTGCAGGCGCGCTGGCCCTCGTTGTCCTGGTAGGTGCCCTTGGCGCACTCCTTGCACCACGGCTGCTTCATGTCGGCGTAGAAGCCGCGCGCGCACTTGGTGGGAGCCACGGAGCCGGCGGGGCACTGGTAGCCTGGGGGGCAAGGCTTGCAAGCGCCCTGGCCCTCCTCGTCCTGGTAGGTGCCGCCCTCGCAGGGGATGAAGCCGTCGTTGCCGGTGCCGGGGGCGTAGTTGCCCTTGGGGGCGGGCAGGCAGGCCTCCAGCTCGGTGCTGCCGGTCATCTCGGTGTAGGTGCCCACGGGGCAGTCCTTGCAGTCCAGCTGGCCGGCCTCGTCCTGGTAGGTGCCGGGGCCGCAGATGTCGCAGGCGCTGTTGCCCTCGTCGGGCACGGCGTAGCCCTTGGGGCACTTCTTGCAGGCGCCGGAGAAGCCCTGCTTGTCGGCGTACTCGCCCGCGGCGCAGGCGGTGCAGTTGAGGTCCGAGGTGGTCAGCAGGGTGGAGCCGGGGATGCAGGCCGTGCAGGCGGCGGCGCCAGACGCCAGCTTGGTCTCGCGGCCCTTGGGGCACAGGGTGCAGGTGTTGGCGGCGTACATGGAGGGGCGGAAGCGGCGGGCGCCGCACTTGGTGCAGCTGCTGGCGCCGGTGCCGTCGGCCGCGGCGCCGCCGGTGGCATCGGTGATCTGGCCGGCGGGGCAGGCCTTGCACGCCTTCTGGCCGGGGTTGGCGGCAAAGTAGGCCTTGGCGCAGGGGGTGCACAGGGCGGTGTTGGGGGTGGCGGAGAACTTGCCGGCGGGGCACTGGGTGCACACGGAGGCGCCCTCCTGGGTGGAGCCCGTCTCGTAGCCGGCGGGGCAGGAGCGGCACTTGTTGTCGGTGGCGCCGGTGGGCTTGAAGGTGCCGACCTTGCACAGGTTGCAGCTGGATGCACCCTTGCCGTTCACGTTGATGGTGAACTGGCCGGGGCCGCAGTCGGTGCAGCTGGGGTTGGAGGCAGCGTTGGAGTAGAAGCCGGCGGGGCACTCGTTGCAGGTGTGGGAGCCGTCGCCCTTGGCAAAGGTGCCGGGGCCGCTGCGGCAGGGAAGGGAGCAGGGCAAGGTGCTCAGCAGGGGTGCAGCAAATGAGGGACGATTCACAGGCAGGCAGGAAGTGGCAGGGGCAGGGCTGGCACAGCACAGCACAGCACAGCGAGTCCTGCTGCTGCTGCCACCACACCACACCAGACCAGCAACACCACTCACCAGGGGGAGCAGGAGGTGGAGCCCTCAACAGAGGTGGCGTAGCCCTCAGCGCACAGGGTGCACACAGCGGCGTTGGCGGCGGACCAGCTGCCGGGGGGGCACTTGGTGCAGGCGGTGCCGTCGCCGCCGTTGGCGGAGCGGAAGGTGCCGGCGGGGCAGGCCTGGCACACGGTGCCGGACACGTTGTTGAAGGTGCCCTGGGGGCACAGCTCGCAGGCGGTCTTGCCGGCGTTGTTGGTGGTGCCGGGGGCGCACTCCTGGCACTTGGCGGCGCCCTTCTGGCTGGAGGAGTAGTTGGGGCAGGCCACGCACTGGGAGACGTCGTCGGCGCCAATCAGCTCGTTGAACTTGCCGGAGTCGCAGGCGGTGGCGGCGCCGCTGGCGCACTGGTAGCCGGCGTCGCAGGGGGCGCACTGCTTCTTCACAAAGGTGGTCACGCTGGGGCCGTTCTGGGGGTGGGCCTCGCCGCTGGTGCCGGCGGGGCAGGTGGCGGAGCCGGTGGTGTCAAAGGGCAGCAGGGTGAGGCCGCTGTCGGTGCAGGAGGTGGCGCCGTCGGTGACGGCCAGGGAGGGGGTGCCGGAGAAGGTGATGGCAATGCCAACGCCGCCAACCTTGTCCGCAGCGCGGGCAGAGATGGTGTCGAGGGTCTGGTAGGCACTGCAGCAGGAGGCGGAGCGAGGAGGAAGGGGCATGTGAGCAAGCAGGTGTGGGGGGCAGGCCAGCAGGCAGTATGCAAGCAGGTGTGGGGCAGGCCAGCAGGCAGCAGCAGGCAGCAGCAGGCAGCAGCAGGCAGCAGCAGGCACAGCCATGCCAGGCCCACTCACCCATCGATCACGGCCAGGTCGTCGGCAACGGAGCACTTGCTGTCGCCCAGCACAAACACGCGCACTTCGCAGGTCACGTCAGTCTCAATGGCCAGGGTGCGGCCGTCCAGGCTGTCGCACTTGTTGGCGCCGGTGTTGAAGGGGTGGGCCAGGGAGCAGGCCTCCAGGGTGCTGGTGGAGGGCAGGGTGACGATGCGGTAGCCGGGCTTGGGCTGCTCCTCGGGCAGGTCGCCGTTGAAGCCGGCCACGCCGTCAATCTCGCCAGCAACCACCTTGGGCATGCCGTAGTAGCAGGCCAGGCAGCCGGTGGAGCCGGTGAAGTGGGCGTAGGAGTTCTCGGGGCAGGGCTCGCAGATGGAGCCGCCGGCGGTGGAGCGGTAGGTGTCGACGTCGCAGGTGGTGCAGGCGGTGGAGCCGGGCAGGGTGGCGAAGGAGCCGGCGCTGCAGGTGGCCTTGGCGCCGGCAGTGCACTGGGCGCCGGCGGGGCAGATGGCGCACACGGCACCGTCGTCGTAGCGGCCGTCAGCGCAGGTGGCGCTGTTGTCGCAGGCGGTGTTGGCGGCGGCGCAGAGGTCGGTGGAGGCGAGGTTGGGCCAGGAGAAGGCGCCCTTCACGGCAAAGGTGAGGGTGCCCTGCACGCCGCCCACGGTGGTGTCCACGGTGACACCCTTGAAGGCGGTCTGGAAGGTGGAGGCGCGCACAAAGGTGGCGGCAAAGGTGGCGTTCTTCAGGGCGCGGGCCAGGGCCGTGCTGATGTCGTTGTTCACCACAACGCCGCCCTTCAGGGGGCTGGTGGGGCAGGTCTGCGGCATGGGAGGGGAGGGAGGGGGGCGAAGGTCATGAGGGGTGTGTATGATGCGTTCAGTAAAGAGTGGGGAGGGCTGCACGTCTTGCTGCAAGCATGTCCACACGGCCAGCCAGCCTGCCCACCAAACACAGCCTGCCAGCCACCCACCGTGTTCTTGTACTTAAGGTCGGCAGCAAAGGCGGCGGGGGTGACGGTGAGGGCGCAGTCGTTGCCAACGGCCACGGTGAACTGGGAGTAGCAGACGGCATAGGGGTCGTTCAGACGGGTGGAGCCGGTCAGCACCAGCTCGCCAGACTTGCCCTTGAAGGAGGCATCGCAGCTGCGGCAGGGCGGGAGGGGCGGCAAGGAGAGGAGGGGGTCAGACCACTGGCGTGCCACGACGACGACCAGCCACCAGGGATGGCAGTGCTGCAGCGTGGCGCAAAGCAGGGCCGCCAGGCACGGGCCAATACAGGGCTGACGCAGGCTGTGACCACTGCGGCGGCGGCGGCGGCGACAGATGCAAGGGACACATCCCGGCGGTGGGCCTTGCCAGCGTTGGCCTGGCGGCCACGACCCGCTGCCGATTGCGCCCATCGAATTCTCACCTCTGGGCGGAGGCGGGGTGGGCGAGGAAGAGGCCGAGGGCAAGCAGCTGCAGGGCCACCAGGCCCTTGCGCTGGAAGGGCTGCATGGTGGTGGCAGGGAGATGCCCTGTTTGTGGTGTGTGGTGTGAAGATGAGAAAGAGTGGTTGGACGGGTGCAGCGCCGGCTTTTGTAGGCCGGGCTTGTGACCGTCACAGAAGGCAAGTAATGCGGGTTGCCAGCTCGACACCGACCCGGGGGTTGTCGGGTCAAACGCCGCAAATGCATGCCCTACCCGCGTCATTTTGCTTCTTCGGCCACGTATATGAGTTTACGGCCGGTGGAGAGTGGCATACCCGCTCACGGAGCCCCTGACCCAAGGGTCGCTTCCGGCGCAGGGGCAAAGCCCCCCTTGCAACCCCTGATGTCATGCGCCAGGCAGACCCTAGCCACTTCCCAACATTCCCCGCACGTGATGCGTCCATTCCCCTCTGTGTCCCTGAGACATTTTAGATTGAGCAGAGCAGCGTTCAGGAATCCACGAGCGCCCCCAGGGCATGCGTCAAGGCCCCGCCTGTCTTGGTTACCGCCGCCAAACCCCTTGCAGCAGCACCGCCGCTGCCTGTGCATAGCCGCCAGCAGCGGGCACCACTGGTCACACATACAGTGTACCAGTCACACGCAGCAGCACATAATGATGCGCCTGATGTCCTCTCAACCCCACTCACCGATGCTGCCATCCCCGGCCCTCCTCCAGCCGAGCTGTGCCATGTCGTCGGCAGCCCAGGGTCCGAAAGCGGCCAGACTGCCATGCCAGCATCCTGCCCGGTTTCATGACCTGCTCTGCGTGGCTGTGAGATCGCAGAAAGCATTGAGACGAGATATGCACGTTTTTGAGAGGAAGGCAAGGGGGGTAGCTCCCTGCGGCAAGCTGCCGCCTTGCAAGCGCCGCCGCATTGCCCCTGCCACCACTGCCATGCGTGGAGTGCCGACCAGTTCGTGAATGTACGTAGCTCGTCATAAATAGGAGAGCATCAGTTCCACGGAAACAGGTTCAAAAATCGGCCGCATGTGTATCGCTGATCCGGGAGCGGCAGGCGAAGGCGGCGTGGTGCCATGGTGGCAGGGTGAAATGTTGTGTTGTTTCTATCTTATCTCTTTTTCGTTTGCTTGCCTTTGCTGATCAAAGGCCTCCAAGTGCGAGCCGCCCTAGAGCAGAGCTGCGCAGCATTCCGCAGAGCTGGCCGGATGAGCGGGCGAAACAACAAGTATTGGGATGAGGACGATTTGGACGATAAGGATGATTGGGACGACGACGAGTACTTCGACGATGCTCCGCCTCAGCCAGCCAAGGTGTGTGCGGCATCCCGGCCCCTGGCACAAGCTACAGTAACAAACAAAGAGGCGATGAAGGGATGGTGGCAGTGCGGGTTTGCATCCAGGCCTGTGAGTGAGCCGCCGTCTCCACCACGCTAGTGCCGCCCCGCCTGCTTGCGCTACAGCCCGCCTCCGCCAAGCCAGCACCACCCAACCCGGCGGCAAAACCAGCCGCCCTAGCAGGTGCCTCTGCGCTGGCGCGTGCGCTGGTGGACCCGCCGCCCAAACGCCCCGACGGCAGGCAGCAGCGGGGCGGTAGGCAGCCTGCCGCCGCGGCTTGCTTGCGCCCTGCGCAACACTGCTGGCCGCCCGAGACTCGCTGGCGCATACCCCTTCCCATGCCGGGAATACCGTGAGGCCTTGCCCCGCCTTCCCCACCCCGCCAGCCAAGGCGTTGCCCCAGGCGGCCCAGTTCAAGCAGCAGGCGCACCAGTGGGTACCAGAGGCTGCTGGGCACGGCCCTGCCGCCGCCGCTGGAGCGGCAGGAGGGGAGGTGCAGCCGTTTGCGTTCGACCGGCCCTCGCCTGATGACATTGTGCTGGCGGCGCAGCAGGGCAAGGGCACGCCGTCGGCAGCAGCAGCAGGGGCGGCAGCGGGCGGCGGCAGCAGCCGCCTGGCGTCGCAGGCGGCCAAGCCCCACCGACCCCTCAAGCACCAGCCGCAGCCGCAGCAGCATGGAGCGGCGGATGCCGCCGCAGGGCTGGCCGGCGGCATGCAGGGCCTGTCGGTTGGCGAGGGGGAGCGGCAGCAGGACGGCACTGCAGCAGCAGCGGCAGCGGCGCCGTCGCCACCGCGGCGGCCCCTCAGCGACTACCGCCCAGAGGGCGAGCTGGCGGCGGCGTGCGCCTCGGCTGCCGCGGCGGAGGGGGCCGGGGGCGGCGCCAGGCCGCGGCTGCACCTGGTTGTGCTGGGTCACGTGGATGCGGGGAAGAGCACGCTGATGGGGCGCATGCTGTTCGAGCTGGGCCTGGTGCCCGACAAGGCGGTGCACAAGACGCAGGTGAGGCGCGCAGCGTGTGGTGTGTGTTACTCTGTGTGTGTGTGTGTGTGTGTGTGTGTACACGTGTGGTGGTGGTGTGGATGGCTGACAGGGCCTCAGCCTGGGTGCGCCGGGCGCGCAGGCAAAGGCAGCTGCGAGCCGGCAGCAGGCGCAGGGGGCCGCTGCTGCTGCTGCCGCCGCGGGCGTGGCTGCCCCTTGGATGGTTGCCTGCCCCCCCATCGTCTGTGCGCATGCCCTCGCGGCCCCGCCGCCCCTGCAGCGGGAGGCGGCTGCCAGCGGCAAGGGCTCCTTTGCTTGGGCCTGGATGCTGGATGAGCGGCCCGAGGAGCGGGCCAGGGGCGTGACGGTGGATGTGGCGGTGACGCGGTGGGTGCAGCGTGGCTGCTGCTGCGCCGGGCGCAACGCTCGCCCGCCTGTTTGAGGCATGCATGCTGGAACCCTGCGCACCGGCCAGCACCGCCGCCGCCTGCCCACGTGCTCGCGGTGCCTGCCTCCCCTGGGGCCCAAGGGCTGCCCCCCGCCGCCGCCCCGCGCCGCAGGTTTGAGACGCCGGGGCGCAATGTGACGCTGCTGGATGCGCCCGGCCACCGAGACTTTGTGCCCAACATGATTGCAGGGGCGGCACAGGTGGGGCGGGGAGCAGCGGGCGCTGCGGGGGTCGGGGAAGCTAGCTAAGGAGGGATGGGAGGGGCCAGGCGGCTCCGGACACACTTGCTCTGCGCAGGGCGGCCGCAAGGGGTTGCCGCCCTGCGCATGCCGCTCCTCCAGCCTGCGGGCCTGCACACCTGGCTGGCCCAGATCCTCGCCCTGTCCCTGCCGTGGCGTGCAGGCGGATGCGGCGCTGCTGATTGTGGATGGCTCGCCGGGCAGCTTTGAGGCTGGGTTTGAGGCGGCGGCGCCGGGCAGCCCCGCAGGCGGCGGACAGACGAGGGAGCACGCTCAGGTGTGTGGGTGGGAGGGGGCGCACTCGTCCCACCCCTGCCCTGCCGCCCCACTTCACACACACACACCTCATAACTCACACCCGCGACCAGGCCTCGTGCCGTATGCACGCCTGCACACCTGCCTGCCTGCCTTGCCCATCCCGCCGCCACGCCTCCCTCCGCAGCTGGCGCGCAGCCTGGGCGTGGAGCAGGTGGCTGTGGTGGTGACCAAGCTGGACACATGCGGCTTCAGCAGGGAGCGGTTCGACCTTATACGGTGTGTGTGTGTGTGTGTGTGTGTACAGTGTTGGGGGGGAGGGTCTTGGGGGTGGTAGGTGACCTGCGGCTCGGGGCCCCGCTGCATGCACCGCGCCGTGCGGCTGATGCCGTCGCCGCCTGCCGCTGCCCGGCGCCGCCGCCTCCTCCTGGCAGGGCGCAGCTGGAGCCCTTCCTGCGGACCTGCGGCTTCCGGGAGGCCGCTGTGCAGTGGCTGCCCGCTGTGGGCCCCACCGGCGACAACCTGGTCAAGCCGGCCGCCGACCCTCGCCTGGCGGCGTGGTGGCGAGGGCCCACCCTGGCGCAGGTGCGCGGGAAGGGCCTGCTGCCGTCTTCGGGGCGCGTCGCCTCCAGCACAGGCAGGGCAGCTGGGCAGGGCTGCCGCTGCCTTGTGACGGCCCGGCCAGTGTGGCGCCCATCCATCCATCCAGCCACGGCTCCCCTCCTTTGCCCTGCCCCTGCGCAGGCCATCGACGCCTTCAGCCCCACCCACCGCCTGGTGGAGAAGCCGCTGCGGCTGCCAGTGTCGGACGTGGTGCGCGGCGGCAAGGCGGGGGTGACGGTGGGCGGCAAGCTGGAGGGCGGCGCGCTGCGCGTCGGCAGCAGGGTGGCGGTCATGCCCTCGGGGCAGCAGGCTGCCGTCAAGTGAGCGTGCGGTGGTGCTGCTGCTGGGGTGTGGGTGTGATCAGCCCCAGTACTCTAGAGCAGGAGCCAGGGGCCAGCTCTAGCCACAAACGGGGCAGCGTGGGGCAGGCAGGCCGGCACTGGTGGGCTCATGCTGCTTCCACCCTGCCCCGGTCGCCCCACCTCCCACCAACCCTGCAGGGCCCTGGAGGTGGATGGCAAGGCGGCCAGCCTGGCGCGAGCTGGCGACAGCGCCGATGTCACACTGGCCGGCATCGACACCACCGCAGTGGGCCCCGGCTCGGTGCTCTGCCACCCAGACTTTCCTGTGCCGCTGGTGGCCAAGTGAGCGGGCAGGATGGGGGGGTTATGGGGGGTTGGTCGGCAGGGGAGCAAGGGAACAAACGATTCGGGTGCTGCTGCGGCAGTCAGAGGTTGGTGCATGGGCGCAGCATGCAGCGGCTTGTCACGGCTCTTGTGCAGCAGGAGCCCTGACACGAGCTGACCTGCTGCCTCCTGAGCTTCTTGCCAGTGTCTGCCTTGCCTTGCCTGCCCCCCGGCTGCAGGTTTGAGGCGCGGGTGGTGGTGCTGGATGTGGCGGTACCCATCCTGCGGGGGCAGCAGGTCACCATACATGCACACACAGGTGGGCGCGTGGGCGGGAGCAGGACAGCATGCGGCCAGGCTCACGACAGCATGCTCCGCTGGCTTGCCGCACGCTCAGCCTGCCGCCTGCGCCGCCCACCCTCCCCTGCCCGCCCTGGCTCGGCCCCCGCCTGCAGCGCGGGAGAGCGGCCACATCAGCGGGCTGGTGTCCCTGCTCAACGGCAAGACGGGGGAGGTGCAGCGGGCGCGGCCGCGGTGCCTGCTCAAGGGCCAGTCGGCGGTGGTGGAGGTGACCCCCGCGCGCCCGCTCTGCCTCGAGTGCTACTCTGACTACCGAGCGCTGGGGCGGGTGGCGCTGCGCGACGGCGGCCGCACCATCGCGGTGGGCGTGGTCACGGGCTGCACGCCACGGGAGGCGCCTGGGCAGTGAAGGCAGGGCCCCTGGCTGCCTGGGTGTGCCAACTGTAGCATGCGGAGGGTTTGAGATCAAGATGGAAAACGGTGGTTGCGCGCAGCAGGGTGCGGATTGCACTTCCAGTCCCACTTCCCAGTAATTGAGACTTCAATCGGACTTCAATTGCTGAAGGGGTGCATCAATGCCACACCACAAATCAAGGCTCAAGAGAAGGCCAGGGCAATGGTGGCGGCGTGCATGGCGCCCAGCTTGGCGGTGCATGCACGCAGCCCCAGGCGGGGGGACTGCGTTTCATCTGCCGTCTTTCTGCACAGCATGACAGCGCGTAGGCATCCACCCACGCAGATCAAGCAGTGAGCTCCTGGGCCCCGGCTTTAGTTTCTTGACTGTTGTTAAGCTGTGGTTCATGGAGGACGCTGCCGCGAGCTCAGGCCTGTGTGTCACCGGCGCAAGCCACCGCCCGTCACCCAACCCCGTTGACACTCAAGAGATCCAAGGATAGCAGCAGCTGGGCATGGGGGACGGCTTCTGCACTGCGCCGGCTGTCCGCATCAGCCATGATTGATTGGGTGGGGCGGGGGGGGGGCCAAGATTACCGGCCAGGAAGTTGCGGCGGCGGCGCAAGCGCAGACCCAACCGCGGCATCGCGCCTCATCGATGGTGTTTGGTGTGGGTTCGCTGTTTGCACGCCCCAGTATCCCCGGTTAGACTGCTGTAGGGGAGGCAGCGCTAAATAAACGAGCGCTGCCAGCCTGTCGGCGTATCTCCGCACGTCGCCCCTTTGGTCACCCACGCGTGTCATTCTCTTCTTCTTCGCTTAATCTACGGGGGGACAGGCTCCCGCTCACAACTCGCAGCGGTGCACGACCAACTCCCCTTCATGGCGCGTCCCGCGGCCGTCCTGTGCCTGCTGCTGGCCCTCCTGGGCGCCGGTGAGCGAGCCATGGGGAAGTGTGGCACGTCCTGGAGGGCGCCTTATACTCGATTGCGCAGCGTCGCAAACCGCTCGGGCGTTCCGCTTGCAGGCTCGGTGGCCGCTGCCGCTTGGAGCGCCGAGGATGCCGAGGCGGAACCCGCATCGGCGGGCGGGTGAGTCGAGCGTGGTCAGGTTCGGTGGTGGTACTACCTACCCCCTCCACCGCTGCTGGCACAACCTCGCCCACCGCCGCCGCTGGCTCAGCCTCACCTGCCCCTGCCCTGCCCTGCCCTGCCCTCCCTCCCATCTGAGGCGCATAGGCGTAAGCTGCAGCAGCTGAAGAAGCCACCGTGAGGCGGCGGCTGCCTGCTTGTTACTTGAGGCCACCGCCGCTGCCACGTGTGTGTGGTGCCGCCGAAGAACAAGGATGTCACCAACTCTCATGCAAAAAAATGCAGGTCGCCCCGTCCTCCCAGGCCTCCGCCACGCCCGCGCCCTCCCAGACCGCCAAGGCACGCAACTAGAGTCGTGCGGAGAGCAGCACTGAACCGGCATTAATAAACCAGCACTCTGTAGTTACTGCTGCTGTTGGCATACCAATCAGTTTACTTATCTGCAATATCTTTTGTTCAAATTTTTTTTTGCAGCCCAAAACCACCTAGTCCGCGTCCGCCCAGGCCGCCTCCAAGGCCCAAGCCACCTAGGCCGCCCAGGCAAGCAATCCGCCCATCATCAGCACTGACCCATCAGCACTGACCCTGGCACCGCTCGTTTTCTGCAACGCTCGTTTTCTGCAACGCTCGTTTTTTTTGTGTACCGCTCGTTTTCTGCAGCCCAAAGCCGCCGCCAAGGCCTAAGCCACCTTCCCCTAAGCCACCTTCCCCTAAGCCACCTCCTCGTCCCAAGCCGCCGCCAAGGCCTAAGCCACCTTCCCCTCCTCCCAAGCCGCCGCCAAACCCCAACCCCCCCAGGTAAGCAACTTTTTGCGTGCAGAGAGCAGCGCAGGATACACCAGATATGTGCTGCACAGCGCTTCTTCAGCCCTGCCGTGCTGCTGACCGTGGCATGCCGCTCCTGATGGTGCACGCTTAAAGCGTGCAATTTTTCACGCACCCTTATCTCTTGTGTTGCAGTCCTCGGCCCCCCAGCCCGAAGCCTTCCCCGCCCAGCCCGCGCCCGCCGCCGCCGCCGCCCAGGTGGGCCGCCGGGCGGCCCAGCTGCTCCGCATGGGCGCCGCCGCGGCATGCCAGCCCGCCCGCTGAATGCGCCTCCCGGCCCACCACCCTCGCTCCCCTCCTTCCTTCCCACGCAGCAACGCGCGCGCATGGGGCGCCAACGGCTTTGGCCAGCTGGGCAACGGCGAGATCGGCGACTCGGCGCAGGACGTCGTCATCGTCTCCGGCTCCCTGCAATTCACCTCTGTCGTGGTGGGCGGCTACCACGTGTGCGGCCTGGAAGGCGGCGGCGCTGCGTACTGCTGGGGCAAGAACATGGATGGTCTGGTGCCCATCCTGGGCGTGGGCGAGGAGTTCAACGGAGTGGTGCCGCAGCCCTCGCCGGTGCTGGGCGGCCACACCTTTGCCGCCCTCGCCGCCGGCGTCGACTTCACACTGGGCCTGCTCGCCAACGGCTCCCTGCTGGCCTGGGTGCGCCGCTGCCGCCGCCGCCGCCGCTGCTGCTGCTGCCTGGCGAATGTGGTGGTGGTGGTGGTGGTGGTGGTGGTGAGGGGACGGGGCCAACGGCACACGCGGGCGCCGCGCCCCTGCCAGCGCCTCCCAGCCGCCTCTGAGTGTGGCCCGCCGTGGCTGCCCCCCGGGCCCGCGCCTGTGCAGGGCTCGAACAACTGTGGCCAGCTGGGCGTGGGAGACACCGACCCTCGCAGCGTGCCCACCCCCGTAGCCACCGACGCCACCTTCACTGGCGCCTCTGCCGGCAACGGCTTTGCCTGCGCCATGCGTGCCGACACCCGCACCCCCATGTGCGCCCGCCTGCGCCGCCGCCGCCCACTCCACGCGCCTTACCCCCTCCCGCCCCCCAGGATGCCTCACAGCAGTACCCTCCTCCCCGCACGCATCGCAGGTGCTGGGGCCGCGGCGACCGCGGCCAGGTTGGCGACGGCGCCGCCGTCGACCGCCTGGTCCCCACCAGCGTCAACCTCACCGATGTGCGCCCCAGCAACAAGACATTCCTCTCGCTGACCTCTGGCGATCGCCACACCTGCATGCTGCACGCCCCAACCTACGCCGTCTACTGCTGTGAGCGGCGGGCGGGGGGGAGGGAGGGGGAGGGCAGGGAGGGGAGGGTGGAGGGGGAGGCAGGCGGATGGCGGCGGGGGGGCCGGGGGGCCTGACGGGCGCCGCCTGCCGCCGCTCCCCGCCGCCGAGCCCCGCCCCCGGCCTCCCTCCTGCGCGCCGCGCTGCAGGGGGCGACAACCTCGCCCGGCAGAGCGCCCAGTTCGGGGTCAACCTGGTGCCGGTGCCGAAGCAGGCCTGGAGCGGCGACTGGCAGTGCAGCGCGCTGGCGGCCGGCTACGAGCACGGCTGCTGCCTGCAGTACAGCCGCGACTTCCCGGCGGAGGTGGGCCTGGTGCGGTGCTGGGGCAGCAACGAGTACGGCGCCCTGGGCCTGGGCACCACCTCCACCACGCCCGTCCACTTCCCAGAGGACCCGGTGGCGGGCGGCCGCACCTACTCCGCCATCTCGGCCACCAACTACGCCGGCCACACGTGCGCGCTGGAGGCCGGCACCGGCCTCGCGTACTGCTGGGGTATCAGCTTCTCGCGCCAGGTGGGCGGCGGCCTGGCAGACAGCGTCTACTCGGTGCCCACCCCCGCCGACCCACAGAACCGCACCTTTGCCGCCGTCGTCGCGGGTGGCGAGCAGACGGTGTCGCTCGTGGCCTGACGTCAGTGCGCCGCTCGCCGCCTGCAAAGGCTGAGCCCGAATGGCTGCCGTTGGGGCCTCCTGTGCGTTCACGGCCGGCAGCGGTTGTGGCAGCACCACGGGTTCTGCCACACCTCCCTCCCTGATTTTTCCACATGTTTGAACTCATACGAACAAATGCAGCAGGTTCCCAGCTGCTGCCACCTCTCAGCCAGCTGCCTATTTCGAATTGGTTGGTCTGAATTTTCCTCGTGTGCCTGGAGCTTTCTGCCGCTTTCTCGGGAGTTTTCTGCCACACAAAATCGCCCCCCTTGATTTTTCCAAATGCTTGAACTCACAATGAACAAATGCAACAGTTCCGCGCCGCCTTCCTAACTACACCCGAGCTGCCCCTTCACATACGTATGTTCATATGTTTGCATCCCCCCGCCTGTCGAGAGTTTCCTGCCGCTTTCTGCCCCCCTCGGTGCTCTGGATTTCCAATTCAACATCTGAGTCCCACCCAGCCTACCAAGCAGCATGTTCGCCTGATACATTCATCTCTTCTCTCCCTGTGTGCTGGAGCGCCGTGTGTGAGAGAGGCCCAGCGCCCCAGCCCCTGCCCAAAGGAGAAGGATTCTGCTGTTGGGACCAGGGCTCGGCAGTCACCCCGGCGCTTTCAGGAGGCACCCTGCCCTCGCACAAAGACACAACAGGCCGGCCGAAACCTTCTGAGCCCGTGCTGCCATTTTGCCACCACAACATTGTTGCAAGAGCTGCCTGATGCAAGCGGTTTGCGGAAGAGGTTGGGTGTCACGGCCTGGCATCTAGGCCGGCAGCTGACTCAGAAAGCGTCAGCTGGGGGTGTGCAGGTGGGAGAGGGGAGCGGGAAAGGGAGGGGAGGGGAAAAGACACAACAAAAAGGACAGGACGTGCCAGCTATAGGAGTAGAAGGAATTGCAGGGCCCGGGGTGGCAAGAGGCATGGCGGCAAGCGGCGGGCTGTCAGGAGGAGGGGCTGTGGGGAGCGCGCCGTGCGCCCCGACCCTGCCGCCCCCCTGCCCCACCCAGCCAGCGGCCGCGGGCCCGCGGCAGGGCGAGGCCTCAGAGCTGGTTGAACTTGGTGCGAATGGCGTCCATGACGGCGCCCAGCTCCTCCTTCACCTGCACCGGCGGGTTGGCGTACTTCCCTCCAATCCCCTCAATCTCCTTGCTGTGGTATGCCACCTTGCTCTGCGCAAACTTGAGGCCGTGCGCTGCGGGCAGGAGGGGCGGGAATGGCGGGGGCGGGTCCCAACCGGTGAGTGTGCTGGGAGCGAGGGCTGGGCACACTGAGGTGACGCACCCAAAACTGCCCAACAGCGGCCGGCCAGCCCAGCGGCCCCCTGAGCCAGCCAGTGCCGGCGCTCCCCATCCACACAACACACGCACACGCCGCGCGGCGGCGCGCCGCCACCCCCGCCCCCCACGCCGCACCCGTGGACACGACGACGGTGCGGTCGGAGGGCGCGATGACGCCGCGCTCCCGCAGCTTGGTCAGCGCGCTGAGCGCCACCCCCGTGTGCGGGCAGTTGAACATGCCCGTCAGGTCGGCGCGCGCCGCCGCATCCATCAGCTCCTCCTCGCTCGCCTCCTCCACGATGCCTGCGGGGCGCGGGGGCAGGTGGGTGGGTGGGTGGGGGTGGGGGCGAGCGGCGGCGGGCCG
>NW_005435080.1:1509021-1513311 GCF_000147415.1 Chlorella variabilis | reverse complement strand
GGGGCGGGAGGGTTGGAGGGAGGGTGGTGGCGGGGGTGCACAGAGGGCCAGGCCACATGCATCTGTGCCTGCCCTTTGTCCCGGCCCTGCCCCCGTCCCACCCCTCCACCCCCCACCACGCACACACCCCTCACACCCCGTCCCCGCCCCCCTCACCGTCTGTTTCCCGCAGCGCCAGCACCGCGCGGTTGATGGACACGGGGTCGCCGATCTGGATGGCGGAGGCAAAGGTGGTCTGCGCCTTGACGGGCTGGAAGGAGTCGTAGCCGCTCTTGTAGGCCAGGTAGAGCGGGTTGGCGTTCTGCGCCTGCGCGCACACCAGGCGCGGCAGGCGGTCCACCAGGCCCAGGTCCCTGCGGGGGGCGGGGGTGGGGTAGGGTGGAGCTGTGGGGGCTGTGCGCGAGGAAGCGGCGTGGCCATCGGCAAGCGGCAGGCGCACGGCAAGCTGCAGCTCTGTCTCCACGCGCCTGCTCGGCTCCTTGCCCCCATCCCCCCCGTTCTACGCAACACAACACACACACACACGTGCGCACACACACACACACACACACACACACACACACGCACACACGCACACACGCACACACGCACACACGCACACAAGCCGCGCCGCCGCTCACTTGCACATCTTGAAGCCCTTGTAGAAGGCGTAGATGTTGCCCAGGTTGCCGCCCGGGATGATGAGCCAGTCGGGGACCTGCCAGTTGAACTGCTGCAGGATCTCGATGGCCGCCGTCTTCTGGCCCTCCAGCCGCAGGCTGTTCATGGAGTTGGCCAGGTAGATGGGGCACGACTGGGTGACCTGCGGGGGGGAGGCAGGGGGGAGGCAGGGGGCAGGGGGGAGGCAGGGGGGCGGGTCAGTGGGGCAGCTAAAAGATGCGGGGCGCTGAGAATAAGCAAGGGAGCAGCCGGCTGGCTTGCCCCCGCTGAGCTGGCCAGCCGCCGGAGCAGGGCGCCGCCCCTCCCGCCGCGCCGCGCCTCCCGCCGCGCCGCCCACCTCCTGGATCAGCTTCATGCATCCGTCAAAGTCGGTGTCGATGGAGAGGACGAGGGCGCCGTTGGCGATGGGCTGCACCAGCTGCGCCAGCGAGATCTTGTCGGCGGGCAGGAACACGATGGAGGGGATGCCTGCGGGTGTGGGTGTGGAGGGGTGGAAAGAAGAACGGGGTGGGTGGCGGCAAAGGCAGGGAGCGGGAGCGGGGCCAGCCACGGGCCAGCCACAGGCCAGCAGCAGCAGCAGCAGCCAGCGGCAGCCAGCGGCAGCGGCTGTCACGAGCAGGCTGTGCAAGGGGCAGGCGGCCGGGCTGCGGCGGCCCAGCCCAGCCCTGCCGGCGGCCACACCCCGCCGCAGGCGCGCACCCGCCGCCGCGCAGTACGCGGAGAGCGCCGCCGAGGTGTCGCCCGTGGAGGCGCAGCCCACCGCCTGCACCGCATCTGGCTTCAGCTTGCGCAGGCGGTTGACCTGCGGGGGTGGTGGGTGGGGGTGGGGGCCGCGGCTGGCAGGTGAGGTGGCCGCTGGGCCCCATTGCTGGGCCCCACCTCGCCGGCCTGCCGCTGAAGAGCTGGCAGCAAGCTCGAGCCATGCTGCCGCCGTGTCGGCCCTCCCGACCCACGTGCGCGCCTTCCCCAACCGCCACCACCACCACGCCGCCGCCGGCGGGCGCCCACCTGCGACACCAGCACCGTCATGCCCAGGTCCTTGAAGCTGCCGGTGTGGGAGTTGCCGCACTGCTTGACCCACAGGTCGCTCATGCCCAGCTCGTGCCCAAACCGCTCCGCCCAGAACAGGTTGCTGTTGCCCTCAAACATGGACACAATGTCGTCGCTGCTGATCTCCTGCGCGGGGCGGGCGGCCAGGGGGAGGCGCGCGTGGCAGCGGCAGCGGCGCACATCAGCACCGGCCAGCCTGGTGGCGGCAGCGGGCGCGGCATTCTCCATGCTCCGGGCCACGCATGCCAGCCTGGCTGCCAGCCGGGCCCTCTTGTGGAGGCGCAGGACCCTGCACCAGCACCTCTCCCACCACGCCCCACCAGCCTGCCACGCCACGCCCCTCTGAGCCGCTCACCGGCAGCACCCACTCCTTCTTGGACCACACCCCCGAGCCAAAGGGCCAGGAGGTGGTGCCGATGCGGCCGTCAAACAGCTTCTTCCAGTAGGCGGCGTCAAAGTGCGCCAGCGCCTCCATGTCGTGGCTGACATCCAGCAGGCCGCCGTCCCGCGAGCGGTACAGCACCTCGTCCAGGCTGTACTGCTCCTCGCTGCCCCGCGGCGTGCCCGCCTCCACAGACGTGAAGGGCACGTAGCGCGAGTTGAAGGCGTCGCTGCCGGGCAGGTTGGCTGCGGGCGGGGCCAGGGGAGCAGGGGCGGGAGGAGGGGCTGGGCGGCCAGCGCCAGTGAAGTGCTACGCAAGGCAGGCAAGCTGCACCAGCTGCGGCCGTCTACAGCCAGGGGCCTGGCTGGCTGCGCGGGCTCAAGCGCTGGCTGCGCCCTGCCAACCACCGCAGCGACCGTGGCAGCCACACAGGGCCGCCCGCAACTCACCCCTGTTGTGTGCATCCTCACGGATGTCGCGGCCAGGCGCCTCCACTGCACTCGCAGCACCAGGCACAGGAGGGGAGCTGTGAGCTCCAGAGTCCACTGTGTGCCTGCCTCGCTGGCGGCCGCCATGCGGCGGGGCAGCAGCATAGGCGGGGGCCCTGCCAACGCGACACGATAGCGCCCCGAATGCAGGCCAACGAGCAGGATCCGAGCAGCAGCGCACCTGATGCTGCCGCCCGGGGCCGCACCACGACCTGCGCCCTGCCCTGGGGTCTGCATGCCGTGCCCCTCAGCGCCTCTGCCTGCGCGCCGGCCGCCAGGCGCTGGCTGAAGCCCAGCAGCTGCATGGTGGCGGGCGTGCGATGTGGGGGAGTGCCAGCAACACGAGGACCCTCTCCCTGCCACCCACGGCTCTCACACGATGCTTCGAATGCGCACAGGACACGGGCAGGCCTCTATCAGGCGCCTAGCAAAGATCATGCTCCTTTCTAAGCCTGCGCCCAGGCCAGTTGGCCTTCGACTGCTCCAGGCTGTCAGGGCCACATGTTGCGTTTCTGGCATTCGCTTCCGCTCCCAAGGGTCTGCAGCCGAGGTGTGAAACACGCACTGCCCCGCCGGCTGTTGCACTCGACTGGCCAGAAAGAGGTGGGGGCTTGCGGCAGGTCAATTGGGGCCGCCGCACGCCTGCCTGGCCTCTACTCACTAATCGCTGTCGGTGCAGCTGCACAGTTGTGATCGCAGTCGCCTTCTGGGCCCTGTCTCGCAGGCGGCGCCGCCGCTCCTCGCCCGCCACCGTCCGCCGCACTCGCTCCGCTGAGCAGCGCTGCCAGAATGGCGTGCGCTTGCACCGCAGCAGCAGGCAGCAGCAGCACCCGTAGTGGCTACGTGTCAGGGCGGTCAGTCCACGCCGGCGTTCGACCCCAACCCTGGCTGCAGCGGCAGCCCAGGCGTCGAGCCGGCCGCCGCCTGCAGGTGTTCGCCACCGCGGCGCCCGCCTCCCCCAGCAGTAGCAGCAGCAGCAGCAGCGAGGCGGTGCAGGATGGTGAGTACGAGCGGCTGATGGCGGGGGACGCCTTTGCCGAGCTGGTGCAGATGGCGGCGGCGGCCGACCCGTCGTTGGCCGATCGCGCGGCGGCGTCGGCAGCGGGGCCGTCCCCCGCCGCCGCGGTGCTGCCGCTGTCCAACAAGCCCTACTGGCTGCGCCAGCGGGCTGCCCAGGGTGAGCGCTACGACTACCTCAAGGCGCAGTTGGGGGGCCTCAAGCTGGCCACGGTGTGCGAGGAAGCGCAGTGCCCCAACATCGGCGAGTGCTGGAACGGCGGCGCGGCGGGCATCGGCACCGCCACCATCATGCTGCTGGGCGACACGTGCACCCGCGGCTGCCGCTTCTGCGCCGTCAACACCAGCCAGGCGCCGCCGCCGCCAGACCCGCTGGAGCCGGAGCACACGGCGCAGGTGGGTGGGTGGGTGGGTGGGTGGGCCTGGTGGTTGTGTAGTTTGTGGTTCAGCCTGGTGGAGGTGGACCGCGGCTGCCTGCGGCTGCGGGGCTGCACGGTGCAAGTGGCACAGGGTGCGCCGTGCTGGCCATGCCCTCGACGCCGCGCCGCGCCCGCGCCCACCTCCCCGCGCCTGTCCCGCGCCTCCCCGCGCCGCAGGCGGTGGCCGACTGGGGTGTGGGGTATGTGGTGCTGACGTCTGTGGACCGAGACGACCTGCCCGACGGCGGCGCCGACCACTTGCGCGCACCGTGGA
>NW_005435080.1:1494877-1508971 GCF_000147415.1 Chlorella variabilis | reverse complement strand
GGGACGTGTATGCGCACAACGTGGGAGACGTGTGGACCGGCTGCAGCGGCGGGTGCGCGACCCGCGGGCGGGCTACGTGCAGAGCCTGGAGGTGCTGCGGGCGGCCAAGGCCTGCGGCGTGTACACCAAGTCATCCATCATGCTGGGCCTGGGTGAGGGTTGGGGGGCATGGGGCGGCGGTGGCGCGGTGGTGGCGCGGAGCGGCGCGGCGGGGCGGGGCGGGGTGCAGCGTGGCGTGCGGGACGGCAGGGAGAGGCACGCCTTGCGGACCAGCAGCCGCAGAACGGTGCCCCCGCGCCTGCCGGCGCCCTCTCTACCCCTGCGGCCCTCCCGGTGCCCTCGGCACTGCCTGCTCCACACACCCCGTGCCTTTCCCTCTGCCCCCGGCCCGCGCAGGCGAGAGCGACGAGGAGGTGGTTGACACGATGCTGGACCTGCGGGATGCGGGGGTGGACATCCTCACGCTGGGACAGTACCTGCAGCCCACGCAGCACCACCTGCCCGTCGCCGAGTTTGTGACCCCGGAGAAGTTTGAGCACTGGTGGGAGCATGGCGGGGGGAGGAGGGAGGGCAGGTTGTGTGTGTGTGGGGGGGGGGGTGCATGCTGCGGGAGCCAGCCAGCTGCACAGAGGCCGGAGAGCCTTGCACGCCTGTGGCTGGAACTCCCCCCCCAACGAGCGCGCGCGCCTCCCGGCGCCGTCCCCGCCGCAGGCGCAAGTACGGCGAGGAGGTGATTGGGTTCCGCTACGTGGCGTCGGGCCCCCTGGTGCGCTCCTCGTACCGCGCGGGGGAATTCTTCACAGAGGCGATGATCAAGGGGGACCGCGGGCAGCAGGCGCAGCAGGCACAGCAGGCGCAGCAGGCGCAGCAGGCACAGCAGCAGGCGGTGCTGGAGGTGGGCGGCGTGCAGGTGCCGGTGCCCGAGCTGTGAACGAGGGGCCTGCCTCCTGCCGATTCTGGGGAAGAATGTTTGGTTACACGGGTGCACACACACAATGTACACAAGCTACGCAAGCACACCAAAGGAGTTGTTTGCTGCTTGAAGAGCATGAATGCTGCAAGCGGTGCAGTTCGATTGGATGAAAAGTCAGCCCGTGCTGTTGGTGGGCAGAGGTGAGCAGCTGGCGAGCGCTGTGTGAATGAATGGTGGGCCAAAACAGTGAGGTGGAAGTGCTTGACCTCCGGGGCAGCTCTAATGGGGTTGGAGAAACTGCCAGACAATGCAGTGGTTCAGGTCGGTTTGGTGGAGCGGGCGGTGGCAGTTCCGCGGGCAATGCCTGCGCTGGCTTGCCACAGCCGCCGGCATGCCTCGCCCGCTGCGGCAGTGCGCTGTGGTGAGGCCCAGCGCTCAGGGCCCCTCCTGTGTGGAAGTGGTGCGCTTGCGCAGGCCGCCGCCGCCGCCGGTGGTGGAGCGGCGGAAGCTGGCGGGCGCCGCCGCCGACAGCGCCTCCCCCGGCGGCAGCAGGGTCACCGCCACCGCGTCGCCCTGCTCGCCCTGGCTGGCGCCGGCGCCGCTGCCCGCCGCCTGGGCGCCTGCGCCGGCGCTGTAGCCGCCGCCCCACACGTCCGACTCGGGCTGGGGCGCCGTGCCAATCACAAACGCGTCCTGCCCGGCCTGCTGGCGCTGCGCCGCCGCCGCCGCCGCCGCCTTGGAGTCGATCACATCCATCCTGCTCCCGCGCCGCTCGCCGCCCTCCTGCTTGGCGGCCAGCGCATCCGTCCCAGCGGCCTGCTCCCCCGCCGCCGCCTCCTCCGCCTCCTCCTCCGTGTCTGACGGCGTGTAGTCGCGCTCGGGCGGCACAAACACCGACTTGCTGCCGTTGGCGAGCTGCAGGCGTCCGGGGCAGTGGGGCAGCCAGGCGGGGGGCGCGCTGTGTGGTGGAGCCAGTGTGGAATAGAGCTGGTGAATTTCCATGGCAGGAGGCGGCCCAGCAGGGCGGCAGGTAGGCACTCGCCCCCGGCCACCCCTCGCCTCACCCGGTACAGCGCATCTGCCATGGCCGCCTCGTGTCCGCCCAGGCGCAGCCGCTTGGCGGTGCTCTTCTGGATCTTGGCCAGCTCCTTCTTGCGCAGCTTGGCGTACCTGGAAGGGGGAGGCAGGCGGGCAGGCAGGCAGGGGGCGGCGCATGGCCTTGCTGGCACGGCACAGCACGCCGCACATGCATGCGCACCCTGCCAGCCCGCCGCCCGCCGCCTCCATCCAGCCGGCCCCACCCAGCCAGCTCCAGCATCTGGCCCCTGCCGGCTCCCCACCACCCCCACCCCACCACTCTTCCTCGGGCTCCTCACTTGGAGAACTTGAGGTAGATGAGGGCCGGGAACAGCTGGAGCCAGGAGGAGACGGGGAAGGCGACCACCAGCAGCCAGTAGAGCACCTCCTTGGCGGTGGCCACGCCGCGCAGCACCAGCGCCACCTTCCACGTCGGCTCCCAGTACAGCACCACCGTGTTCAGGGGCACTGCACAGGCATGGGGCGGTCGGGAGGCGGGCGGGAGGCAGGCGGGCATGGTGGCGAGAGGCCTGGCTGCTGGCATGAGGGTGTCAAATCAAGCACGTGTGCCCCAGCAAGCGCGTGTGCCCCAGCAGCATCAAGCCTGTGCCCATCCACCCACGATGCCACACTGCCGTGGCACGCCACCGGGCACCACCACCACCTGCACGCCGCCGCCACCTGCCCCCCGCCACCCCGCCGCCACCCACCCAGCACAAAGTCTGCGTCCATGCCCAGCGCGCGCCCCAGCGGGGTGCCCTGGCTGCCGTTGGCCACCCACAGGCTGGGGTAGGCCACGTCAGTGCGGGTCACCAGCTGGCTCCACTGGAACGTCTTGTGGCCGTGGATGGACATGCCGGTGTTGGGCTCCACGGAGAAGTACCAGCCGTGGGCGGCAAAGTTGGAGTCCCAGTCGGCCCGGCCTGCGGGGAGGGGAGGCGCCAGGGCAGGGCTGATGAAGGGAGACAGGCAGGTGGACAGTTTAGGTGGCAGGGCAGGGCTGTTTGGGAGAGGCAGGCAGGCCGACAGTTCAGGCTAGGTGGCATGGTAGGGAGGAGTTGGGGGCGGGCGGGGATGTGGAGGAGGTGAGCAGCCGCCCCCGGGGCAGCGGGGGGTGCCCACAGGGCAGAGGTGGGGGAGGCGGCTGGGCAGCCCACCCGTGGCGTTGATCACTTCCTCGCTGCTGCGGTAGTAGCGAGCCAGGCTGATGATCGTGGGGCAGCCGTAGACGTCTGCGGCCAGAGCACACAGCTCAGCAGTGGATTGTGTTGGTTGCAGCGTGGCAAGCGAGGGTGGGGCGAGGGCGGCAGGCACGGGGCGCCCAGCAGGCGGCAGGGCACAGGCGGGCGGCCGCACACCCGACAAGTCCCAGGCAAAGGGGATGGGCTCGGGGTTGGTGCAGCGTGCCAGCCAGGCGCCCTGGTCAGCCCCAAAGTACTTGTCTAGAGGCCCCAGGTCGGTGCCGTTGAAGTAGGTGGTCAGGGCTGCGGGCGGCGGGGAGCGGCGCAGCGCAGGGGGGACTGGGGAGCCGAGGGGGCACCGTCGCGGCAGGGCTGTGCTTCCACCAGCAGGCACGGCAGCCTGGCGTGGCTGGCTGCCCTGCACCCCGCAGCACGCAGCACTCCAGCACGCCCTCCCACCCACCCTCCTCATCCTGCATGAGCTGCCAGTAGGCGGCGGGGGAGTCCTGCTTGAGGGCGGTCAGGGCGGCCATGGTGGCTGCACGCATCCAGAGAGGGAGGAGGGGGCGGCGAGTCTGCAGGTGGCGCCCTGTTTCCGGCTGCCATGCGCTCTGCCCTGTGTCGCCAGCACAGGCGCCGCCAAGCACCACAAGCAGCTCTGCACCAGCGGACAGCAGCCCAGGCGAGGCCCAGCAGCGCCTGCACACCAAGACCGCCACGCTGGCCCCGGCGCCGCCAGCCGGCGCCGCCCGCCCGCCCACCCACCCACCCTGGAATGCCTGCTCGTCAAAGCCGGTGGCGGCCTTCCACTCCTCATATTGCGTGGCGTTGCACTCGCCATACGATTCGGGGTGCAGCGTCATCTGGTAGGCACGCACCTTCTTCACGCGGATGTAGCTCTCTGCGGCACGTGGAGCAGGCAGGCGAGGCAGGGCAGCGTGGGGAAAGGTGACGAGCGCCCGCTGCCCCGACAAAATAGGCCGTGGGTGGCAACCCGCACAGGAGCGGGGCCTGACCCCCCCCTGAAACAGCGCAGCGCAGCCCAGCGCGGCCCAGCGCAGCGCAGCAGCGACCCGTCGGGCGGCCACCTTTCCCACCGCCCCCAGGCCCCCGCACCCGTGGACACGGTCTTGACTGAGCGCATGAGTGAGGACTCGAACTGGATGGGCTCCCTGCCCCTGCTGGGCTTGAAGTTGGAGCCCTGGATGATACCCTCGTTGATGCCGGTGGCGTTGAGGATGCCGTAGGGCTTGGTGTAGAAGGGGATGCCGCGGTACTGCAGCGCCTGCGGTACCGCAACACGTGGCGGGGGAAGAGAGGCAGGGCGGGGCACAGGGGGCAGGTGAGCGGGGACAGTCATGCACCCATGGCGTGCCGGGTGCCCCCTAGCTGCAGGCAGGCAGCCCCCGAGCCTGTGAGTCGCGCCAGCAGCGCCCCGGCCGCTGCCCGCCTGCCCTGCCTGCCCGCTCGCCTCCCGCCTCCCCTGGCCCACCCACCGACTGCGGCCAGTCTCCCTTGCGCTTGCCGGTGACGATGCGCTTGTGCTGGATGCGGGGCTCAAAGGCGGCCACGTCGGTGGACTTGTAGCTGAGCATGGAGAAGGTGTAGTTGGCGCCCGTCACTGTGGTGCGCAGGGCAGGCAGGCAGGGGGTGCGGCAGGCAGGAGGTGCCGGCGTGAGTGGTGCGGGCATGAGTAGTGTGGGCGTGAGTGTGTGCGTGGTGTTGTGGTGTGTGGTGGCAAGGGGAGGGGGGCGGTGGAGGCGGGGCCCGCCCCAGCCCTCCCAGGCCGGGGGCCCGCCACCCTCCCCGCCACCTGTCCCGCCTGTCCTCTGCTCCGCCTGCCGCCTGCCCCGCCCGCACCGCCGCCACGCCCCCCGCCTGCCCAGGCCCGCGCCCACCGTTTGCAAAGTACTCCACAGGGTATGCCTCTGTCTGGAAGGAGAGGGATGTGTAGGGGCTGTACATGTAGGGCGCCAGGCGGTAGTACTGAGGGTTGCTCAGCTGGGCGGAGGTCACCAGGATGGGGTCCTCGTAGCCTGAAGGGGGGGGGCGGCGCGGGGCGAGGTGGGATGGCGGTGTGGAGGAGGTGGCAGGCCGGGGCAGCCGGCAGGGCAGTCGGTCGGTGCCCCGTCTGATGGCAACCGAGGCCGGGCATGCGGCCAAGGGGCCTGCCTCCCGCGGTGCATGCGCATGGCAGCGGCAGCGCCCCAGCGACGCTCTCCACACACAGGCACGCCCACGCGCGCGCGCGCGCGCACAAACTGCACACACACAGCACGTGTTTGCCGTGCCTGCGCCCCGCCCCGCCACGCCCGCTCACCATACAGCAGCTGCTCCACGGTGCGGGTGACCACCAGGCCGCCCGCCCCCGGCCCCGCCTGCCCCACGTGTATCCATGTGGTGTACACCAGCTTGCCCCAGCTGGGCAGCAGGCTGATGAGGTAGAGCTGCAGGGAGCGGAACTGGAGGTCGGTGAGGGAGGCCATGTCGGCGGCCTGCCCCGCGGACGCGCCGCCCTGAGCGCCCAGCCACGCCAGCGCGGCGGCCTTGCTGGGTGCCATCATGAAGGTCTGGATCACGCTCTGGGCAAAGGGGTCGCTGGAGCTGCATGGGAGGAAAGGAGGGAGGGAGGGAGGGGGCTGGGGGAGGGAGGAGGCTGCTGGGTAGGGAAGGGCAGGGCCGCGGCGCCGGCAGCTGCCGCTGCCCCGTTCCCCAGCGTCGGCCCTGCCCCGACCCCCCCGCCACAGCGCTGTTCTGCTTGCGGGGCAAGGTGTCTGTCTGGCGCCCCCAGGCAAGCAGGCGCGTGGGGCAGGCAGACGCGCGGTCTGGCAGGCGGGCGGGCGCTCCAGCAGCCCCCTCACGTGGCGCTGCTTGCCCCCGCCACCGCCCCCAGGAATGCGGTGGCCGCCGGCTGGGAGATGACCAGGCCCAGCTCGGGCAGCATGGCGGGGGTGACGGCAAAGCTGAAGCCCAGGGAGTCGGCGTTGGCGGTGAGGAACGCGCAGAACTCGGGGGCGTGCGGGAAGGCGCCGGGGCCCACGGGCAGCGCGGCGCCGCCCTACGGGGACGGGGCAGCGCCCAGGGGCAAAGGCCGCCTCGTGGTAAGTGCCAGCAGCAGCAGGCGGGCCGCGGCGGCGCTCGGGCCGTGGCAGGGCGCGAGGCGCGCCAACGGGTGGAGCAAGCAGGCGGCGCGGCGCGGGCCACCCACCAGCACGGAGCAGTCGGTCCACTGCTGGATGGCCAGCGCGCCGGCCATGCCCACCGCCTGCGCCTGCACGTCTGCCGGCAGCGGCTGGTCGGGCGGCAGGCCTGCCAGCGCGGGGTCGGCCCTGAAGCCCGCCTCCACCTGTGGCAGCATGGCCTGGTACGTCACCACATCCAGCATCGTGCGCACAGCCAGCGGCAGCAGCGTGTACACCATCGCCTGCTCGGGGGTGGGCGCAGCCATGGCCGTCCAGCGTGCGGCCACGCGCTGCGGCGGGGGCAGGGGGAGGAGAGTGGGATGGTGGGAGGGGGGAGGGTGGCAGGGCAACACCTTGGGGAGGAGCAGCAGGCACGCATGGCAGCATGGCAACATGGCAGCATGGCAGCATGGCCCCAGCCCCCACGCCGCGCTCTGCCCCGACATTGCCCGCCTGCCCCGCCCGGCCGCTGTGTGTGTGGCCCATGCCGCCCTCCCTCCTTTCCTCCCTCCCTCTCCTCCTTTCCTCCCTCACNTGCACCTCCTTTCCTCCCTCCCTCTCCTCCTTTCCTCCCTCACNTGCACCTCCTTTCCTCCNTCACCTGCACCTCCTTTCCTCCCTCCCTCTCCTCCTTTCCTCCCTCACCTGCACCTCCTTTCCTCCCTCACCTGCACCTCCTTTCCTCCCTCACCTGCACCTCCTTTCCTCCCTCCCTCTCCTCCTTTCCTCCCTCACCTGCACCTCCTTTCCTCCCTCACCTGCACCTCCTTTCCTCCCTCACCTGCACCTCCGCCGCGATGATCTGCGCCCCCCCAAAGGCCATGAACAGGCTGTAGGTGCCCGAGGAGTATGTGGGCAGCAGGGAGGCCAGGTAGCCCTTGAGCATGTTCCACTGGTCGTCGGTCAGCGGCTCCAGGGCGTCGTGCAGCGAGGGGTCGGCCGAGGCCAGGTAGGCCAGGTTGGTGGCGCGGGTGAGCAGCAGGAAGCGCGTGACAAAGGCCTGGGCGGCGGGGTCGATGCCGCTGCAGGGAGGAGAGGGGAGGCGGCAAGGCAGAGGGCGGCGCGGGTGGGCGGTGCGAGCGCGAGCGGCAGCTTGCGGCGGCGGGCGAGGCGGCAGGCAGGCAGCCACCAGCAGCAGCCCCCACTTCCGTACACCGCTCCTGCCACAGGGTGCCGCCACCCCCGCAGGCCCGGCCCCGCGGCAGCGCCCCCCCACGGCAGCCCGCGCACGCTGGGGAGGTGGTGCCGATGGCGGCGCTGAGCCAGGCACCGGCCGCCCCCAGCGGCAGGTCGAAGCCCAGGCCGGCAAAGGCTGTGGGGGGCACGGGGTCGGGCGCCGAGGTGGCTGCCTGCAGGGCTGTGGAGATGAAGTAGCAGAGCTCTGGGGCATAGGTGATGCCCTGAGGGTCGCTGGCGTTGGTGGGCAGGAAGAAGTCGGTGTCAGAGGTGAGCGCCTGCGGGGCGCACAGGAGGCGGGGGTGGGCACGCACAGCGTGCTCGACTGTGGTGGTGGTGCGGGGGGGTTTGAGTGCGGCTGGAAGAGCACATGGCGGGCATGCCGAGGGGCGGCAGGCAGCTGCCGGAACGGCAGGGATGACGCCATGCTGGCCGGCTGGCCAGCATCCGCGACGGCGGCGGGTGAGGAGCGCTCCTGCCTAGGCCCTCGCTCCCAGCTCCACACCCGCAACCGCCCACACCCCTGGCACCCCGCCGCCGCCCACCCGCATCATGCCGCAGTTGACCCACTGCCTCAGCGCGTCGCCCGCGGGGTCCAGGCTGCCCAGCGCCACGGCCGCGCCATACAGGCGCCCCGCCACGTCAGCGAGCGTCATCGGCATGAGGATGACCTTGACCTGCGGCCAGGGAGCCAGGGAGAGGTGGCTGGCAGAGGAGGCACCACGCGGCTGTGGCGACGTCGCAGCCCGGACGCGCTTGCAGGCGCACATCCGCCGCCCCCCTGCCCAGTCGCATGGCGACGGCCGGCACGCGGCATGGCACAGTGGGGTGGAAGCGGAGGCGGAGGCAGCGGGCTTCAGAACAACACCCGCCAGCCACCACCAGCACCAGCACCAGGCTCCGCCACCAGCACCAGCCTCCGCCACCACTCGCGCCCGCCCACCTGCTCCTCTGGCAGCGCCGGCGGCTCGTCTGGGTTGCTCAGCGCCGCCGTCATCCTGCGCATGGCCGTGTAGAATTGGATGTAGCCCCTGCAGGCAGCAGCACAGCGCACGGGGGGGGCAGCAGGTGGGCAGCCTGCAGCCTGCCCGCGGCGCGCTGTCACCTCCGCCTCGTGGCATGACGCCTGGCGGAAGAGCGGGCCTGCCGCTGTCACAGCGCGGCGCCCCCCCTGCGCGCGCGCCTGTTGATGACTGTCAGGGTGTCGCTCATCGTGCATGTGGGGCAGCTGTTGTCGGGGTCAAAAGTGTCCCAGGTGTGGTAGGTGAAGGCCACCTGTGCATACCCAGCCAGCCAGCAGAGGAGCTCACAGGCACACGCGGCGGCGGCGGCAACGCAAGCCAGGCCGGCGATGGGAGGCTGGCAGGCTGGCATCCAGGTAGGCATCCAGGCTGGCAGGCAGGCAGGCAGGCGGGCTCCATCGTGTGTACCCGGCAGGGGCCTGCACTGAGCGCGTGCAGGCGGCGCTCGGCCCCGCTCCCGCCCGCTTGCCCCCCAACCCCCACCCCCACCCCCCCACCACACCCACCTGGTTCCAGTCCTTGGTGTAGTTGACATTGTAGCGCGTCTCCAGGGACACAAAGGAGTAGGGGCCCACCTCCACGGTGGAAGGGGGAGCCGTGCCCGCCAGCCACTGTGGCAGGGGGCAGGCGGGGCGCGCATTGGCGCGGGCAGCCAGCCGGCCCTGCCCCCCCAGGAAGCCCCCGGGATCCGCGCGGCCACCACCGCCAGCAGTCCCACGCATGCATGCAGATGCACTCCCACACACACAGCCCCTCCTCCCCACCGCACCGCACCCCACCCCACCCACCTCGTCCACGTTTGTGATGTTGTGGAAGTAGTAGCGCGAGCGCACGCCCGCGTCCTCGCACGTCTGCACCGCCAGGCGGTGGTCGAAGCAGTCGGTGCGGGAGGTGATGACCTGCATGCGGCGGGGGAGGGGCGGGCGGAAGCGGTGGTGGGTGTCGGGGTGGCGTGCTGGCAGCTGTGCAAGCCGTGGAGGGCGGCCCTGGTGACCACCAGGGCTCCCAGGCCTCCACGCACAGTGGCCCCAGGTCCCGACCGGTCCCCGGCCTCGCCAGCTGCACGCTTCCCGCTCCCGCTGCCACCTCTAGCGCCGCCGCCACCCACCGCCGCCACCCTGCCCCCACCTGGATGTTGGAGAGCAGCAGCTGGATCATGGGGTCGGCCACAAAGATGCCCACCAGGGGTCCCACCCACCACGCACAGCCCGCCGTCACCACCACCATTGCCAGGAAGAAGCGTTTTTTGCACTTGTGCTCGCCGGGGCGCATGTAGCTCCTGCGGGGGCGAGCCAAGGGGTGGGGAAGCGGGCAGACACGGCAAGGCGAGCGGGCAGGGGGCTGGCAGGGCAGGAGCTGCGGGGCCGGGCGCGCTCACGAGACCAGCGGGTTGACGCCGCCGTTCAGGGGCTCCTCGCCGCTGGCCAGCTCCTCCTCGTCCTCGTCGATGAAGTAGGGCCTGAGGGCCGTCTTGATGCGCTTCAGCGAGGTCTGGGCGCGCGAGAAGGAGTGCTTGCACCTGTCCCGCCAGCTGGAGGCGCCGCCGGCCGCCGCGCCGCCGTCGCTGTCGCCGCTGATGGCGCCATTCTCCCCCTGGTCCACCAGCTGCTGGAGCGGGATCTTGGCCCCGCCCTCCATCGCCGATGCAGCCTGCACGAGAGAGGAGGTGGTGGGCACATGGTGCCTTGGACGGTCGCCTCGTCCTTCGTGGGCAAAAGAGGGGCGCGCTGAGCCCCTCCACCAATGATCGAGCCCTTCGATAGTTCCAATTGGGCCTCAACGACACCTGCGCACGTCTCGGCGGTCCACTGCCCACCTAACGCAAGTCAGTCCTGGCGCTCTTAGACCTCCTGCCAATGACAGTCCGGCCGCACTAGCTGCCTGCGGGCCTTGTTGCTGCGGTTCACCGGCGCTGGACGTTTCAGCCCGGCGCATCGTGCTGTGAGTGCTGTGGGGTCTCAAGTGCTGTGGGCAAGAGGGCCGGGAAGGCAACTCGATTGCATTGCATTTTTCGCTCCACTGGCTGGCACGTCCCGGCATGAATCAGCATCAGGGGTCCCAGGATGATGAGGAGCTCCTCCTCACCTCGCTCGACAGCAGCAGGTCCACCCTTGAGCAGGAGACCACCGTGGTGCTGGACCTGGCACCTTCGACGCCGCTGTGGGCCTATGCGCTGCTGATAGCCGCGGTGAGGGGCTGCCTCTTGCTGCCGCCGCCGCCGGCGCCGCCGCCGCCGCCGCCGCTATGGTGCTGCGCATTCCACCTCTCCATCGCTCCTTCTCCAACACCCACCACCGCCACACCCAACTCCGCAGGTGTTTGCCGTGTCGTCGGCGGCTGTGACGTTTGCCATGATTGCAGAGGTGCCGCCCATCACGCTCGCCGCCTGGCGCCTGCAGCTGACCTCGATCGTTCTTGGCATTGGAGGGGGGGTGCAGTACCGCGGCATGCCCCCCGCAGACCGACACCGCATGCTGCAGGAGGTGAGCTGTAAGCACGCGTGTTTGAAACGTGACGTTACGGGGGAGATGGGCAGGGGGGCGGCAGCAGGCCGTACCGCTCCTGGAGGAGGCGCGCTTGGCTTCACCCGCCCCCGCTCTGCCTGCCGCCGCCTGCCGCCTTGCCCTGCCGCAGGCGCGGCTGCTGGCCGCCAGCGGCACCTGCCTGTGCTTCCACTTTGGCCTGTGGGTCCTCAGCGTCGAGACAACCAGCCTGGCCCACTCCCTGCTCTTTGTGTCGGCCACGCCGCTGTTCCTGGCGGGCGGCGCCTGGCTGCTGCGCCAGCCCATCTCTGCGGGGGAGCTGGCGGGCGCCGGCCTGGGGCTGCTGGGCGCTGTGCTGCTGGCCACCGCCGCCGCACGGTCGGACGCGCAGGTGAGGCAGCGGCGGCAGCAGGGAGGGAGCTTCTCCCGTGAGCTACCGCGCGCTATCCAGCCCCTCATCGGTGCCTGCCGCCCCCTCTGCTGGTGGCGACGCCGGCCGACTCTGTTGGCGGGCGCACCCTGCCACCGGTGCGCCGTGTGCGGCCCCTGCTGCAGGTGACGGTGGGAGGGGACCTGGCGGCGCTGGCTGCCTCCCTCTGCTTCGTGGGATACCTGCTGGTGGGGCAGCGCCTGCGCAAGTGGATGCCTGCCTTTGTGTACGCCTTCAGGTGGGGACGGGGTGGGGTGCAGTAGGCCCGGAGCAGGGGTGGGGCGCAGCAGGCAGGGCCCTCCCTCCTCGCCAGACACTCGCTCGCTCCACATGCCATGTGCCCCCCTGCCAGCTGCTGCCCACCCACCAGCCCATGGCCTGCTCACCATGCCGCCGCTGCTGCTGCTCGCAGCGTGACGTCGCTGGCGGCGCTGCTGCTGACGCTGGGGGCGCTGCTGTTTGAAGGCGCCAGCCTGGCGGCCGCCGGCATGCACGGCGTGTTTGGCTGGGCCGCCTCGCCTCACTACCTGCCCTACGTTTTGTACCTGGCCCTGGGGCCGGGCATCGTGGGCCACACAGGCGAGCCAGACCGCTGCCGCTGTGCCAAGCTGTGGGCTATGCATGGCGAGGGCTTCGCATGGGCAACCAGCGGGCCTGGCATGCGCATCTAGCGCGCAGGTGCCCGTTTGAGAAGAAAGCCGCCGGGCATGCTGCGCCTGGCGATGCGCTGGTCGCTGTGCAGGCCTCCATGCCATGCCATGCCGCCCGCCGACCCGCCTTCTTGCCCACCTTCTTCACGCGTGCCCGCAGGCTTCAACACGCTGCTGCGCTACATGGACCCCCTGCTCATCTCCCTGGCCTGCAACATGGAGCCGCTGATTGGCAGCCTGCTGGGCTGGGCGCTGGGCCTGGTTGCGCCCCCAGGGGCCTGGACGTACGTGGGCGGCGGCCTGGTGCTCGCCTCCACCTGCGTCGTCTCCCTGGCCTCCCACTGCCGCGAGAAGCGGCAGGCGGCGGCGGACAAGGGCGGCGGGGCGGCAACCCCCGCGCTAGGCGGGAGCCGGGGGCTGGGACACGCGGCAGCGGCGCCGCCGGCGGAAGGGGGTGGTGAGCTGCTGGGCCTGCGAGCAGCGCACGGCGATAGCCCGAGTGGCGGGCCGCGGAGCAAGGCACCTGCTGCCGCGCCAGCCGGGCCGCCGCCCAGCGCAGTTTGAGGATGTTCCACACTTATTGTTCAAGTACTTTCTGTTTGTGAACTGCCAGCATTATTTCTGTGTACCTCAGCCCTGGATGACCCACGCCTCTTGTACAAACGCAGCATACTGCGACATATGTTGCTACCTGTAGACCATGCCTCTCTCTTCTGCCATCCCCTCTCCGCCGTGATGCATTGCAAACAAGTTACAAGTTGTGAGTTCAGTACTGGTAAGCAGCAATGAAGATGGAGCGTAGCAGCGCAGAGAGGGGGAGCAACAGGAGGGGCAGCGCGGGGACGACGGCACAAGGTGGGGTGGGCAAAACTGGCAAGTGCAAAGAACAGCAGGCGTGCGTGGGGGGGGGTCAAGGGCAGGCATCGGGGCGGCAGAGGCGACAGCGTGTGTGCGCAGCGCATGGCTCGCCCTCACACACGCTTGGCGCCCTCGTTGTCCAGCCGCACCACCTTGGCTGAGTTGACCTCCAGCCCTCCCGCCGCCTTGAAGGCGCCCACCATCGCCTCCTTCACCCGCTGCCCCACCTCGGGGTCCGACACAATGGCCACCGCGGTGGGCCCCGCGCCGCTGATGGTGCACCCAAACGCGCCTGCGGGCAGGCGGGCGCCAGGTGCTTGGCGGGCGTCTGGAGCGGCGACGCCTCGGTGTCGCGCCGGGGCCGCTCCCCCCCCGCAGCCCCAGCTCCACTCGCTGCCCGCGCCTTGAGGTGCCATGTGCGGCGGCCGTGCCGGTCCACACACACACACACATCCACACACGCCAGCCACCCCCGCGCCGCCCCTCCCCAGCGCGGGCCCCACGCCGCCCCCCGCCGCGCCGCCCACCTGCCGCACGCGCCGCCTCCTTCACCGCCTGGAAGCCGGGTATGAGGGGCCCGCGCACCGGCTCCACGATGGCGTCCGAGTCCAGGGCCCTGCCGATGAGCGCCGCATCCCCGCCCAGGATGCCCGCCACCAGGGACCCGCCCATGGCGCAGTTGTTGACGACCTGGGTGGGGTGGGGTGGGGGTGGGGTGAGGCAGAGGGAGAGTGTGTGTGTGCGTGCACGAGGGGAGCGTGAGGTGTGGCGCTGTCGGCTGCCGCCACATGCAGCCCTTCTCCCACACACACACACACCACACACACCTGCTTCATTGGTATCTCCTTGGGCAGCACCGCCCGCATCTCCGAGGTGGGCGCCTCAAACCGCGGGTTGACCAGCACAAACCACAGGTCGCCGGCAAAGGGCAGGCGCTGCAGGTCCAGCGGGTCGCAGCTCCTGCGCGCCAAGGGTGCAGGTGGTGGGGGACGGTGGTGGTGGTGGTTGGCGGCGGGGGTGGCGGGGGCTAGAAACAGACAGAAGCAGCACCAGACGGGCAGCAGCCAAAGCAGCAGCGGCGGCGGCAGGATGAGCAGCAGCGGCGGCATGGGATCCTCCAGA
>NW_005435080.1:1486347-1494827 GCF_000147415.1 Chlorella variabilis | reverse complement strand
TCCCCCCCCCCCCCCCCCACACACACACACGCACCTGATGAGTATGAACCCCCCCATGAGCGCGGGCGCGATGTTGTCGGCGTGGTACCCGCTGACCACCGCCTCCGAGGCCAGCCCCGCGATGATGAGCGTGTCCTTGCTCAGCGGGCAGCCAAACAGGGTGTTGACGGCCCAGGCGGAGGCGGCCGCGGAGGCCGCGCTGCTGCCCATGCCCGACCCCAGCGGCAGGCCCTTGCGCAGCGTGAGCGCCACGCCGCACGACGGCGCGCCGCCCAGCAGCCGCAGCGTCTCGATCGCCGCGATGCCTGCGGGCGAGGCGGCGCCACAGCGGGCGGGCTGAACGGGCGCTGCAGGCTGTGGCGGGCGCTGGCCGCAGGACGCGACCACGCTGGAAGGAGGCACAGAGAAGCGCTGAAGGCACACAGGGCCAGTCGGGCGACAGCAGCACCCCTGGGGGCGCCGCCGCCGCCGCCGGCCTGCCGCCCCCAGGCAGCTGTCCCCCCCGCCCGCACCTATGCAGTTCTTGGGCGCCTCCAGCGACAGACGCCCGCCATCGCCCTCTATCGACTCGATCACCACCTCGCCGGGCCGGTCGGGCAGCACCCGCGCCGTCACCACATCGCCGTCGCCCTGCGGGCAGGCCAGGCCGGCATGCGTCGCCGAGGCGGTGGGCCAATGTTCTGTGGCCAGCGGCTACACTGCAAGCTGGGCACGCCTGGCGCGCACAGTGGTTCTCGCTCCCGACAGCTCAAATGCGCACCTCCACCGCGCAGCCCATCCAGTCAAAGCCGGGGCCCAGGTTGGCGACGGTGGCCGGCGCAAACGCCGCCGCCTCCTGCTCCACCGGGTCGATGTACACCTTGCCCTGCCCCGCCACCTGCTGCGCCCTGGTCACCTGCTGCACCCTGGTGCCCCGCCTGGGGCAGCAGCGGCCCTGCAGGCGGGCCCCCGCAGGGCGCTGCATGCGCATGGCCCGCATGGCGAGCGGATATGCCACAAAAATGAGGCTGATATGTGTGGTGCTGCAGAAAGCAGCTTCGCGACAGCAGGAGAGAGGCTGGCAAGTTTGGTGGAGGGGGCGGGCTGTCTCAGATGGCGGCAAAAGCCCAACTCTTCGGCTTCTCAACCACCCCGATCTACGTCACCAATGAGGGATCGCCATGCGGGCAGGAGCACAACGTACCTATGTACCTTTGTACCTCGCTGAATCACATCATCCGCATGTGACCACTCTCGAGCCACCCTAAGCCGGCCCAGCGCCCCGTGGTGCGTGTTCCTTCAGTTTTGAGATCCCAGACGCGTGTCGCGGGAGCTCCTGAGCTCGGAAACTCGAACATGGCGTCCGTGGTCGGGCAAAACCTCCCTTCCCACGACCACTCTGCGCGCGACGTGGGGCTGGAGTGCGACGGCAGCCACGTTAGCAGCAAGAAGGGCTCCTGGAAGGGTGAGACTGCCTAGTTACTGCTTTCTCGCCACTGGGACCGGCTTCTGCTGGCTTCTGTGCGTCCAGCAGCCGTCAGGCTAAACCTAGCAATGCTGCAAGAACTAAAACTAGCATTTGGGGCCCCGCAAGTCCCCGCATGCGGGCGGAGCAAGTATCCCTTCTGCAGCATTCAGCTTGTTTTGTGCCTGGGGGGCAGTGTAGCACGCAACGATAGTGGAGAGGCGCGGCCATTCTTAACCTGGGAGCGCAGCGCCGGCTCCTTCAGCCGCCGCCACCTGGCCGCCCACCTCCCCTCCCGCTGCTCTCCTCTTCCTCCGCACTGCAGGCCACGTGCTGCCAGGCGTCACATTCATCGTCTGGGGCGCCTGGTGGGCCTATAGCTGCATCACTTTTTACCTGTGGCGGAGCGCACGGCGCCCTTACCGGGGGCGGGCGTGGTACCCCTGTGGTCTCTTCGCGGGCTGGTTGTGGTTCCTAGAGCCGGGTGAGGTGGTGGTGAGGGGGGGTGAGGTCAAGGACAGTGGCTGGCGTGACTGTGGTTGGGTGAAGTCGCGGCAGGCGAGGGCAGGCGAACATCGACCACCAGCATTTGGTGTGCGGTGCAGTGCTCAAGGTCGCGGTGCCGGCGGTGGCAGTCACAATGGAGCTGCTGGTGGATCACGATCCAATGGCATACAGGTGCGGCCAAGCCCCCCAAGGCCCAGCTTGCAATTGGGGGGCGACCAGCTGGCCGGACAGCTGGCGGCAGGGAGCCGCCTCGCTGAGAAGCCCCGCCGCCGCTTCCTGCCACCCGTGCCAATTTCTACTGCGTGGTGCAGGTATCTGTACTGCCCCGAGGGCACCAAGTACGCCGGCCGCTTTGCGCTGTCCCACCTCAACAACTGGCAGCACGCCGCCTCCTACCCCGCCATTGTGATGTCGGGCCTGGTGGACATGGCCGCACGCTTTGTGCCGCTGCCGGCCGGCACCTGCCAGGTGGGTCTCCCAGCGCTGGGGCAGGATGCCTCGCATTGGTTGAAGGTGCTGGCAGCTGTAGGAGGTCCCCAAGCGAGCGGCCTGGTTCGCCCAAGTCGGAGCCAGCCTGGTGCAGCAAGCCTTGGCCTCTGCTGCCGCCCCCTCCGCCAGAGGCCAGACTCCATGCTCCCTGCCCTGGCCCCTCAGCACAGGCTTTGCTGGGCTCTGCATTTGGCGTGATGGCCTTCCTGATGGGCACACACGAGAAGCACGAGCCGCAGGTGAGTGGGCGGGGCAGGGCAGCAGGGGCTTGTTGTGGTGGGTGGGTCGGTGCAAGGGGCGGTGTGTGTGTGTGTGTGGGGGGGGGGGATCTGATGGCTGCATGCGCCCGGTTGCTCCACCGCAGCATCCCGCATAGCAGCAGCAGCAGCTTCAGCAGCCAGAGGCCGCTGCCGAGATGCTGCGGGCCAAGCCCGCCACCAAACGTGCCCTGCGCTGTCCGTCCCTCCTGCGCCACGCCCCAACAGGACAAGATAGTGCACTGGCTGCTGTTTGTGGCCATGGCTCTGTGCACGGTGATGGTGTTCCTGGAGATGACGGTGCGGCGCAGCGTGCTGGTGGGGATGGGCAAGGCGGCGGCGCTGATCTTCCAGGGCGCCTGGCTCATCCAGATCGCGGCGGTGGAGTTTGAGGGTGAGGCTGGAGGCTGAGAGGAGCGGGGTTGGGCTCCTGGGGCAGGAGCGGCCCCCAAGCTGCTGCACTCAGCGGCTGTACCCACCTGGCCACGCCTTTGCCACCTGGTGGTGCGGGACGCAGGCCGTCAGCTGCACACTTGGCCGCACGGGTGCCTGATCCTTGCCCCCCTGCAGCCACTCAGCCCTGCCGCTTCCGCGTGTGACGCCCCGCAGGCCGCCCCCAGTGGAGCGAGGCGTACGGCGGCGGCACCATGTTTGCCCCCGCCGCCTTCTCCTTCATCCTGGTCCTCACCCTGGCCTGCATGCTGGCCTTCTATGCACTGCTGGCGCTGCTCAGCCGGCGCAGCCTGCTGCCGCGCTCGTCCCTGCTGCCGCCGCTGGAGAGCGAGGAGTGGCAGGAGGAGAAGGAGCAGGTGAGGCCTGACCCCTTTGTGCCGGCTGCGCCAGCCGCCAGGCGCTGCACTGCGGCTGCCTTTGGATCCGGAGCCGGCTGCTGCTGCCATGGTTGTGCCCAGCTGTGCGCTGTGGGGTGAACCCAGGCCGGCCGGCCCTGGTTCCAACAGCTGCTGCCTTGCATTGCAGGAGCGCGGCGGTCTGCTGCCCCGCCACCACCACCACCACCACCACCGCTACGACTCGGCCAACGCTTCTGACGACAACGAGACCACCGAGGGCGAGCAGCTGCTAGCGTTGACCAGCTCGCGCAAGCCTCGCGGCGACGGCGCGGGCGACGGCGTGGTTTCCCTCCAGCTGGCCGCCACAGGCGCCGACACTGCCTACGTCTGAGCCACGTGGGCGCGTGCTCACATGGCACCGGGCGCGTGCTCACATGGCATGCGCCGGCCATGGCGATGCCACCACCCACGTATGTGTGTGCTTCTCTGTGCATACTGGAGCTCAGCTGGAACTCTCCCCCATGCGACCCCTGCCCTGGCAGCCCCCGTTGCGTGGAGCGCGGCGGCCCTCAGGCATACCCAATTGCTTCTCAGGCAGCACCCCCAACACTCGCACCACCATCCACCCATTGTACCGATCCCTTCCACCTCGCCATGGCGCAGCATTGCTGCCGGCGCCCCCTGGTGCCTACAACCCGACCCCCTCTCATCACTGCCTACCCGCCCCGCCTGCGCCACACCGTCCCCGCTGCATTGAACTGGCGGGGACGTGGAGATGGGTAACTGCCATGTTTGTCCATTTATCCCACACCAAGACCACCATTTCGTCATTCCTCTCTCCCCTAAGTTTTCACTATCGCTTGGTCCCCCTATCGGCTGCCCTGTGAGCGCCACTCTCTTGCACCCCAGTTAATGTTTTTTTCCCTCCCGCCATGTTGTGCCATCTCCTCCCGCGGCTGATATCATGAGCCGGGGGAGAACTGGATGGCATCGTGGAAGCCTGTTGGTAACCCCTTTCATTGAATTGTCCCCCTTTCGCTATCGAGCGATTACTGCCCCGCCGGCCCATGCGCGCCCTGCGGCGTTCGCGTTGTCTCCTTGCCTGTTTACCCACCCCATTGCATCCTACGACCCCTTGAAGGGACCCCACTAAAGTATTTTCCTGCCGCGGTGTACATCAAACTCCTATTGCGGACGCATGCCACATATGTGGTCGCCGGCGGCCTACCCGCCTGCCTGGGGGTGCACCGCTGCCCAAGGCGGATGATGAGGTGCCTCACCAGCCAAGCCCATGTTGCCTCCGTGTAGAGATCTATTCAGATGGATGCCAGGGGTGAGAGGAAGAGGGTCAGGGAAGCCTCTGCTACTGCTGCATGTGCTATAAGAGAGGGGGACAGCCGCAGCTGCCTGCCGCGCGCCGCGCGGCGGCAGGACAGAAGGCAGTGGCTGAGGAACGCCCTCCCCTCAGGCACTGGGCTGCAGTCCGCGGATGGTGGATGCCCCTTCTATTGTGAGGAGACTGAAGGACGGAGGAGGGAAACCATGTGTTGCCACATGGCCTTGCATGGGTCCTTGGCAGCCAGCCGGTAGCCACCATTTTTCTGCCATGGCACGCTGTGTTTTGTCAATCTTTAGGTTTCTCCTACCTCTCACGCCCCCAGGAGCGCCCTCCCCCAACTTGCACGTTTTGCACTTGCATAATTGAGGACCTCCATCAACCCCTTTGGCGTACTGGACCCGAACAGGTCGGGTTTCGTGCTGCACACTCTGTGCAATGAACATGGTGCGGTCTGAAAGAGCCGTGGACGCCCTAGTCCCCCGACTGCTGCTGCATCCCCCACTTGCGCAGGTTCTGCGGGCTGCAGCGGCCCCCAATCCACGTGCACCCCACCGAGGCACATTGCAGCACATATAAGGCTCGCAGGTGCTTGTGGCAGCGGCGGGAAGTGTGTAGTACCATCGCGACATGTCAAGCATGGGTTTCTCACAGCTGGCTGGGTGGGTGGCCCTCTCCCTAGCAGCATGCTGCAACTCAACACCTCCGATGCGCTGCTGCAGGGAAAGCCGTTGCACCCAGGCGGGGCGGTGGCCCAACCCAGCGGCTCAAGCTGACGGTGTGTACAGGGTCCCAGTGCAACACCAACATTGACCTCTTCCCCTTCAATGGATGCTGTTGGCAATCAGCCGCTGGTTGGGGACATCTCCTTGAATTCGCTAAACAAGCCCCTTCCCCCAAACTGCAGTATAGGAGATGGAGCAGCAGGGGCAAGAGGAACCGCAAGGTTGGGCAGTGCCGCCGCAGCTCCCCACCCAACAGCAGCTCGAGCTTCTGCGGGATGCTTCATGGCAGGCTGCGGGCGGCAGCATGGCTCAGGCCATGAAAGCCGTGCAGATGGCATGGGTGAGCCTGCTGCCTGCAGCCTCGTTGCCCGTGCCTGAGTTGCACTTGCAATCCCAGCTGGAATCCAACAGAGGCTTGTGAACTGCTGTGCCACCCCTTTCCCCATGCAGAGCCGCGCCAAGACCCGTCTTCCGGGGCTGCGGCCCACGCTGCTGGGCGCCATGCCCGCTGTGTGGGTCCTGCTGCCGGGCAACCCACAGCGGCCGCACCCAGCAGGCGCCCTGCTCGTGCAAGTGGCGCAGCCACCTCTAGCGCTGTCTGCCGAGGAGCAGCAGCTGATGCTGGCGGCCGATCGCGGGCTGGTGCCCGCACTGCGGCTGCTGGTGTACGCACGAGAGTGCGGCACGCTGCTGCAGCGCCGGGACTGGGTGCTGGCCGGCGAGCACGCGCCGCGGCAGCACCCCAGCTTTGGCGTTCCAGCCTGGGACAGCGGGTGAGACCGCTCCCTGCTTGTGGCTCATGGCCGGTGGTTGCGCGAGTGCATACAAGCGCTGCTGCGTGCGCCATCTGTGCTGTGCATCCATTGCAAGCTAGCGGCAGCAGCCTGCACCCCTGTTGATCTGTGGTGCTTGCCTTGTCCCGCAGCGATGGCTGGACGCTGCTGTTTCCGGCCAAGTCGGCGCACCAGGCCCACCTGTTCAGCTGTGAGCCTGGCACGAGCGCTGCACCTGCCATGCCTGCGCTTCCCGCACTGCACCGGCACCTGCTGCCCTGGAGCCGGCTGCCCATGATGGGCTGGCGTTGTGCACGTTGCCGCATACCCGCCAGCGCCATGTTCCTCATCTTGCAGGCCTGGTCGCCACTTTTGGGGTCGAGCGCACCCAGCTACCTCCCGGCACACCCGCCTTCCCTGTGACACCCCCAACGCACGACCACCCGCAGCCACCGCTTCTGCAGCAGCATCCGTGGCCTGGCATGCAAGAGCAGCCAGCCCCAGGACACGGCCCCGGCCCTGCGTACAGCGTGATGGGCCAGGGGACACGGGCGGTGGCTGCTGCGGCGCCAGCAGCAGCAGACCATCTAGCATGCACCGCCACGTCCCCGCCAGCGCTGCCGCCCCACTTTTCCGAGTCGGCAGCACCGCAGCAGCTGTCCATGGCGGACAGCGTGACGCAGCATGCGCTGCTGCCGCTGTTGTGTGGTGGTGTGCCCGGCGGCCAGGTAGCTGCAGCAGGTGTGGCGACCGCTCCCGCTCCAGACCATGACCACCAGTTTTCAGACTCATGGGACCCAGAGGCCGGCAGCGCCAGCGCTGCAGCGGCACGGTGGCAGCGCCGGCAGCGGGTCTCCGCCGCCGGCACCCCCGCACCCCCCCTGGTGCCATCCACGCACCTGGTTGCGGCTGCTGCTGCGGCTATGGCACGCAGCGGCACCACGATGGACAGCGAGTGGCAGGGGCGGTGGGCGCCGCCGCTGTGGGCCGACCCTGCCGCGCACCCCGTCTTACAGGACGACATTCTGGAGCTGGTAGATTGGGGATAGCCTACCTGCGCCAGGTGGTCGGCCGGCACCCCGTGCAGGAGCCCGACGTCACTGCAGGTGGACATTTTTCGTCCGCACAGCCTGAGTGGCCGCCCCGCTGCTCACCAGTCGCCAACTCTGGTCTGTTCCACAACTTTTACTTTCATTTCGCTTCTTCTCCTTCGAGATGACCAACTTCTCACCCAGCGTTTCATGCCTTGCACTTGGGCGATATCACGACACCCTCTTGCTTGTGTGGGCTTAAAGTCTGGTAAAGCAAGAACTAGCTTGCAGCATAGACTCCCCGCCGAAACGGGACGGGAACCGGGCGAAAGCAGAGAAAGCAATAAATCAGGGGTGGAGCAAGGCGACATGCAACGCAAGCCTCTACATCGACGACCTGGAAGAGGAGCTGATGGCGGCGGCGCGGCGTGGCGAGCAGCTCGACCTCCCCAGCTTCCTCGGCAGCGGCGGCGCCGCGGTGCCGCTGCTGCTGTACGCCGACGACATGGTCCTGCTGGCCACCTCAGCGGCCGGGCTGCAGCGGCAGCTAAACCTGCTCCAGCAGTACTGCCGGCAGTGGGGCCTCACTGTCAACATCGACAAGACCAAGCTCATGCTGCTCAGTGGGCGGCGGACCCAGCACGCGGCGCAGCAGACAGCAGAGGCAGCAGGCCTCACCTTCGTCGGCCAGCAGCTGGCGGCAGTCACCAGCTTCAAGTATCTCGGCATCGCCTTTCACTCCAGCACCTGCCTGGCAGGGGCAGCAACGCCAGCCCGGGCACAGCTGGCGCGCCTGGCTATGCACAACTGCCGGACCCGCTGCGCAGAGGTGGGCATCGAGGCGGCGCCCGTCCAGCTGCGGCTTTTCGGCACCATGGTGGACTCGGTGCTGTCCCATGGTGCTGAGGTGTGGGGCGTGCAGCTGGCGGCCAAAGCGGCGTGCTGCCATCGTGGCAGTGCCGGCAGCGCGGCCGAGAAGCTGCAACTCAGCTACCTACGCCACCTGCTGGGGGTCCGGCAGAGCACCCCCAATGCGGCCCTCCTTGCGGAGACTGGCGAGCGCCCGCTGTGGCAGCGCTGGCTGCGGCGGGCAGCCAAACTCTGGAACAAGACGCTGGAGGAGCGTC
>NW_005435080.1:1474371-1483875 GCF_000147415.1 Chlorella variabilis | reverse complement strand
CACCCCCCGCGCTTCTTGCCTCCCATCCACCGGACCCCGTCCTGCGCTTCACTTTGTTTCGGGAGGGGCTGCTCACTGCTCATTGCTCATTGCTCATCGCACACTGCTCAACGCTCATTGCCCTATATCCCACCCAGCCGCAGGACTCTACTGCCGCCCGCGCCCCGCCCCATCTGGCCGCTTGCGCGCCCCATCCCCCCTCGATGGGGCCCGCCCACACCGGGGCCTCCCCCCTCCCGCCCACTGCTTTCTCAACGGCCCCGAGCCGGGGCTGCCCTCATTGCATACATAGTGCGCCTTTCCCTGCTTTTCTAGTGACCTAGCGTTCCGCACTGCCGTTTGGCCAGCCCATGCTCCCGTACCGTTGCGTTTCTCCCCAATGCGCCATGCCACTTTGCCAGTCATACACACGTTTCGATGCGTGCCCTGTCAGCTGCTTGCGTTGCATGTCGCCTTGCTCCACCCCTGTTTTATTGCTTTCTCTGCTTTCGCCCGGTTCCCGTCCCGTTTCGGCGGGGAGTCTATGTTGCAAGCTAGTTCTTGCTTTACCAGACTTTAAGCCCACACAAGCAAGCAAGCCTGCCCGCCCACCCCCACCACCCCACCCACCCCCCTTCCATGTGCAGGCTACTTCACCATCAAGAAAGGGGTCCGGGCCTGCCCCTTGCCTGACGGCTCGGTGGTGAAGGTCACTGAAGGCCATTGGGCGTTGAGCGTTACCCGTGCTGCCCATTGCTTAAAGGTGGGCCCACAGCAAGCATGTACGTTACAAGAGGCATGTTTTTTTGCTTGGCAAGCTACTGCTTCCCGAATTGACAGCGCCAACAACACACCGTACCGGTTGTGCATACCCTTCCCCGTTGTGTTGTGCAGTATTGGGCATCAGCCAAGCGTCTGCCTGCAATGGAGCCTAGTGACTATAAGGCGCGCCGCATCATCTGCAGTACACCTCCAACACCAACGGTGTGCTTGCAAAGCACTACAAGGGTGCCGCCAAGCCGGATTGGTTTGAGGAGCGCATTGCAGCAGCAGCCGCGTGGGAGCGCACATATGGGGAGTGGCGGGACAAGAATGAGGCGCCGGCTGCTGGCTAAGCAGGAATGCAGCAGGCACGTGCCGCCTGAGACCCGCCATGAGGCAAGTACAAGAATTTGCCCCGTTTTGCCCACCCTCTTGTCGTCCAGCCTTTGCCTGCGTCTCAGCCTGTGTTGTGCCTGCCTGCCTGCCTGCCTGTGACAGCTGAGTCCCCTTCCATCCATGCATCGCCATCTACCCCCCTCCCCCACCCCCCGCCCACTCCACCGCACCCATGCCTCGCAGTTGGAGCAAGAGCAGCTAGAGCAGGCAGAGGAGGCACCTGCGATGGAGAATGCAGAGAACCGCAGCAACAATCTTCAAGATGAGGAGGTGAGTGGACACAGATTGTGTGCTTGTTGAAGGGGAGCGCTGCAGATGAAAAGTGAGTACTATTAGGGTTGCTGGATTTCCTGCTCATGAGCAGATGTTGGAGTGGCAGCCCGTATGCTGTGCTGATCATCACCCTGTGCTGGTCATGACCCTACAGCAAACCCCTTTTTCCTGACCACCACACCTGGGTGCGCCTCCAACCGTGCAGTACCTGGCGGGTCTGGAGACGTTTGTGCAAGAAGAGAAAGCCCAGAGGAGGGAGACGAACCGCCAGAATGCGGCAGAGCGGGCGCAGAGGAAGCGGGCCGCAGAGGCAGCTGCAGCTGCTGAGCTGGATGAAGGCCGCAGCAACCGCCGCAGCCGGCGGTCGCGCCGGCAGGTGGTGGTGTCAGATGTCGACAGCGATGAAGATGACAACAATGAGGACGAGTCGTTTGAGTCTGTGCCGGAGAGCGAGGACGAGGGCAATGAATGATTTCTGGGATCCTGGGGGCCTGCCAAGCAGCCAGCCTGGCTGCCTGCCTGGCTGCCTGTGACATATTGTTGCTGTATGACACACGTCAATTGATTTCCATTTACATTTGTAGACATCCACCGAAGTCAAAGAGAAGTCAAAGAGAGGTCAAGAGAAGTCAATGTGACCTTTTCTGACGTGTGTGGGACGTACACAAACGTCAATGGCCGGTCCCTGGACGTACATGTGACGTGCTCAGAAGAAGACTAGACGTGGACGTCAATGGGACGTCAGATCTGGTAGATTGAACGTCAGCTGGAAGTTCCCATACCCCAAGTGCTAGCCCGCTCTAGAACTGTAGATCTCCAAAACCGCCTTTGCACAAACTTCATCACTTGCTCTCTCCTCACTCCTGTGGTTAATTCTGTTCAATCATGTTGTTGTCATGTGTTTCTGCATCAATCGCTGCCACACTAGCTTCGTTGCATGACGTCGACCTGACAAGTTTTCTTATAGATGTTTGCCTGCCGCATTTTACCCTGTACCTTTGATCGCACTGCTCCCTTGTTTAACTGTAAAAACATAGCCCACCAACCCTGATGAAAGGTGCCACACACTGGCAGACGGTCAACGGCCCCACCCCACCGCCATGCGTCTGGCATGTCATGTTGGGCGCTGAGCACTGACTATGGCCGGCTCCTGATCGGACCACTGGCGTTTGTAGGTTGTTGGGGTGGACAACCCGATCGATCTGGGGAGTTCTTAGGGTGGTAGTGCCGCCAGTCAGCACGAGCTGGCCCATCGGGATAGCACAGAGCCCGCGCTTGCCGACTCCCAGCAAAATGTCTATGGCGACTGCTGCTGCTTGCAGACCAGTCCTAAGGCCGGCGCTGCGCCCGCCGAGCCGAAGGCTGGCGGCCTGCAGCCGGGGGGTGGCAGCAGCGAGGCGGCATGTGAGTGGGGCAGGCGCTGCATACTGGCTGATCCACGACTGCCATCGCTGCGCATTCTGGACCTCCATGGCTGAAGTCCTCGCCCCACCGTGCAGGCCGCGCCCGTTCGCTGCTCAGCAGCGGCCACCGAGCTGCCCACAAGCATGAAAACGCTGGTCCAGGCGTTTCAGGCGGTGCCCGACCCCATGGCGGTGAGCGGGGTGGCGGCGGCGGCACACCCCCGTGGCAATCGCCGCGCCTGTATTCGTGGATGGAGCATGGACCCTGTTTACTGTCCTGCCAACTGGTCGCATTGCCTGCCCCGCACGCCCTCGTCCCCTCCCTCCATCTGCAGCGCTACAAGCAGCTGCTGTTCTTCGCCACCAAGCTGCAGCCCTTCCCTGTGGAGGAGCACACAGAGGAGAACAAGGTCAAGGGCTGCGTGAGCCAGGTGCGGGCCGGCGAGCAGGCCAGCCATGCCAGCCGCCAGTACCACAGCTTGTTGCTTCATCCCGCCCCCCAAAGCACGCCCAGAACGCCGCCTCTGCCCCCCGCTCAGGTCTGGGTGATTGCGGAGCTGCGGGATGACAAGATTTACTGGAAAGCAGACTCCGACTCGCAGCTGACCAAGGTGAGGGCGGCAGCCCGCACAACTGGGCCCCACCCGCCTTGCTTAGCATCCAAGCCTTGGTTGCTGCCCCCTGACGCTGCTCGTCCGCGCGCTCCTGCGTGCCTGGGTGCAGGGCTTGGCGGCGCTGCTGGTACAGGGCCTGAGCGGGTGCACCCCGCAGGAAATTGTGCGGATGCCGCCCGACTTCATCGCCCAGCTGGGCCTGCAGCAGAGCCTGACGCCGTCACGCAACAACGGCTTCCTCAACATGTTCAAGCTGATGCAGAAGAAAGCGCTGGACATGTACATGCAGCAGCAGGCGGGCAGCGACAGCGAGGGCATGGCAGCCAGCGCCAGCAGCGGCGGCGATGGGGCGGCCGGCGCCGGCACGGCGGAGCAGCAGCAGGGCAGCAGCAACGGCAATGGCAACGGCAACAACAGCGAGGCCAGCGCCACGCCCGTGGCAGACAGCATCCAGCGCAAGCTGCGGGAGGAGCTGCAGCCGCTGCGGCTGGAGGTTGTGGACAACTCGCACCAGCACGCGGGGCACGGGGGTGAGGCGCATGGCAGCAGCTGCAGCAGTGCTGGGCAGCGTCTAGCTGCGCGCCATGCAGGGACGTGCTGCTGCGCCACTGCTGCGGCCGCAAAGCTCCCTCGGCCTGCACCCCTGCGCCTGACCCCCGCCACTTGATGGCGTCCCCGCCCTGTGCCGTCCCGCAGGCTACCGCGGCAGCGCCACATACAGCGGCGAGACGCACTTCAACGTGGAGGTTGTGTCTGCTCGGTTCGAGGGGCTGACCAGCATCAAGCGGCACCGCCTGGTGTACCAGATCCTGGACGACGAGCTGCGCAGCCCGGTGCACGCGCTGTCGCTCATCACCAAGACGCCGGCAGAGGCGGGCATGGCGTGATGGGAAGGGCGGCGTGGCTGTACTGCAACCAACACAGCCGCTCCTCTGCCCGCCTGCGGCACATTGCCCCAGGCGCAGAATGCTGCTTCCCCTTTCATTCTCCTTACACTCGCGTTGTCGTATGCTCCCCCTTCCTGGTTCGCTTTCATTTGCATCCCATCCGTTCATTTACAAGGAATGTTGGGCCTCGATGCACAGCATCTGATCTAGCCAATGGCTGTTGCTGCAACTGCAGTGTGCTGTTCAATGATTGCTAGGAAAACCTGGTGTGTCCGCTCACACCAACAGAACCGAAAAGTGGCAGGAGACAGCAAGCTGGAGCAAAATTTTGACAGTACAAACAGTAGAGGAAGCAACAGGAAAACCTCTCAAAAGGTGGTCAGGGCCAAGAGCGCCAGCAATGCGCTTGGCAACTGGCCTGGCTTGGGGATGGGCTGGCCAGGGAGGGGCTGCCAGCACAGGAAGGCAACGTCGCTGGCGTGCTGCTCGGCGGCAAGGGACGGACTGCTGCCGCCGCAAGCAGCATCAGCGCAGCGCGACTGGCAGGCTGCGACCTGGTCGCTACGCCGCCTCTGTCGTCATGTCTGCCACCACCTCTGCTGCGCTGTGCAGCCCCTCCCGCTCCAGGTCCCGCAGCAGCTGCGCCGACTCGTCAGCCGCAATCTTGTAGGGGGAGAAGGCCTCCGAGGGGAACTGGCCGGTCACCACATCGGCATGGTAGGCGGTCAGCGCCTGCGCCGTCGCGGCGCGCAGCAAAGGCAGCACATTCATTGGCTGCAACAGTCGGCGCGCGCCAGCGATGCTCTCGCCAGCAATGGTCCTGCGAGGCTGCCCATCTCAGGCCCCCTAACCATCCCTGCCTATCGTCCCCATCCAGCCCCCACCAATCTGCCCGCGTCCCAACCTGCCGGCGCTGCCCCCACCTGCTGTATGACTGCCCCCACTGCCGAGTACTGCTTGCAGAACTTGGGGGTGACCTTGGCGTGGTGCGGGTGCTGCATCATGCCCAGCAGGTCGTGGTACACCAGCACCTGCGGGCGGCAGGCGGCATGGACGCGGCAGCATACGAGGGCCGCGTAATGGGCCAGCCGCGCGCGCCCACCACACACATGCGCGCGCGCGCGCACACATACACACACACACACACACGCCGCCCACGCCTACCTGCCCGCTGGTGCCTGGCCCCGCGCCGATGCCGATGGTGGGTATGCCCAGCTCGCGCGTCACCGCCGCCGCCACCAGCCCCGGCACGCACTCCAGCACCACAGAGAAGCAGCCCGCCGCCTCCAGCGCCTTGGCCTCCTTGATCACCCGCAGCGCCTCGCTGGCTGCGCGGCAGCCAAAGCGTGGCAGGAGGAGGGCGGGGAAGCTGTGTGTGTGTGTGGGGGGGGGCATGTAGCACTGTAGCACAACACCAAGCCAGCACACCCGGCAACCAGAGCTGCATGCCAGCTCTGCCAGCGCCGGCAGCCTGGCGGCTCACCCGACTGTGCGGCGGGGCGGAAGCCGCCCAGCACGCTGATGGACTGCGGGGTGAGGCCGACGTGACCCACCACCGCCACCCCCGCCTCCACCACCGCCCGCACCGCCTTCACGCGGTTGCTGAACCCGCCCTCAATCTTGACAGAGTCCATGCCCCCTTCCTTCATCATCCGGATGGCCGACCGCACCGCATGCTCCGGGCTCACCTCCACTGCGGGGGGCAGGGGGCGGAGAGGCAGGAGGCAGGGCATGTCATGCATTGAGCAGGCAGGCCAGCAGCAGGCAGCACCGCTGGTCTGCCACGTGGCCAGCCAGCCACTGGTGCTTGTGGGCTGGTGCAGCAGCACGCCACCTCAGCTCGGCTCCCAGCAGGGGCAGGCAGCCGCTCCTGGCTGTGCGCGCAACGGCCCCAACACCCGCAACCCCTCCAGCAGCAGCGCCTCCTGCCCTCCCCGCCAACCCTGCACACCCGAGCCAAAGGGCATGTCGCCGACCAGGAAGGTGCGGCGCGCCCCCCGCGCCACCGCCTTGCAGTGCGACAGCATCTCATCCAGCGTGACGGGCAGGGTGGTGTCGTGGCCGTGCACCACCATGGCAACAGAGTCGCCCACCAGCAGCATGTCGATGCCAGCCTCGTCGACCTGCCGCGCAGGCGGCAGGCCACACAGGCAAGCGTGTGGGCGGCGGGGAGCAGGAACCTAGCCAGGTACTTGCAGGTAGGCAGGCAGGCAGGCTTCCCCATGCCCACGCCGCCACCCGCGCTCACATGCACCGCCGAGGGATAGTCGTAGGCTGTGACCATCGAGATGGGCTCGCCCCGCCGATACTTGTCACGCAGCGTGCGCAGCGTAACGCGCTTCGGCGACGGCGCCGATGGCCCGCTGCAGCGCAGGCGGCCGCCGCGGTCCAGGCCGGCGCGGTTGGTGGGGCGCGCGGTGGGCAAGCAGGCGGGCAGGCACTCGGCACAGCGGCTGTGCTGCAGATTGGGCCCCGGTCAGGCAAGCCAACTGGATGCATGTCAGCGTGCCGGAACTGAACGCCAACAAACACGCTGGCGGCCTAGCCGATGACATGCATGCATGCATGTGCAGGCAAGGCAGCAAGCAAACAGCCAGTCGCTGCTTGCTTGGCCCCTCGCCTTCCCACCACCAACCTGTACACTGTGTCCACAGGCTTGTTGGAGTGCCAGCGCATGCCCGTGGCGGCCAGCACCTCCGGCACGCTGCCTCCTGCAATGGCGCGAATGGGGTGGGAGCATGGGATGGAGGAACGGGCATAGAACTTAACATTCAGACGAACGCGCCAGTGCCGCTGCCGTTGGCGGCGGCATGGGATGTGGTGTTCACCTGCGGCGTGCTGGCGGCCGGCGGCCATCAGCACATGGCAGAGCCTGCGCTGGGCATCACGCCAGTATGCCGCCATGCTTTGGGTTCTGTCGAGATGTGGAGATGCCCGCCCGGGCTGCCCCAAGGCTGAGGGCGTTTGGATGAGCCAGTGGTCAAAATGGGCAATTGATCGGGCCGCGATGGGTGAGAGAGAGCCGCGCGCTGAGGTGGACTTGAGGCTTATGATGAAGGCTGAAATCCAGGCCTTCCGCGCCAATCATCCAGCCGGCAAGAGCACCAGGTGCACCATCCAGCTCCCGACAGCGCCTCCTGCCTTCAGCCGCCACCCACCCAAAAGGAGCTGCGTGTCGCTGGTGGTGACGCAGCCCCCCGTTTGAACCGCCGCTCCACGCGGCCAACCCGCCGCTGTCCAGCCGCCTGCCGCCCGTCCAGCCAGCCCAGTTTGAACGCCACCCACCCCGCACCAGCGCCCTGGCCAGCACTCCACACAAGCTCTCCTGCCCTGCTCCAGCACCCAACACCATCACCCAGGACCCTGCAGCAGCAGCAGCAGGCAACAACAGCGCAGCAGCATGGTGGCGGTGCAGAGCGGCCCGGTGGCGGGGCGCTTCCTCTGGGTGTCTAGCGGCGAGCCGCACGCCATCCGGCGGCGTGAGCTGCTGGCCAAGTATGGCGACCAGATCAGGAAGCTCTATGGCTACGATCACGCCACCGCCTGGCAGGTTTGCAGCCGCTGGCACTGGTTGGGTTTGTTTGCCACAGTGGCTCGCCGGCAAGTTTGATGTGAATAGGGTCAGCAGCCGCCTCAATTTGAACCCCACTGCTGCCGGCTGCGCAGTCCCGCCGCTGCACATGCCTGCTGTGCGCCTCTGCTCCTGCCGTCTGGTGCCGAGCCCCGCTTTTGGGCCCCCCGCCGCCGTCGCCAGTTCACGCCAACTGTCCGCCTTCCACCCCCCGGCGCAGGTGGTGACCGTGGTGGCGTGCCAGTTCATCATGGCCGCCCTGGTGCGCGACTGGGCGTGGTGGAAGCTGGCCGTGGCTGCGTACGTGGTCAGCGGCACGCTCAACCAGAACCTGTTCTGCGCCCAGCACGAGATCTCCCACTTCCTGGCCTTCAAGAAGCCGCTGTACAACAAGGTGCTGGCCCTGGTGGGCAACATGCCGCTGGTGGTGCCGGTGGCGGTCAAGTTCCGGGAGTACCACCACGACCATCACATCTTCCTGGTGAGGCAGCTGGGGGGTGGGGTGGCGGGGGCGGGGTGGGGCGAGTGCTGGGGGCGACGGCGACCCTTGGCCGCAAGGCGTGGCCGGCAGAGGCGATGTGGGGGTTGGGCTGGCCTGGCCGACAACGGTGTGCATGTGGCGCCTGGGGGGCAGGGCCGCTCGCGCGCAGACGCCAACCCGTCGCCTGCCTCCCCCCTGGTGGCGCGTTGCAGGGCGTGGATGGCGGCGACGTCGACCTGCCCACCGTGCTGGAGTCCAGCTGGATTGCCGGCTTCTTCTCCAAGCTCTTCTTCACCTTCATCTACCTCGCCATCTACGCCGTGCGCCCGCTCATCGTGCGCCCCAAGGCCATCAGTGAGCACTGGCCGCCCCGCTGGCCCATACCCGTGCCTTGCTGCTGCAACGATTCGCTGCGCGGGCACAGCGTGTGTCAGCCTCGCACATGGGTTGTTGGAGACCCTTGCTTTTGTGGTTGGCAAGCTGGTGCATATGTCCGGCACACCTGGTAGCCGCTCTGGCTCCAGGTCACTGGCTCAATCCCGGAACCGGCACCCCATGCCTTCTCTCACACCCCTCCCAACCCGAACCCCTGCAGCCGCCGCCGACTTTGTGAACTGGGGCCTGGTGATTGGCACCGACGTGGGCGTGCTGTACTTCCTGGGCATCAAGAGCCTGGTGTACCTGCTGGCCGGCAGCCTGCTGGGCGGAGGCCTGCACCCCATGGCCGGCCACCTGATCGCAGGTGCGGCACCCCCCCGCGCTGTGCTTGCCTGCCTGTTTCTGCATCGGTTTGCCTTCATTCCTGCAAACCTGGCGGCGCAGGGTGCCATAGCATGCCATGTTATGGCAGCCCTCTGCCTACCAGCCGGCGGTACCTGCTGACGTCTCTTCCTCCCCCGCCCGCCCCTCCAGAGCACTACATGTTCAGCCGCGGCCAGGAGACGTACAGCTACTACGGCCCCCTCAACCTCCTCTCCTACAACGTCGGCTACCACAACGAGCACCACGACTTCCCGCAGATCCCGCAGACACGCCTGCACAAGGTGCGGCCCGCCGGCAGTTGAGGCTGGCAGAGCGGCAGGAAAGGTTTTTTTGCGGCACGCGTTTTGCGCCCTCTCCGCGACCCCCCCCCCCCCCC
>NW_005435080.1:1449037-1474321 GCF_000147415.1 Chlorella variabilis | reverse complement strand
CACCCCCCCCCCCCCCCCTGCCTCCTCCTCAACCAACTCCTGCTTCACCGCTGCCTGCCTCCTCTCCCTCCCCCCCACCTGCCTGCCCGCCCGCAGCTGCGCCAGATTGCGCCCGAGTACTACAACAACCTGTACGCCCACACCAGCTGGTGCTGGGTGCTGTGGCGCTTCCTGGTGGACCCGGCCATGGGCCCCTGGAGCCGCATGCACCGCGTAATGCGCGAGGGCACCCCCGCCGCCAACGACAAGTTCATCGGCAGCATGTGCAAGACGGCGGCGGAGACGGGCGCCTGGGAGGCGGCGCGCTCGGCAGAGGTGCTGGACAAGGGCGGCGCCTCGGCGCTGCAGGTGCGTGGCGGCGCCCGCGGGGAGGCAGGGTGGGCAGCTGGCGGGCGGGTGGCTGGTGGGAGGCCCCGCACTCAGGCAGGGTGCTGGCACCGGACTGTTTGTTGGGCTGGTGCTGCTGCACCGTACGCCACCGTGCCGCTGCTGTGTGCACGTCGCGCCGCTTCTTCGCTGCTGCAGGCGGCCATGGGCGGCAAGTCGGCTGGGCGGCTGATCCGCAAGGCAAACAGCGAGAACGAGCCCCAGAACTGAGCGCAGCGTTGTACTGGCACGGCGGAAGTGGCCTGGGGGGCGGTGCAGAGGCCCCTTTGGTTGCTATCTGCTGGCGGCGAGCCATCGCTGCTGTGCCGGCCGCTGCCTGCTGCCCACGCAGCTGGCTGGATGCCGACATGCCGTGTCTACATGACGAAATGCCTTCTTCCACCCCTTCTCTCCAATCGTCCCTCTTTTCATTCCAGCACTGTGGGCAGGCCCCTGGGGCTCCAGGCGGCCTGCAAGTTCCTCCCTCGCTCCACCCCTGCTCCATGCTTTACCTCAACATCACCGCCGGTATTTGCTCCCCGCTTGGATACACTCGGCCGCCTCTGATTTAGCTAGCTCCTGGCTGGGGCCTCCTCGCCGGGGCCATCCAGCTGGAGTGGGGCAGCCATTCCATCTAGCCGTACCTTTTTGTTAGACCAAGCCTACGATTACATTCATCCCAACAGTGGCACATCCAGCATGCATGCTGCGGTATTGCATGGCGGCGAGCGTAATTAAGAGTGGTTGGGTGCCCTGCCCCGAGCGCTACGACTGGCCTGCACTCCTCACGCCAGCCACTCGCGCGTCTTGAGCCCTTGGTAGATTGCACTCAGGGCACCTGTAAGGGCCATCAATCCAGCTGGCCACACCTGGGTGGAGGCAGGGCCAGCAGGTCTTGGCGTCGGGGAAATGTGTTGAGGAGAGGGCAATTGATTCAGGCAACCCACTGCAGCCTGCCCACCTTGTGTGTCCTGGCGTAGCGGGGTGCCATGGCGCTCACTAGCGCTAGCGAGGCTGCTAGCGACAGCGGGTGGCCGACGTCTGGCCGCCCTCTCTGATGGCGTCGATGAAGGAGGCAGATGTTGTTTTGAAGGGGTGTGGGCAGAATGTGCTGCAAGTCCTGATCATGCCGGCAGCACACTCACATTGATTTGAAAGCCCCCCGCACCAAACAGCGCGGCGATGCCCAGCCCCGCCACAAGCGACGGCATTGACCGCCTCGTGGCGTAGCCGCTGATTCCACCTGCGGCCACCAGCGCTGCCATCGTGAAGGCGGCGTGGCTGCTCCCTGTGGGCCGGTCCATCCCTCCCCCCTTGGTTTGGGAACCGAAGCTGACCACGGCGGAGGTAGCACGCAAACAAGCCTCACGCCCTTTCGATCCTCAACAGATTGGCCTGCAGTGGCGGCTTGCTGCGTTGCAGCGATGGGTGGAACGATCTCTGTGGCGCCGCTCTGGCCTGCGCTGGCGGGCGCCACCTCGCTGGAGGCGCAACTCTAATGAGTGAGCCCGTCAGTGGCAACACGTTGTGTTCTCATTATTTTTACAAATGCACAGATTCGATCCTCACAAAGAGAGGGAAGGGATGGCAGGGTGATGATGGGAGGCTTTCAAGTACTTTGGCCAACCCGAGTCAAAGGTTGCAGTAGGGTGTGTCAGCACAGCTAAGGAATTGCAAGGCGGTAAGCATGACGCTGGCGGGGGGGCAGGAGGCCGGAGTGCATGCTTGCCGTCTTGAAGCAGCAAGTCATATGAGGGTCGGGGGGGCGCGAGGAGGGGTACGACGGCAGGATGGACGGGGGAAACAAGGTTGCAGGGAGCGCTAGGCTGGCACATGCAGGAATCAAATCGCAGAATGTGTGTGTTGTGAGAGGGGCACGTGGGATAGGCGAGGGCCAGCTGCCTGGTTCGTTCAGTCAATCAAAGTTGGGCAGGCTCTGCTCCTTATGCGGATTGTCGCAGCGCCCCTTCACCTTCTTGCCGTTGACCGCCTCAAACACAAACTCCGCCGGGCCGTCTGCCAGCGGTGCAGCGTGCACCCAGAACTGCAGGCGTGGAGGCAGGCTGAGCGAGCGTTTGAGCCAAGCTTCCAAGCCTCTCGGCTTGCCCCAGCTGTGGACTACATCCTGCCACCACACAGGGCCCTGCACCCCCCACCTGGAACTCGTTGCGGTCCAGTGGCTTGCCATTCAGCGTCACCGACTTGAGCGGGTACTTGGCGTTGGAGAAGTAGAAGGCCTGCCACTGGGCGTTGATGCCGTCCTGCACAGGGCAGCGCATGTGGTGTTGTGGAGCGGTGCGAGGCGGTGAGTGGCAAGGCAAGGCGAGGCAGGCAGGCTATCCCGCAGCCCCGCGCCACCCCTCCCGCCCCGCCACCCACCTTGGGCGCCAGGTGGATGTCTCCCTCGATGTTGGAGGAGCAGTCGCTCCACTCCCACTGGATGGCCAGGCGGTGGGGCCACATGCCGGTGATGTCGCGGTACACAGGGATGGAGAAGTCGACGTCGCCTGCAGGATTTGGGGAGGTTTTGGGGAGGTGAAGAGGCAGGGGGGGTGAGAAGGAGAGTGGAGAGGAGGCGAGCAAGGTGCAGGGCAAGGGAGGTTGTGAGGGCGGCTCGAGGGTTGCCACAGCCACCCAATCAAGCAGCACCCCCTCACCTTCCTTGCACTCTGGGCACAGGTCCGTGACCATGACCTGCACACGCTTGTTGCGGGTGGCGCAGCGCTCGTCCACGCACCAGGCGGTGAGGCAGCGGGCGCACGCGTCGCCATTCTCCCACTGCACAAGGCAGGGAGGCATGGGTGTCAGCCTCGCATCCTGGCAGTTGTGGCAGCACGGTGCAGTACGCTCCTGCCCGACACCACACCTCCTGCTCCAGCCTGGCGCCCCTGCCTGCCCCCGGCCGCGCACCATGGGGCGGTTGATGGCGGCAAAGTGGGTGGAGGCCCAGTCGTTGAGGTAGCGGTAGGAGCAGGCAAAGCCCTTGCCGGTGTTGGGCACAGCCTCGCTGAAGGCAGTTCCGTCGCCCGAGAACAGGACAGACGGCAGCCAGGGCACGGGGCCCGCACCGGTGGCAGCGCTGGCGGCAGCAGCGGCCACGGCGCCCAGCCCAAAGCTGTGTTGGCCGTCAAAGGCGGTGACGTTGGGCTGCAGAACAGGCAGCCAGCACACAGGTTGTTAGCGTTGAGAGGCGTTGACCTCGCCGCCAGCGTCGAACCCAGCTGTTGCACACCGGCTGTCGCACGCCGGCTGCTGGCGCACCTCGGCGGCGGGGCCCCCAACGCTCTGCTCGCTCGAGGGGGCGCTGCCCTGCTGTTTCTGGCCCAGGAAGCGGGCGCGGCTGGCTGCCTGGGCCTGGCCGGCCACAGCCAGCAGCAGCAGCAGGCTGCACAGGACTGCTGTTGGACGGGAAGAGAGCATGATGATGGCTTGAACACACAGAGAACAGGAGAATAATTAGCTGGCGAGACTCCACCCCACGAACCCAAAGTCAGGCCCGTCTGCCTGTCTTCCGCCCTTTCCTCCACACCTTGCATCAGCCCATGCAGCAGCCGCAGGCAGCATTATCATGCCCTGGAGCAGCTGGAAGGCCTGTGGGGAGCTGGAAGGGCCTGTGTAGGAAGCTGGAAGGTTGGGGCACAGGCAGGCGGGCCACCCACACGGCATACAAGGTTGGCCGCTGCCAGCAGCGGGCCATCTGTGTGAGCGCTTCAACATCATTGCTGCACCGGCCGCTTCAACATCCTCACGGTTGCACCGGCACCCAAACCTGGGAGGGCTGTGGCTCCCAGGGCATTGCACCGCGCCATCGAGAGGACGCGGCGGCGGCAGAGGTGCCAAGTTGGGCCGTCCATGCGGCACCCTCGTTGTTTTGCAGCTGACAGCATCTTCAATGTGATTACACCAGATGGACATGGAACAATACGTTTTCAGGTGTGACGAAGACGGCAGGCGGAAAGCAGGCCGTACGTGCAAGGCATGGATGCCTGCACAGCTTCAGCGCCTTGCCGGCACAGCGCGAACTGGGGCGCCGCCGCCGCCACGCTGAGCCTGGTTGCCACCACCCAGCAGGTTCATGAGCTGCAGAAGGCGGGGCAGCAGCAACAGGCCATGAGCATGGGACTGGCAGCGAGCATGCACTTGATGTAGGGCTGCTGTTTGCCTGCTCCCCTATCAAAGCTGCTTGCACAGCGTGCGCGAATGGCCCCCGCATCGAGCCGGACGGGTAGGGCAGCCAGCCGACGGGCCTCACTCACAATGAATCCCAGCGGCATCACCAGCATCCAGTTCTTCTGCAACCACGTCTTCTCCTCCTCCTTGACCTGCCCCTTGCCCGCCGCCTTGCCCTGGACCTGTTGCCCCTGCGCCGGCGCCCGCTGCTCCTGGCCCGCCGCCTGCTGTGCCTGGCCCTGCGCCTGCTGCCTGGCAGCACCAGCTTGCAGATCAGCTGTTCCAGTCGCGGCGGCCGCCGCAGCCGCACCCTGCTGCCCAGGCACCACCAGCTGCAGCACATCGGGCGCCTCCAGTGGCAGGCGCAGGTGCAGTGCCTGCGAGCTGGGCAGCATGCCGGCTGCTGCTGCGGGGGCTTCGCGAGTGCAGGGCACGCTGACTGCGATGCCAGCAACGTGCCTGGCATCCAGCAGGTCCAGAGCCAGGCCGCCATCGGCGGCGGCTGCCGCCAAGCAGCGCGCCGGGAACGAGGTGCTGACTGGCTGAGAGGCAGATGATGAGCCAGCCAGGGCAGAAGGCAGGCGCAGGCGGTACAGCCCGTTGCTGGCTATCAGCTGGCTCAGCTGCTCCTGCTGCTCAGCGGAGAGCGGGGGCCGCTCCAGCACGGCGGTGGCGCCATGCCGCTGCGGAGGGTGGCAGGCACGCGACACGGCTTGAGTGCCAGGCCAAGGGGAACGCGGCAGGCAATGGAGGGGAGCGCACGCAGCCAGCAGGGCGCACCACGGCGCCCAGGGTGATGGAGCCTGCCGGCACGAAGGACTTGCCGCCGTCCAGGCTGTGCTCAACGGCGATCGAGGCGGCTGATGCCCCGCCGGCTACCAGCAGCACCAGCCACAAACACGGGCGTGCCATCAACCTCATGCTTGCCTGCGCTGTGGCTGTCAATCAGTTGAAGGAGAAGGTGTACAGAGGGAGAACCCAAAGGACGGTGGGTGGGCAACAGATTAGACGCTGCCTGCGCAGGCTTGACATGGCGCCACGCCGTCGGCGGCTGCCGACAGCGGCTGCCGGAAGCTGCTCTCCATCGAGATGCTGGTTGTGATATGCCACGCTTTACAGCAACGCTTCGAATGCTAAGGCCACAGCAAGCTCAGGGCCACAAAGGGGAGGCAGATGCGCTGCTCCGCCACCAAAAGGGGCCGGCAAGCAGGCAGCAGTAGGATCAGATGAAATGCGGGTAGGCAGTACCAGGAAGTATATGTACTGCAGGAGCGGGGACAACAGCAGTCCCGTACCCGCAGGGCTAGCCAACGTCCCAACACAACCCAGGCAGCCGAAACAGGGAGGGGAAGAAATCGCGCAGCGGCGCCAATGCGGACGCGTGGCTTAGTGAGCAGGAGAGCAGGGGCAGCAATCATTCACAGAGTCTGACAACAGAGCCCTGACACAGAAGACGGGCCAGAAGCAGAGTGGCCTGCTTGGGGGGCCGAGCAGCCTCGGAGCCGAGGGGCGACGAGGGGCAGGCAGGGATGGCACATTGGAACAGCAGCTGAAGCAGGCAAGGCTGGGGCACAGGCGCCTGGGGCATAGCCCTGACCTCAGCTTGAGACTGGGGTGCAAAGCGCTTGCTCATGCACCGGGCCGGAGCTTCCACACGCGGTGTCGCACCAGCGTGAGGGCGGTGCGCTCACACCTTCACCTCGCGGTTGAAGATCCAGCTGAACTGCACGCGCGCGGGCTGCGCCTTGGACTTGCGGGCCGCTGCCCGCTCACTCAGCTTGCGGAAGCGGGTGGGCAGCTTCATCAGGTACTCCTGCGGCAGGGAGGGCCGGGGGGTGGAGGGGCGGGCAGGGAGGGCTGGTGAGGGTGGAGGGCTAGCAGGCGGGCTGCGTGCCCGGCGCGCACGGCGCGCATGCCGCGCGGGCAGGCGAACCTGGGCCTCTGCCGCCTCCCCGCGCAGGCCCTCGCGGTGCTCAATGTCCCAGCGCGCCACCAGGTGCTCCATGATGTCGCAGTAGTCGCTGGCCTGGTAGACTGCGGGGCGGGGCAGAGGGGTGGGGGGGACGAGAGAGGCAGGGCAGGGCAGTGGGCAGTGGGCAGGGTGCGGCAGCTTGCGCCGTCTGCGACGGGGGCGGCCCGCAGTGCTGCTGCTGGAGCGAGGCGCCGGCAGGAGCGAGGCGCCGGCAGCAGCAGCAGCACAGCCTGGCGCAGGCGCAGAGGGGTGGGGCCCGCTCACCGCCGAGGCGCTCCGCCACCTCGGAGAAGTCGGTGAACAGGTTGCGGCCGCCGTTGAGGATGCCGTGCTTGCCGTCGTCCATGAGGTGCGCGGGCCTGCGCGGGGGCAGGGCGCGGGGGCAGGGCGCAGGGCAGGGCGTGGGGACCCGACAGCCAGCCGGCCGGGGTGCGAGGCATGCTGTGTCGAGGCAGGCTGGCGGCGGGCGGGTGCATGCACATGGGCCCTGACCAGCGCCGCCGCCGACCGCTCACATGACAATCTGCTTGCGCATCATGTCGGCGAAGCACAGCATGGCGTTGTTGGGGTCCTGCCTGCGCACATGGACGAAGCAGAGGGCCACCCCAAGTCAGCAGCGGGTGGAGGGCAGCTGCGAGGTGCTGGCGCGGCTGCCCAAGCTGCCTGCGCACGGCAGAGGGGCAGCCCAGGCTTGCAGGTGGCAGGCACCCCCGGTGCCCTGCCGCACCCCCCCCGCCCCCACCTGAAGAACTCGTCCACGATGCGGGTGTAGGCAATCTCGTGGCGCGACTCGTCGCTGGCGATGGCGCCGCACACCTTGCCCAGCACCTCGTCGCCGTACTCAGCCGCCATGCGCGCCGTGTTGCCGTGGCTCACCTTGGTGGCGCGCTCCTGCGGCGAGGGCGGGGTGGGTGGGTGGGGGCGCTTGGTGCGTGGTGAGCCCCAGACGCGCCGCAGCCAGCCACGCATGTGGCGCCTGGCGGCCACCAAGCAAGCACTGCCGCTGCTGGCTGCGGCGCGTGCAGCCCGGCTCATCGCCCTGTCGCCCCCACCCGCTCCCCTCCCCGCCCACCGGGCCGCGCCTCCCCGCCGCACCTGGAAGGATGTGTAGATGAAGCCCAGGTAGGGGTTGTTCTCGGTCTTGGGGTCCATGCCAGACCCGATGAGGTTCTGGATGGTCACCTCCACCTGGCGCAGGTCCACGCGCCCGCTGCGCCGCGGCGACGCGCAGGCGGGCGGCGGCGCCAGCAGGCAGGTGAGCGGGGCCTGCGGAGCTTGCTGGCACCTGCTGCCCCTGCCAGAGCCACCCACCCTCGGCATGCACTCCCTTGCGGGCCAGGCAGAATGCGTCATCCCACCCGCCCGCACCCACACCAGGGTCAGGCCCCAGGGCCCCCCACCTGAGCCAGCAGTACTTGTTCATCAGGTCGCCGTGCCGGTTCTCCTCCGCCACCCACTGCCGCGTCCAGCGGCCCCAGGGCGTGGGCGCGGCGCCCGTCTCGTCGCGCACGCCGTCCAGAGTGTTGAGCATGGCCATGTAGGTGGGCAGCGCCTCCTCCGTGATCATGTCGCCCACCTGCCGGGGGAGGCAGCAGCCAGGCAGGAAGGGAAGGTCGGGGCAGGGCAGGGCAGGGCAGCACAGCACAGGGCAGGGCATGCAAGTGGAGGTGGGCAGGAGCCTGGTGGATCAGCACGGGTGCGAATGCAGGGAGAGTGCACTCAGCCATGGGGGACGGTGCTGCGGCCCACCAGGCACAAGCAGGCAGGCAGGCAGGCAGGCGTGGCACTCACCAGGCACACAAAGTAGTCGTCTGGGACCTCCTTGGTGCGCTGCTGCAGCTGGTGCACCTGCCAGGGGCGGACGGCGGGGGCACGGCAAGCACACGCTGGGTGGGAGGGCGATGTGCAGCGCAGCACGGTGCTTGGCAGGCGGCAGCCAATCTGGCATGCCGCAGCTTGTGCCGGCCCACGGAAACGACAAACGCTGGTAGCTGCGAAGCAATCTGGCCGACCGCACCCCACTGACCAACTTTCCCGGGCAGGCCCCCGCCCATCCTGCCCCCCCACCCCCCACCCTACCCCCCCGCAGCTGCTGCTGCTCACGTGGTCGAGGAAGTCTGGGGACTCGGGGTGGGGCAGGAAGTCCTGGGCCTGCCAGCACTTCTCCACGGGCTTGAGGATGGGCAGCACATGCTCCTCCGCATACTTGTCCATGCTGGCCACCACATCCAGCTGCTCCTTGGTGGCGCTGTGCAGCACCTGGCCGTTCACGATGGTGGGGCCCTGGCGCGCGGCGGCCTCGGGGGCGGCCACCGCGCGGGGGCGCACCACGGCGGCGGCACGGCGGGGAGCCGCGGTGGAGCGGCTCTGCCGCAGCGCACCGCACGATGCAATGTGCTGGCTGCTAGGCGCCACGTTCACGCCGGCCGACAGCGCCACCATGCTGCAAAGCCTGCAGCAAGGTGTCCACAAGATGTGGAGGACGAAGCTGGCGCCAGCAGCAACAGAGCGGCAGCAACCGGGCGCAGGGCGTAGGCACCCAGCTTGCACGCCTGCCCAGGCCGGTGGCGCCGTGGCGCACTTCCCAGGCGCCTCCCAGCGCCAGAGGGCACGCAGGCACACCGATTCCCTGGCCCCCTGCCAGAATGTTGCCGAACCCCAGAATGCCGGGCGCGGGTGCCAGGCACAGCGGCCCTGCAGCGCAGATGCATGCCCACCTTTGCCTTGACGCTCCTGAAAGTGTCGGGGCTCGGGGAGGGGACTGCTGCACACGAGCGCACCGAGCCAGCAGCGTGCTATCCAGGGAGCTCTCCAGGGGCGATCAAAGGCTGGGCAAGTGCAATTGCGATCAATGTGGGCCGTTCTCTGCGGCGCCAGCCGTAAAGAAAGGTCAGGGCGCGATGCCCAAAAACGGGCTCGCGCCTATGCGGAATAACTCGGCGCCGCGGTTGCTGCATCTGGCTGCGGCAGCTGTATCTCCGTTGATTTGGCTCGCCAGTTGAGACTTGGCTACCGCTCCCCATCAACATTTTCAGGATTGGGGCTCCCGGGCAGCTTTTGCAGCGTCTGAGACTGAATCGGACTTGTTGTTGCCAAATCCACATGCCGTTGGATGCAGCAAGCAACCACCCGGACGGGGCAGGGCGGCGGCAGCAGTGTGGGGCGGCGGCGGTGGCCGCACGAGGAACCTGTTGGCTATTTTTGGCCCACCAAAACGATGTTTTCACGCCTTGATCCTGCCCACCGCCACTGCTGCCTGACATAACTGCTAGTTCACGCTGCCCCTGCTCAACGATTCTGTTGTGGCAGCTAGCAGCAAGCGTTACATGCTCCGCAGCGGTTCTCGCATGCGGCGGTTGTGGCTGCGGCCCTGGGCTTCCTGGGAGCCCCTTTTGAGAAGCCAAGGTTCGGATGTTTGGGTGTGGCAATGAGGATGTTGAAGGGGGCAGTGCAGTAACGATGTTGAAGCGGCCAGTGCAGCAATGATGTTGAAGCGCTCACGCAGATGTCCTGCTGGTGGCAGCGGCCAAGCGGCCAACCTTGTATGCCCTATGGGCGCCCCCGCATGCTGCCCCAACCTTCCAGCTCCCCGCAGGCCTTCCAGCTCACCACAAGGGCCTACAAGCTGCTCCAGGGCATGATAATGCTGCCTGCGGCTGCTGCATGGGCTGATGCAAGGTGTGGAGGAAAGGGCGGAAGACAGGCAGACGGGCCTGAACCAAAGGTTCGTGGGGTGGAGTCTCCCCAGCAAATTATTCTCCTCTTCTCTGTGTGTTCAAGCCATCATCATGCTCTCCCCCCGCCCAACAGCAGTCCTGTGCAGCCTGCTGCTGCTGCTGGCTGTGGCCGGCCAGGCCCAGGCGGCCAGCCGCGCCCGCTTCCTGGGCCAGAAACAGCAGGCCAGCACCCCCTCCAGCGAGCAGAGCGTTGGGGCTCCCGCCGCCGAGGTGCACCAGCAGCCGGCGTGCGACAGCCGGTGTGCAACAGCCGGGCTCAACGCTCAATGCTCGCGGCAAGTTCAATGACTCTTAGCGCTGACACCCCACGCCCTCCGCCTGTAAACCTTGCAGCCCAACGTCACCGCCTTTGACGGCCAACACAGCTTTGGGCTGGGCACTGTGGCCGCTGCTGCCGCCAGCGCTGCCGCCGGTGCGGGCCCCGTGCCCTGGCTGCCGTCTGTCCTGTTCTCGGGCGACGGAACTGCCTTCAGCGAGGCTGTGCCCAACACCGGCAAGGGCTTTGCCTGCTCCTACCGCTACCTCAACGACTGGGCCTCCACCCACTTTGCCGCCATCAACCGCCCCATGGTGCGCGGCCGGGGGCAGGCAGGGGCGCCAGGCTGGAGCAGGAGGTGTGGTGTCGGGCAGGAGCGTACTGCACCGTGCTGCCACAACTGCCAGGATGCGAGGCTGACACCCATGCTTCCCTGCCTTGTGCAGTGGGAGAATGGCGACGCGTGCGCCCGCTGCCTCACGTGCGTGGCCGAGCGCTGCGCCACCCGCAGCAAGCGTGTGCAGGTCATGGTCACGGACCTGTGCCCAGAGTGCAAGCAGGGTGAGGGGGTGCTGCTTGATTGCTCATAGGTTGGCTGCTGGAGCTGTGGCAACCCTCAAGCCGCCCGGGCTGGGAATCCCGGCAGCCAACTTCAGCCCCCACAACCTCCCTTGCCCTGCACCTTGCTCGCCTCCTCTCCACTCTCCTTCTCACCCCCCCTGCCTCTTCACCTCCCCAAAACCTCCCCAAATCCTGCAGGCGACGTCGACTTCTCCATCCCTGTGTACCGCGACATCACCGGCATGTGGCCCCACCGCCTGGCCATCCAGTGGGAGTGGAGCGACTGCTCCTCCAACATCGAGGGAGACATCCACCTGGCGCCCAAGGTGGGTGGCGGGGCGGGAGGGGTGGCGCGGGGCTGCGGGATAGGCTGCTGCCTCGCCTTGCCCTGCCACTCACCGCCTCGCACCGCTCCCTAACACCACATGCGCTGCCCTGTGCAGGACGGCATCAACGCCCAGTGGCAGGCCTTCTACTTCTCCAACGCCAATACCCGCTCAAGTCGGTGACGCTGAATGGCAAGCCACTGGACCGCAACGAGTTCCAGGTGGGGGGTGCAGGGCCCTGTGTGGTGGCAGGATGTAGTTCACAGCAGGGGCAAGCCGAGAGGCTTGGAAGCTTGGCTCAAACGCTCGCTCAGCCTGCCTCCACGCCTGCAGTTCTGGGTGCACGCTGCACCGCTGGCAGACGGCCCGGCGGAGTTTGTGTTTGAGGCGGTCAACGGCAAGAAGGTGCAGGGGCGCTGCGACAATCCGCATAAGGAGCAGAGCCTGCCCAACTTTGAGTGAACCGAGCAAAGACCAGGCAGCTGGCCCTCGCCCATCCCACGTGTCCCCCTCACAACACACACATTCTGCGATTTGATTCCTGCATGTGCCAGCCTAGCGCTCCCTGCAACCTGGTTTCCCCCGTCCACCCTGCCGTCGTACCCCTCCTCGCCCCCCCCGATACTCATATGACTTGCTGCTTCAAGACGGCAAGCATGCGCCCCGGCCTCCTGCCCCCCCGCCAGCGTCATGCATGCCGCTGCGCCTTGCCCACTGCTGATTCATTTCATTCCATTTGACTTGTGCAACAAATATGCTGCATGTGTGGTTGCTACTGAGCAGTGACCGTTCTGTGCACTCAATAGCAAACCGTACTGCTGTTTGTGTTGCTGTTTTGCTTCCTTGATTGTAAACCCTGACGACCTGATTTAAAACAACTTTCTACTACATTTCACTCGCTACCACAATGGACAGATCGGGAAGGCGAGCAAGGGAGGAAGGGCTAGTGTCCCACGACGCCAGTTGCAATGTCGCCATTTCCTTCTTGAAAATAGTGGCAGAAGTGGATGTGTCTAATTGGATGGTATTGCCAGACAAAATGCCTGACTTGGCCAGCCCACGCATGCATGGCACAGCCCTCGCACCAACTCCGCTCTGCCAGCGGGCGCGGGACGGTTGCCGTACCAGCAGCGGCCTTGCACGCCATGTGCTCGGACCCAAGCGATGGCGGGATCGCCCGTTATCCACTGCATTGCTCCAGGCCCTTTCAGACCGCTCTGCAAGCAGACAGCTAGGGCGCCGATTGTGCGGGTGATGAAGTCGACAGCTGCGTTTAGAGGAGGACTTGCGGCCCCACACCGCATCGCGACGGGGCATGCGGCTGCGTGCAGCAGGAGGGCGACCCCTGGGGGCCGGCGGCTGGCGGTGGCGCCACTGGCCGTCACGCCCACGCTGCAGCCGGGCCTGGAGAACCGCAACGCGCCGTCGTGGCTGGCGGAGCCGCTGAAGCATGTGGTGAAGAGCCAGCAGTTCAACAAGGAGGCTCTGGACCACATCTTCAAGGTGACGCGGGAGATGGAGGAGGTCAGGCAGGGCACCGACGCGTCTCGCCAGCTGCAGGGCGCCATCATGTCCACCCTCTTCTACGAGCCCTCCACCCGCACCCGCCTGTCATTTGAGTCCGCCATGGCCCGCCTGGGGGGCACCATCCTCACCACCGAGAGCGCCGCGGAGTTCTCGTCGGCAGCCAAGGGAGAGACGCTGCAAGGTGGGCGGTTTACCGGCGCAGCACACTCGGCGCAGCGCAGCCGTGGGCTCGGGGCAGCGTTTGTTGTCGCAGTAACGCTTGGTCAATGCTTTACTTTCCAACGGTTGGATCACAGCTGCCTCGCCACTCTTGATAGTGCGCTGGCTGCACTTCCTCCCATGCCTGCTCGCCACCTCCCCAGTGCCCATGCAGACACGATCCGCACCGTGGAGGCATATGCCGACGTGGTGGTGCTGCGCCACTTCCAGGCGGGGTCAGCGGAGAAGGCGGCTGCCGCGGCCTCCATCCCCATAATCAATGCAGGCGACGGACCCGGCCAGCATCCCACCCAGGTGCGATCGGAAGGGATGCAGTCGTGGATCTCGGCCGGTTGGGTATTGGGCTGAAGGTGCAGCAGCAGCACCGGCCGCGCCAGCATCTGCTCCGACAGAGCTGTGTCTGGTCTGCCACATCGCCTACCACAAAGAGTTCTCCCACCTTCTTTCCCGGCATCTCTTTACTGTAACATCCACCGCCCCACGCCCGTCCCCGCAGGCGCTGCTGGACGTGTACACCATCCAGCGCGAGATTGGGCGCCTGGAGAACTTCCACATCGGCCTGATCGGCGACCTGGCCAACGGCCGCACCGTGCGCTCCCTGGCCTACGTGCTGTCTATGTACAGCAACGTGAAGATGTACTTTGTGGCTCCCGATGTGGTGGGTGGGGAGGGAGGGAGGGAGGGCGGGGTCTGGTCTGGCGGTTGGCAGAGGGGGATGGTGGGGCGACAGTGTGTAGCATTTGTCCGGATCTGCCGCGACTGCTCCATCTCGCCTTGCTTGGCCCCACTCCTTCTCTGCCTGCCCCTCCCCCCACACGATGCCTGCTGCAGTGCCGCATGAAGGACGACATCAAGGGCTACCTGACCAGCGTGGGGGTGGACTGGGAGGAGGTGGATGACCTGGCCATGGTGGGTGGGGGTGGGTGGGTGGGTTCGGTTATGGGGCTGAAGCGAGCGCATCCTGTGCTGCTGCAGCCTTCCTGCTGTAGGGGGCGCTGCATGTCATGCATACATGCATGCGCTGGTGCCTGATTCAGTCTCCAGTCAGTGCCCTGCTCACGCCACCGCTCCTGCCCTGCCCTGCCCCAGGTTGCTGCTGACGTGAATGTTCTGTACCAGACGCGCATCCAAAAAGAGCGGTTCCAGGACAGGTGGGCGGTAGCGGCAGCGCGAAGCTGCTGGTATACACAATGCTGGGCGGAACAACGTGCAGAGTGGTGGCGGGTCGCTTGCATAGGAGCAGCGGAGCAGCGCTACCGCCAGCCGATCACCGCAGTGTTGCCCTCCCATACCTCATCCATGCTGCCTTCCACTGCGCTGCGCTGCTGCCCTGCTGCCAGGCCCGATGACTACGACAAGGCCAAGGGCAAGTACATCATCAACGGCGAGACCCTGAAGCGCATGAAGCAGGACGCCATCGTGATGCACCCGCTGCCGCGGGTGGATGAGGTGCGTGACCCGCCCAGGCGGGGGTCGGAGCAGGGCTGACGGGAAGTGTGCCCTGCTTTATTGCTGGCGCAGCGTGCACGCTGCTGCGCTGCTCTGGCCTGAGTCTTCTCTGGTGATGCCCTTGCCTCATTTCCCAATGGTGCTCCTGCCTGATGGTGCCCCTGCCTGCCTTCCTGCCTGCCCCCGGCTGCAGATCCACCCCGAGGTCGACTCCGACCCGCGCGCTGCCTACTTCCGCCAGGCCCGCAACGGCCTGTACGTGCGCATGGCCCTGCTGAAGCTGTGCCTGGAGGGGCGCCAGCATGGCCACTAGGCGAGCAGCAGGGCCACCTCGCAACGGACAAGGACCGCAAATGCAGTGACAGTGTACTGTATGTTTGTGCTGTGCCTGAGAATGTTTGGGCGCTATCTTGTGTGTCATCAGCTGAGCGCTTAGTGAGTGATGTCTGTGCGTTACTGTATAAACTCGCATTGGAATGCCACAGTAAAAACAGAAAGAGAATAGAAAAAGGTTGGCGAGGGCTCAACCGCCCAGGCCAGCTGACCCTCACCTGCGCAGGCTAGCACGCCGCAGCCGCCTGCCACCACCCTTTGCCTCTTCATCTTCCTCCGACTTCTGCTCCTTGCCCTCAGCTGCTTTATCTGCACCAGGGTGCCAGCCAGTGGCAGAACAGCGCATGTTGGCTAATGGAGACGAGTGACAAATCTGGGGTGAATTCGCCGCGCTGTTTTGCACACAGCAAAGGCAGGCCGTGGATGCCTGCTGCAGCAGACAGCGGGGCACATCGGCATGCTGGACAGCGGGGCAGCCCAGCTCCACAGCTAGGACCAGTTCATAATGCCTTGCACCTTCTGCTGTAGGTGTGGCTGCAGACGTGGCATCCTTCTTTTGGGCCGCTTCGCCCTTGGTTGCCGGCTTCTCAGCCTCGGCCTCCTTCTTGCCTGCTGCCTCCTTCTTCTCATCAGCAGCTGCCTTCTCCGCCTCCTCCTCCTTCTCACGTGCCGCCTCTGCCTCCTTCCTCTCATAATCCTCATAATCCTCCTCTAAGTCCTCCTCTGCCCCGGCCGTCTTGTCGGGTGCCGCATCCTGCGGCGGCTTGGGCTGCGCCTTGTCGCCTGAAGCTGCATCGCCCTTGCCCTTCTGATCGCTCTCCGGCAACGGCAGTGGCTCCACGCCTGCCTCGGGGTCCGCAACTGCGCCAGCGGGAGCCAGTGGGGCGGGGTATGGCATGCTGTCAAGCCAGCAAGAGAGCCATCATGCAGAGAGGAAGGGCAGCTGCCGGTCTCATGCCACTTCGCACCGCAGGTGGCGTGCAGCTTTTTGGGCCACTCCACCACACAGCGCATGGGCAGCGCCTCTTGCAATCCAAACGAGCTAGCTATCCAGAGGAACATTTTTGCACCCAACGCATACCCAAGCAACCAGGTGCTCCACTCACTTGCGCCGCGGAAGGCGCCCGTGGTCATGGGATGGCCTCGGTAGGTGACCACCAGGGCCACCAGCGCGGCAAACAGGACAGCCAGGCCCGCAACCGCCAGCACCTTCTGCTTGGTGGACCAGCCGCGCGGGGTGGCGGGGGTGGTTGCCTGTACCGACAATGGCTGCAGAGGGGCAGTGCAGGGGAGGAAACAGGGGCGGGTTGCAAGGCAAAACAGGGGTGAAATACGAGGCGGGGCGCCACCACTCCGCCCGCTGCGCCGCTCCCGCCGAGAAACCTGCCGCGCACCTTGACCCGCAGATTGCTCAGCAGGCGCTGCTCCTCGTCATCGTTGATGCCCTGTTTACGAAGCTCGTCCTGAACAAGGGAGAGCGAGGAAGGAGGGCGACCAGAGATGGGGGTCGATCTGGCGCAGCGGCGGCCCTGAGCGGCGCAGTGGAGTCTTCCCAGGCACCAGCGCACCTCTATGAAGCGGGAAAGCTCGCTTGCCATCTGCGCTGCTGCCTTGAGCCTCGAGCTCCCTCAACGGAACAGCTGGCCTGGGTGGTTTACGCGGCAGGACAAGAGATGCTGTGCAATAGGGGTTGGCTTTAATGCGCAGAGCCCAAGCAGGCTGCTAAGCCGGCACCAGTACTGCACCAGTACTGCAACTTGCCTGGTGGCCCAATGCGGGACGAATCCTCGCCGCTCGAGCTGTTTGCTGGCCTTGGGGCACTTTTATCCCGGGGCCCTCCCCAAGCCCCCCACAGACGCCAGCCATCCCGTTTCAAAAACTGGAGCCAGAGCCGTAGCGTGCAGCCATGACGCCCGAGCAGGCGCGGCGCACCATTCAAATCGTTGTGGCGGCCACCAAGCAGTGGGGCATCGGCAAGGGTGAGGGTTCCGCCGGCGGCAAGGCGGGTGGCGGCGTCGGGGTTGTGGTCACGGCTGCAGCAGGGGTGGTGGCCGCCTGCTGCACGCCTGTCGCTCGTATCTCGCAGCCCAGCCAGCCAACTGTTGCCTCCGCTGCCCAACATGCACCTCCTCCCATCTGCCGTGACCTGCTGCGCCCCCGCCCTGCAGGCGGCAGCCTGCCGTGGAGCCTGCCTGGGGACATGAAGTACTTTCGGGAGCTGACCTCGCGTACCGCCGACCCCGCCAAGCAGAACGTGGTCATCATGGGGCGCAAGACCTGGGAGTCCATCCCCGCCAAGTTCAGGCCGCTGGCGGGGCGCATCAACGTGGTGCTCACACGCGGCGCCGTGGCGGGCGACGAAAACGCGAGCGCGCCAGGCAACGCCACCGCCGCGCTTGCAGGTGTGCTGGCGCCCTGCGCGGCGCGCCCGCAGCCCCGGCCATGTGCTGTAATGCTGCTACGTCGCGCCGTTAGCGACTCCTGCTGCACCAGCCGTGCTGCCTCGTCACGTGCCTGCCCAACGCCCCTGCCTGGTGCTGATGGCCCCCGCAGAGGCCAGCAAGGCGGAGGGCGTGCACATCAGCAGCAGCCTGGACAGCGCGCTGGAGATGCTGAGCGGGCCGGAGTTTGATAGCCGTGTGGAGAGCGTGTTTGTCATTGGCGGCGGCCAGGCAAGCAACTCACCGCAGGATGCTGCTGTCAGCCGACATCTTCCCCCGCTCCACCTACCCGCCCCTAGTGTTCTCGCACACATACGCATGGACTGACCCTTGCCAACGTGTGCACCCCCTGCCTCCCGCCCCCCTGGCCCGCAGGTGTACAAGGAGTGCATGGAGTCGCCGCTGCTGTCGGCCATCCACCTGACGCTGGTGGAGGGGGAGGCTGCGGAGGCCGCCAACTGCGACACCTTCATGCCGCCGGTGGACGAGAGCCGGTTCCGGCTGTGGAGCGCGTCGGCGCCGCGCAGCGTGGGCGGCACGCGCTACTCTTTTTTGTGCTACACCCGCGCCGGGCAGGAGGGCCTGCCGGCGCTTCCGCCGACGGTGGCCAGCCGGCACGAGGAGCACCAGGTGAGGGTGGGGTGGGTGGGGCGGCCATGCTGAGGCTCTTGAGCGGAATGGCTAGTGCTGGAGGCCGGTGCATGCTGCCGCAACCTCTTGCTGCAGCAATGCTCTGCATCCACCTGCTTTGCGTGTGTCAGCTGCCCGCCCACCCTCCCCTGCCCCACAGTACCTGGAGATGATTGAGGATGTGATGGCCAACGGCGTGTTCCGCGGCGACCGCACCGGCACCGGCACCTACAGCAAGTTTGGCGCCACCATGCGCTTCAACCTGCGCCACTCCTTCCCCCTGCTCACAACCAAGCGCGTGTTCTGGCGGGGTGAGCGTGGCCGTTTAGGTCGGGTCTCTGCTTGCCCATCCACAGCCCCACACATTTCACCCCTGGCCGCCCAACCCGTGCAGGCGTGGCTGAGGAGCTGCTGTGGTTTGTGAGCGGGTGCACGAATGCGCGGGTGCTGATGGACAAGGGGATCCACATCTGGGATGGAAATGGATCGCGCGAGTACCTGGACTCCATAGGCCTCAGCCACAGGTGGGTCTGTTGTGTAGGCAGGGGCCAAGCCAGGGCGCGGAGAGCCATTGAGGTGGGGGACCCTGGGGCTAGAAGCCACCCTGAGGCTAGAAGGGTGGCTTCGTGCAGGGCTGGTGTAGCTGGGCGTGACTGCCGGCAGGATGACAAAGAGCAGCCTGAACCTGCTCGCTGGCAGGCGCCCTGCTCTGCCCTTTCTACCGCTTGCTCACCCATGCATCCCTCCCCCCCAACATTTGCAGGGAGGAGATGGATTTGGGCCCCGTGTACGGCTTCCAGTGGCGCCACTTTGGGGCTGAGTACACCGACATGCATGCAGACTATGGCGGCAAGGGCGTGGACCAGGTGGGTGGGCAGTATGGGACTGTGTGGCTGGGGCCAAAAGGATTCCGCACCAGGGCATGCCAGGCCATCTCTACCTGCCTGCGGCTCTCGCTGTAACTGCAAACGTTCTGGTGGTGCTGTGGCACACAGCGATGCCAACCCAACCCTTGCCTCCTTTGCTTGCAGCTGGCAGAGCTGATCCACAAGATAAAGACGAACCCAAACGACCGCCGCCTGGTGCTCTCGGCCTGGAACCCGGCTGCGCTCACGGACATGGCGCTGCCGCCCTGCCACATGTTCTGCCAGGTGGGTAAGAGGCAGGCAGGACGTGTGAAGGTACTGCAAAGCAACCAGCGACGTGGCAGCGATCCGTGAGCGAAGCTACCACAGCCAACTGGCTTGGCCAGTCTTGTCTGGACTGAGCAGGGCCATGTCAGCTCTGGGCCGGCCAGGCTGCAGGCTCGTGCGCCACCTTGCTGCTTGTGCATTCCACTCCTGCCCTCTGAAACGCGCCTGCCCGCTTGCTCCTGCGCAGTTTTACGTGGCAGATGGCGAGCTCAGCTGCCAGATGTACCAACGGTCGTGCGACCTGGGCCTGGGCGTGCCCTTCAACATCGCTTCCTACTCATTGCTCACATGCATGGTGGCTCAGGTGCAGCGCACGGGGCGCAGGCCACCACTGCACGCACACTAACAGTGCCGAGCAGCAGCGCCCTGCCTTGCACAACTGCTCTGGGTCGCTTCGCGGGTGGGGATAGATTTGTATCCTCTCCTGTTGCTGCATCACCATGTCGCCTGCCGCCCTGCATTCCGCCCTTGTACCTGCTCTTGTGGCCGCAGGTGTGCGGTCTGCGGCCCGGCGACTTTGTGCACGTCCTGGGTGACGCGCATGTGTATGCCAACCACGTGGGCCCCCTGCGGGACCAGCTGAAAAACGCGCCGCGCCACTTCCCACGCCTGCTCATAAACCCCGCCAAGACCGACATCGACTCATTCGTGTTTGACGACTTCCAGCTGGAGGGCTACCAGCCGCACAAGGCCATCAAGATGCAGATGGCGGTGTGATGCGGCGGCAGAGGGTCAGCGCAGGCCCTCGCAGCCCAGGCGCAGCCAGGTTGCCCCATAGCACGACAGCAGCAGTGCGTAGACAGGGCCAGCAAATGGCACCAGCCGCCCCCAGCTAGACAGCTACTTACACGGTGGCGCTGCTGCCGATCACGCGAGGCAGCGGCAAGCTGGCAGACAGCACAGGTGCACCGCTGTGCAATGCGCACGGTTACCTCGTTTCGCTGCTTGATCGCTATGCATTTTTGTAGTGCCCAAGTGGCGTGTAACCAACAGGCAGACGCTCAGACCATGCAAGCATGCAGCCCGGGAGAAAAATGCTTGGAAAATGGCGCACGTGGAGGACAGGGGGAATGGCTGAGAGAGCAGGCTGCATACCTCACAGCTCTGGACCATGACAGGGCCCTGTCCGGCGGGGACGGCAGCGGCGCTGGGCGGCGGGGGTTGACTCAAGGCACACAGCTCTGGAACAAGCGCCCGGCGCCTGGAGCTGGGAACAGTGAGCCTGCTGGCCGCGTGCAGGCGCCAGCGGCAGCGTTCTGGCGCGGGGGAGGCATCCGGCCCCCCTTGGGGACTTTCGCCAGGGGCCGCAGGAGGGACCCGCCCAGCATCACACACAGTGATGGAGCGCCAACAGACTGCCCAAACCCGTTGGAAACCAGAGTGTTTCATCATGGACTGCCTGGAGCCTCCGTGGCAACATGCCAAGGACTACTCCCAGGGAGGCGCAGTCCGTCCTTTAGCGTTCCAACCAATGGGAGTGGCATAGCGACACTGGCTGTTCACAAGGATAAACGAAGGCCTGGGCGGCCGCTGAGCGCGATGGGCGGCGCCCAGACAGGCGGCCCGAGATGGGCCGCCGTCTTGCTCATACTGGTAGGCGGGTTGCTGCTGGTGCCTTGGGCCGCCCCTGGACGCGGTGCGTGGCTGCATGTGCACGGCCTGGGGGTTCTTGACGGTAATTCGGCCTCCCCGCCGCCCTCCTCGCAGAGCGCTCTGCTGCAGGTTGCGGGCCAGGAGGCGGCGGATGGCACTGTTTCACCCCTCCTGGAGGACAGGTAAAGCTTGCTGCTACATGGACGCTGCATGAGCTGCTCGGTACCTCTGGCCGCGGGAAAAACTGGCCTTAGCCCGCTAATGGGGTTTGGCGCCCTAGTGGGGCGGCCAGGGCCATTCTGGGACCCATGGCCAGCCCCATCGGACCCATGGAGCAGGGCGTACCCCAGTTTGACACGAGCTGCCAGCAGGCCGGTAGTAACCCAAACCCTAAACCCTAAACCGAGCCGGGGCTGCCCTCATTGCATACATAGTGCGCCTTTCCCTGCTTTTCTAGTGACCTAGCGTTCCGCACTGCCATTTGGCCAGCCCATGCTCCCGTACCGTTGCGTTTCTCCCCAATGCGCCATGCCACTTTGCCAGTCATACACACGTTTCGATGCGTGCCCTGTCAGCTGCTTGCGTTGCATGTCGCCTTGCTCCACCCTTGTTTTATTGCTTTCTCTGCTTTCGCCCGGTTCCCGTCCCGTTTCGGCGGGGAGTCTATGTTGCAAGTTAGTTCTTGCTTTACCAGACTTTAAGCCCACACAAGCAAGCAAGTGGGGGCATGAAGTGAAACTGGTTTTTTAGCAGGTTTCGGGCGCTCTCCTGCTGCCGAATGGCGCTGGCTGGCTGCTGCCTGCGCTGCAGGATTGTGGCGGCGGCGCTGGCCGCGTCCAGCGGGACGTCCAGCTGCCCGCGTGTCGCGCTCTTCTTCTCCCTCACCCTGCTGGGCGTCAAGCGCAAGCAGGACTTCACGCCAACCGTGAAGATAGCTTACAAGCAGACCCTGGCCCGCATGGCACCAGGTGCGAAGGTTTTTGATGTGCCACAGCTCGAGTGGCGGCCCGCCGCAGCGCCGCATGTGTCTTCCAGATTTTGAACTGCAAACCAGCACGTGCTATGGCAATCTGCGTTCGATTCGGGTACTCCTATCGGAATGCCAGGGGATCAGGTGTTGCTTTGGCAGCGCACATGGGTTGGCTGGCAGGCCAGGCACCCACCGTGGCGCGCCTGCGCCTGGTGTTGTTCCCGCCTGTGCTCCCATCGCCGCCGTGCCGCCACAACCTGGCGCAGGCGCCACCATCATCCCCGTCGCCATTGATGCCGAGGACCTGGGGCAGGCGATACACACGGTGGCGCTGTTCCCCGGCGCGGTGCCGGCGGGCGTGGTGGCGGCGCAGCAGCTGGCTGCCAAGCTGCGCGCCGGTGGGCTGAACGCACACTTTGACCAGCGCAAGTTTGGGCGGGTGCATCCCGAGGTCATTTCGGAGCCCTACCTGGTGAGGAGCCGAGGCAGCGGCGGGCTGAGTGGGTGGCTGGGCAGGCTGACAGCCAGCTGAGCTACAGGTTGCTTGGTCAGGGTGGCTCCTGCTGGCAGCTGGCCCAGCCCAGTGTCAGTACACCAGCTGCAGCTGTTAGTGGCAATGAAAATGGTGGAGCAGTTCTGTTGGGCCCGCTTTCTGTTGATGCATGTCGGGGCCTCCTTCCCTTACCGACGCGCTCTGCTGCTAAGCTTTGCGCTGATTCAATGGGATTTGCTGTTTGGGCTGCAGGCTGATAGCACGGGCGACACCATCCCGTCGCTGCCAGGCAGCCACCCTGCCGGCATGATCTCAGTGGCGTGGTACGACCTGCGCCCCGACCAGGTCACAGCCGGGAAGCGGCAGGCATATGTGGCGGCCATCCAGAAGCTGCTGCCGGGTGCGCGGGGCAGTGGGACTGCTACGCCCGCGCTGGCTGGCACGCACCGCGTCTTTTAACCACGTCGCAGAATCGTCTCTTTGACTCATATTTTCCCTTGCCACCTGTGCAGGCTCGGTTGTGACCTACAAGACGCACATCGATGACGGCGACTGGACGGGCGCTGGCGGAAATGGTGCGCAGCCGCGCCCCTTCACGATTGGACCTGCCGTCCTGCCTGCCATTCTGTATGCCATGGCAGTTGGGCGCCAGATGGCTGCTGGTGTGCTGCCTCGTTATGCTTGACAGCCGTGCATGGCTGCCGTACCTGCAGCCGCGCTGGAGAAGCTCAGCATGGACACGGTCATTAGCAATGCCTCGCCCGCGGCGCTGGCGAAAGCCCTGAACACAATCAGAACCCGTCCGGCCAGCGTCTGGCCCGTGCCGCAGGCAAGCTGCTTGCTGCCACTGCCTTCACATTACTGGTTCACTGCTGGCACTTCCCTTTGCTGCGCCTGCCACCGCTGTTGCTCTGGTGCCTCTTTCATGCTGCCCCAGCTGTCGCTGCTGGCGCTTGGTGCATGCTGCCTCATTTGTCGCTGCTGGCGCTGGAGCTGCTGGATCGTTGCCACTGCTGCCTTCTAGCATGCGTTGTGCGCATGTTGCATCGCCAGGGGGCCCAACTCGCTGAAGATGGCCGGCCGCCACCCCCTCTTGCTTGCAGTTTGGCCAGATGGCCCCTGAGGACGGCTATGCAGTGCGCTGGGTCCCAGACAGCGATTTTGTGTCGCCCTGTGATGGTGAGCACCAAGGCACCAGTCTGGCAGCTGCAAGAACGCTGTGTAATTGGCAGCCGGGGCTTGCCTGCTGGAATGAATCAACTGCTGCACTGCTGATTCACATTGGCAGGTCGTACGCATGGGGCATGCAAACGGTGCCTGATGGCTGGCTGCCGGCTGTACCGCTCTTTCTCTTGCACTTGCACATGAGCCGCGCCGACGACTGCTCTGTGCAGTGCGCACCGCGCTGAAGCTGACGGGCATTCTGGCTTTCATGCCCAACTGCGACCGCCAGACAACCACGGCGTACCTGGCGGCCATCAAGGCCAGCCTTCCCAGTGAGCTGCTGCCTGCCTGACATGGCCTGTGCTGTCAGGTGCCGCGGTCGCAGCACGTCATATTGTAAGCAATATCAACTGCTGTATTGCTGGTTGCTTGGAGAGCTGGCAGAAGAGCAGCCGTCTGCTCATGCACCATGCAAAGCCACAAGTGCATGCCCTGCTCTGCTCCAGTGAGCACCAGCCATCACGTGCTATAACGTGCTGCATGAGCGCTCACACCCATCTTGGCGTGGCCCTGCCCCAATTGCCGCAGGCGACGTGGCAACCACTGTGGTCAGCGCCACTCGTGTTTCAAGTGGCTGCCAGGTGGTCACCTCCAGCTCCTACCCCGACAGCCGGCACACCCCGGCGCTGACTTTGGCTCGTCGCCTGGTCCCCACGCCGTACCCCCTTGGCGGCAAGACGTTTGGCAGCGGCAGCAGCTACCCCGCCTTCCTGGTGGAGGGCGACGTCAGCACGGGCAAGCAGCATGACGTAGTGACCTCAAAGTTTGTGCTGCTCACCTCTGCCACCGCCACCGGGCCCACCACCGGCAAGGGCTCAGCGGCCCCCATCCCAGGCAACTCGTTTGTCAAGGTGTGCATCTGGCAGCAGCAGATGGAGTGAGGTGGGATGGGAGGCGGGGTGGTGGTGCCACTCAGGATGTCCGAGCGGCAGGGAGGCAGGCAGGGCCTGGGCTGCTAGCGCAGGGTGCAGCAAGTTGTGCCAGGCATGCGGTGACGGTCTATGAATGATGCCAGCACATGCCTCGCTGTTTGGAATCTCTTATGCCGTTGAGATGGTATGCATCCAGCTGCGCATCTCTTGCTGCTGCAGTACGAGTTCAAGCTGCAGCCTGCCAAGTGCCTATTATAGCCTATTATAGCCTATTATAGCCTATTATAGCCAACAGTAGCCCACCCGTCCGCTCACAGAGAGCCATCGCGCCGGCCTCGCGCCGATCACCCCCACACCCCCACCCTCCACACTCACCCACCCACCCATCAGCATGTCAAGCAGCGAGGGAGCCAGCCTTGGGCAGCGCAGCCAGCAGCCGATCAGCAACCCGGCCTCCCGGGCATCCCTGCGGCCCGATTTCCCCCATATCGTGGTCAAGGGGCTCGCTCTGGAGGCCGGTGGGGGCCTGGGGGCCGCAGTCGCAGCCTTCGTTTTGTTTTGCCGGGCCAGCCTTCACCTGCCAGTGCCTGACTGTGTGCCTGTGACCTGCGTTGAGATTCGGGTGCGTGGGGACGGGCGCAGCGAATGCCACCTGCGACTGACTCCTGCCCTGTGCGGCGCCCTGATGGGTGCCCGCCGCCGCCTTTCGTGGGCAGCACCAGAGGTCAGCATTGACCTCTGGCGCTCACCTGGGGAGCTACAATACCTCCATGAGCTGCGCCAGCAGCGCGCGGAGGAGCCCCCAGCGCGCCAGGTGGGGCGGGCTGCGACCTCTCGCTGGTGGCGAGCGGCTCCCCTCCCGCCGCCCTCAGCTGAAGTCGTTGCCGCCCCTGTTGCTGCTGCCCCTGCCCAGCCCACGCCTGCGCCGCCTACACTGCCTGCCGCCGCCGCC
>NW_005435080.1:1433912-1444885 GCF_000147415.1 Chlorella variabilis | reverse complement strand
TAGGGCCCAGGCATCTTTTGCCCGGCCTTGGCTCCCGACCCACCCCCTCCCCCCGCAGGTAAGAGCAGCGTCAGCGTCAGCAAGCAACGGTCAGCGGCAGCCCCACCACCCCCACCTCCGCCTCACACACTCACTGGCCCCTTGCGCGATGGCACGCCGGCATGTTGGCATGGGAACGCCAAGCCCGGCACGGTAGCGGCGGCTGACTGAGTAATGGCACAGCCGACCGCCGCGGCAGGCCACTTTGCACTCCTGCCTGCAATGCATGCACCCTTACATGTGCAGCCTTCTGGTATTTTCATGTGCCTGGGAGATGTGCGGGCATGGGGGCCCATGTGCCCCATGCCATTTGAGTGCCCGGCGGCGGCGCTGCCTGCCGCCGGGAGCCCGCACCAGCATCGGCACCCGTCGGCCTGGCAGGCCTAAGCTGCTAAGGATCCCCACGTCCCCCACCACGTTGTGGGGGTTGCGTGTCCGGCAGGACGGGGAGCGGGGCCAGGGTGGGGTGACCCTGGGACGCTCAGCTGGGGGGAGGGTGGTCGGAGCCATGGAGAGGGTGCTCCATGGTCCACCCCCTCTCTTGATGCCCCTTGATCACGTGTGCCCCCTGCCCAAGGTCTGCTCACGCGGCCTATCATAGCGGGGTGACTGTAACACAGGGTAACACAGGGCCTGCCTGGCAAGAGCTGTGCACCGCTGACCTTCTTTTCCAACACCCCCAATGCCGACTTCCCCGGCCTAACACCCAACACCACGGTAAGCTGGTGCCAGTGCGCAAAGGCATCCTGAACTTGCACCATTCATGCAAGTGCATGCTCCCCGGCTGTGCTCCTGCCCCTAGCATCATGTTGTTGCATCATGGTTAGAGGATCTGCTGTTCCATAACATCGTGGGCACTTCTGGATGCAGTACAATGTGACGGTCACGGGCATTAGCAATGATGGCAAGCGGACGCCCGGTCTGAACCAGCTCCAGCTGACCACTCCGACTGATGTTAGCATCTGGCTCACAGAGGCTAAAGCAACGGGCCCAACCACCGGCACTACCACTGCTTCTTCACCATCTGGTGCCTTCACCAAGGTGCGCTGTGGTGGAGGCTTTGTTTGATGTGCGGGCAGCCTTGCAGGAAGTACTGCTGGTTGGGTGCAGTAGGGGTTAGTCGTGGCAGCTTCATTGCTCCCCTGCACCCTGGGCGGCACCAACTTGAGCGCATCTGGCCTCACGTCTCTCTGCTGTTGCTTGCATGCTGCAGTACATCTTCACTGTGAAGAAAGCAAGCTGCAAAGCCCCACCCTGTCCAGTCCTGTCTTTCCCAAGCAGGAGTCTCACCGCTCCGCTCACTGGGCTGGAGCCTGGGACCAAGGTGGGGAGCATGCTGCTGGTCGGGCTTAGGATGAAGATGGGCTGCTACACTTGCATATTTCTGACACCTGTTTGCACTGGTACCCTGGGCTGAACCGTGCTGCAGTACAATGTCACCGTGGAGGGCATCACCAAGACGGGAAAGCGGAAGCCAGGCTTAAACATGCTGCAGTTCACCACGCCAATTAGTGTTCACCTTGAATCGGCGGATGTCACAAGTGCCACCACCGGCACCACCACAGCCAGCAGCATTCCTGGCAATGCCTTCACTCAGGTAAGACAACTTACGCAGCGGAGCGAGCTGTTTGTGTTTGCAGAGCGTGCAGTCATTTCCAGTGTCTGTGCTGCTTGCAGTACGTGTTCACGCTGAAGAAAGTGGGATGCCCCACCTGCAAGCCCCTCACCTTCACGAGCCGCAACGTCACTGCCAAGCTGATTGGGCTTGAGCCTGGTGCCACGGTGAGGCCTGCCGCTTGCCTTCACCCTGCAGGAATGCATTAGTTGGCCTGCTTTGTTTTGGCTGTTCCACTTCCTCTTCAGTTAGTAGCAGCGTGGCGAGACATGGCTTCAAGAACCTTGCGGCCTCCAACGCATGCTGCCATTGCTTGCTGGTGCAGTACAACGTCACTGTGACGGGCATCACCACGACGGGGCAGCGAGTCTTGGGGGACAACTGGCTGCCGCTGAAGATGCCGGCTGGGTTGCTGCTCACCAAGGCCAAGGCAACTGGATACACCACTGGGGTTACCACAGCTCGGTCTCTGCCTGGCGACATCTTCACCAAGGTATGCAGCGGAGCCGCTGCCACGCATTCTGCTAATGTTATTCCGTGGCTTGACTGGGCCAGGCTGGCCCACATGCCATTGTTACTCTTGGCGTGTTGCTGCCTGGGACACCATCCACCATCCCCTTGCCACCACTTGGCGATGTGATGTGCCGGTTGTGACCGTCCGTGCTCAATCAGCCCCTTCTGTCCCATCGCCCTGCCTGCAGTATGTGTTCACCGTGGTGAAAGCAAACTGCACCGTCCCACCATGCGCGACGCTGACCTTCCCAAGCAGGACACCACTTGCCCAACTGACTGGGCTGGAACCTGGGACCAAGGTCTGCTTGCCCGCCTGGCAAAGGCTGTTTGATTGCATGAGATCAGCCAGAATATAGCTGCTCTCTGCTCCGCTCCCCCTTGACCCTGTCGTTTGTCCTTCACTCTGCCATGCAGTACAATGTCACTGTGGTGGGAGTCACGAAGACGGGGCAGCGGACCAAGGGCTCCAACATGATGCAGTTCACCACACCTGCACCTGCTGTGCGCCTGACAACCGCGTTGAGCGCGACGAGGGGCACTGCCAATGCCACTGCGCTGCCGAACGGCTACTTTGCCAAGGTGCACAGCATGCAAGGATTGCATTACAGGGGAACCAGGCTTGGCATGCGGATGAGTGGTCGTGTGACGCTGATGCACACAAACTGTCACTCAGTCCTGGTTTCACCAATTTTATTGTTCTCTGCCTGCAGTACATCTTTACGGTGAAGAAAGCCAACTGCCCAACCTGCCCAGTCTTGGTGTTCAACAGCACCACGACTACGGGCATCTTCCCAGGGCTGACCCCCGACACCCTGGTGAGCAGTCTGCTGGAGAGTGGTTGTGCAAATGTTGCAGCAACGCGCATGTGTTTCAAGGCACTAGTCTTGAATGTGCAGGACCGAATGCCCAATGAGCTCATTTCCAGTTAAGTTCAGCTACCCTCCAATACCCTCTTTCTGTTTCCCCTCTACGCAGTACAATGTCACAGTGGTGGGCGTGGACAAGAGCGGCCGGATAACCAAGGGCGGCAACATGCTGCAATTCAAGACGCCCAAGACCGATGCCTTGCGTGCTCCTCCGCCCAGGCGCTCGCCAAAGCCTCCCCCACCCAAGCGGCCACCTCCCCCGCCCTCACCCACAATCAAGCTGATCTTCGCCAATGCCACCAACTCTAGGAGGGGGCGTGCCATCGCTGAGCCGTCTCGAGCTGGCATCTTTGTGAAGGTGTGTCCATGCAGGCTGTTCGCCATGGTTTTTGGCCGCCCTTTCAGTCCAGCACGGCCCTCGGTCTCCTCTAGAGAGCTGCTCCGCGATGTTCTTTGTTGCGTCTGGCCTCACAACCCCCTCAACTCAGCGTCCTCGTCGTTGCCTCCACTCTGCAGTACATCTTCACTGTGAAGAGAGCCAACTGTCCCACCTGCCCGCCGCTGGTTTTCAACAGCAGCACCGTCAATGGTGACTTTCCAGGCCTAACAAAGGGCACCCTTGTGAGTGGGCTGGTGGACCGGGGTTCAGCACTTCAGCCGTGCCGTTGCTTTGTTTGCAGTGGCAGCCAGCTGTCGCTTTTTGGTTGTGCCACAGGGTCAACCAACCCCATCCCACATGTGCCCTTCACCAGTAACCTGTAAAATCTTCCCACCACTAACCCGGTCATGTTTTTTGCTGCAGTACAACGTCACCGTGGTCGGCGTGGACAAGAACGGACGCATCACCAAGGGTAGCAACATGCTGCAGTTCAGGACGCCCAATTTCGATTTTGTTACTACCGTGCCGCCTCCTCCTCCTTCTCCGTCCCCACCGGCGCCCTCCCCACCACCAAGCCCGCGACCTCCTCGACCACCACCACCAAGCCCAACCCCACCTGCACCCACCACGTGCGCAATCTTGCATTGGGCAGCATTGCTGGGAAGCCCTGTGATTGAAGCGTTGCCCAGCTGTTTGCTGAGTTTTGCGGGCGCTTGATTGAGTATTCTGCATTTCCTGCAACACCCAGCCTATGCTCCTTCCCTGCCTGCGCTGCTGCAGGGAGCCCTCCATCAACTCCACCGAGCCGGTCAACTCGACCAGTGGCATCGTGGACATCATCCCCCCCGGCAACCTGCAATGCGTGTCATTCAAGCTCCACCTGTGCCCCTGTGCAAGCTTGTCAGGGTCCTGTGTCCCTCCAGGCAGTCCAACCTGCATCACCCAGGCATGCCTCCCTGTGGGGACTCGTAGATGCCAGGTGGATGGCCTGTCGCCTGGCACCACCTACAGCGTGACTGTGATTTGCGTGCTTGCCAACGGCACCGAGGTTTCGTATCCTAGTGGGAGCAAGCTGACCACCCCGCCTGCGCTGAGCCTGACCTCCGCCAGCGCCACCAGCTTCAACAGCGGCACGGCCACGGCTGACCCAGACCCAAATAACGCATTTGTCAAGGTGGGGTTGGACCCCTCGCCACGCCAGAAGTGTGCAGTTGCAAGCAAACAACAACGGGCATGGCATAGCTCCTGCAGCCAAACTGTGAGTGCCACCTGATCCTGTTGCCTGTGCCCTGGTGCTCCCTTTGTTGCGGTGCAGTACACCTTCACGCTGGTGGAGGCGTCCTGCACGTCCAACTGCCAGCTGCTGAAGTTCAACAGCACCAGCGTTGTGGGCACCTTCACCGGGTTGAAACACAGCACCAAGGTGAGGCTGAGCACGTAAGGGGCTTGGGGCGCAGGGCACGGCAGGATCGGCAGGTCATGGCTCGTGTGCATTGGAACAACATCCTCACTGGGTTCTGTGTGTGCTCTGTCTACAGTACAATGTGACTGTTGTGGGCACTAGCAGCAATGGGACCATCACGCAAGGGAGCAACATGAAGGACTTCACCACTCCCTCGCCTCCCCCGCCTCCTGCCCCTGACACGTGCGCATGTGCAAGTTCGCAGTTGCTGCTTGCTCTGCTGCTGCCAGGATGAAACCTTGGTGTCTGGCATCTACCCGGGCCAGAGGGCACACCATGTCCAGCTGCTGGCTCTCACAATGGAATATGCCTTGCCCTGTGTGTCCCCTCTGATTGCAGCTCTGTCATCAACTCCACTGAGGCCGTGAATGGCACCAGCGGCATTGTGGACTTTGTCCCCCCTGGCAACCTGCAATGTGCATCGTTCGAGCTCCGGCTGTGCCCCTGTTCAAACGCCGGGGTCTGTCCCACTTCGGGCCCCACCTGCATCACTGGGGCATGCCCCACTCGCAGGTGCCAGGTGAATGGCCTGTCGCCCGGTGTCAAGTACAGCGTGACCGTGATCTGTGTTGGCGCTGATGGCAGCAAGACTGAGGCCCCTGGCACGGGCACACTGACCACTCCTCCCGAGCTGAGCCTGACCTCTGCCAGCGCCACCAGCTTCAATAGCGGCACCGCCACAGCGGATCCAGAGCCAGATGCCGCGTTTGTGCTGGTGCGTGCGTGAAGCTGGGTGGTTTCTACCCAACACACAGCTAACCAGCAGAGATTGATGTGGGGCCAGATGTCATGAATGGCTGCTTGTGCCCCGTCATTCACTGCTTCCTTCCTGGCGCAACCCTGCAGTACACGTTCACGCTGGTGGAGGCGTCCTGCACATCCAACTGCCAGCTGCTGAATTTTACCAGCAGCACCACTACGGGCATCTTCACTGGGTTGAAACACAGCACCAAGGTGAGGCAGACTAGCAGAGCACTTGGGGCGTAGGGCTGTGTGTCGATTCAGCAGGGCACGTCTTGTGTGCATTAGAAGCCTTCCAACATCCTCGCTGGCCACTGTGTGCGCTTGCTGTCTTGCAGTACAATGTGACGGTGAAAGGTACGGACAGCAATGGGACCACCACACAAGGGAGCAACATGAAGGACTTCACCACCCCCGCGCCTCCCCCGCCTCCCCCTCCACCTCCACCTGGGTGCGCATTTGTGTCCTTTCATTTGGCACCTGGATAGACACATCTTGCAGGTCACGGCACTGCTGCGTGTGCCGCTTCGTCCCCTTCATTGGCCGTTCATGTGGCTGTCTGCAGTCAACCCTTCGTGAACAGCTCGGAGTTTGCTAACGCCACCAGCGGCACCGTGGACATCATCCCAGGCACCAACCTGCAATGCCAGGGGTACAAGCTGCGGCTCTGCCCTGTCAGGCCTCCTACCAACGACTCCTGCATTACTGCCCCGTGCAACGGCACCAAGTGCGCGGTCACTGGCCTCAAGCCCGGCACCACCTACAACGTGACCGTGATTTGTGTTGACGCCAATGGTAATGAGATTCCATCAAGCAGCACAAGCACGCTCACCTCCTCCCCTGAAATCACTCTGGTCTCCGTCAACGCCACCAGCCCATACACTGGCAAAGCTCAAGCGGTCCCACAGCCAAACGACACCTTTGTGGAGGTGCGTCCCTGTGCGGCTGTGCTTGTTGCAGCCCTACAAAGCCAAGTGAAGCAACCTTGCTTAAGCCAGCTGGAGGAATATGCTGGTGGCCTTGATGTTTACAGTGTTTATCAAGGAACCACCATCCCTTTCCTTGCTGCTTGTGCCATTGACCTGTTGCAGTACATCTTCACGGTGGTGGATCTAAACTGCACCTCCAACTGCGCGCCGCGCATCTTCAACAGCAGCATACCCAGCGTCAACTTCACGGGCCTGACGCCCGGTACCACGGTGAGCGAGGCATGGTGGTGAATGAAATGGTGCAGCTGGCTGTGCCAGCAGGTTAAGTAACAAGTTCATTCAGCACTGCGTCGAACTGGATGTTCATCTATCTGGCATTAATGGAACTACACAGATTCCCTGCCTGGCAGTCACATTGCTCCTTGCCACTCACCTGCTGTGCGCAGTACAACGTAACGGTTGTGGGGAAGGACAGCAACGGTACCAGCACAGCAGGAAACAACACGCTGCAGTTCACCACCCCGGCAGCGCCGCCGCCTCCCGCGCCCTTCAGGTGTGCAGTCAGGCTCTCTCTGCGCCACCTGAATTGCGCTTGTATGGCATGGCCGCACATGCTGCTGGGGCAGGTGGCTTGCCTGCTGCACTGGCCCTTTCCCTGCCTCACCTGCGATTCATTTGTCATCCCTGCCCTCCCTGCCTGCCCCGCCGCAGCCTGCCCTCCATCAACTCCAGCGACCCCATCAACTCCACCACTGGTGTTGTGGACATCACCCCACCCTCCACCCTCAACTGCTCGTCCTACATCCTCCAGCTGTGCTCCAACGGCACCTGCTTCAACGCCACGTGCCCCGCCACCCACTGCACGGTGGTGAACCTGACGGCAGGCACCACCTACAACATCAGCGCCTGGTGTGTGGGCAGCGACGGCGGCGAGACGCCGACGGACAACACGGGCACGCTGACCACCCCTCCCACCCTGGAGCTGAAGACAGCCGATGCCACCAGCCCCTTCACGGGCAACGCGTCTGCCACCCCGTCTCCCAACAACAAGTTTGTGGAGGTGTGTGCGGAACTGTTTTTATGAGACGAGCTGTGCAGCAGGGGTACCTGCCTGGGCTTGGGCAGAGAGGCTGTGAGGGGCGCATGTGAGGCGTGCATGAGGCGTCCCCCACCACGTTGTGGGGGTTGCGTGTCCGGCAGGACGGGGAGCGGGGCCAGGGTGGGGTGACCCTGGGACGCTCAGCTGGGGGGAGGGTGGTCGGAGCCATGGAGAGGGTGCTCCATGGTCCACCCCCTCTCTTGATGCCCCTTGATCACGTGTGCCCCCTGCCCAAGGTCTGCTCACGCGGCCTATCATAGCGGGGTGACTGTAACACCTGGGCATGACTTCCCTGCGTTCCTATGCTGGTCGTATGCCCGTCATGCCATGCTACTTTTGTGGCTTGATTTCCCGCCTGCGTGCTCGCCTGCTACCTGCTTTTGTGCAGTACATCTTCACGGTGGTGGAGGCAGGGTGCACGTCCAGCTGCGTGCCGCGCGAGTTCAACAGCACCACCCCGAACGTGGACTTCACAGGCCTGCTTCCGGGCACCACGGTGAGGGGGCGGTTGGGGCGGGGGAAGCAGGTGCAGGATGGAGGCGCGCAGCTATGGCGGCAGCGGAGTTGTGTGGGCTGCATTTGGGAGACGGCTGTCTCCCTGTTGTGTGGCCAACCATCCCTTCGGCACTCACCCAGCCCATCAGCGCACACCGTGACTGCCCACCGCCTTTGCCCCCCAAGGTGGTCAGCCTCTCTGTCTCCTCACTGACTGGCTGCCTGCGCTTTGGCGTTTGATTGTGCGCAGTACAACGTGACGGTGATTGGCAGGGATGACCAGGGGAAGAACACCACGGGCAGCAACATGCTGCAGTTCACCACCCCGGCAGCGCCGCCGCCTCCCGCGCCCTTCAGGTGTGCAGTCAGGCTCTCTCTGCGCCACCTGAATTGCGCTTGTATGGCATGGCCGCACATGCTGCTGGGCAGGTGGCCTGGTGCAAGCTGGTGGCTCACCCGCGTCAATGGGCCATGGGCTGACTGATCGCTCGCCTTTTGCCATGCCTTCCCCCTGCCACTCCTGCTGCAGCCTGCCCTTCATCAACTCCAGCACCTCCAGCAACTCCACCAGCGGCGTGGTGGACATCACCCCGCCCACCACACAGCTCAACTGCACGGAGTACAAGGTGCAGCTGTGCACCAACGGCGCCTGCTTCAACACCACGTGCCCAAGCCGGTGCCCTGTGGACGGCCTGACGCCTGGCACCACCTACAATGTGACCGCGGTGTGCTTGGATTCCATTATGGGCGAGGTGCCGGCATCCAACACGGGCACGCTGACCACTCCTCCCACGCTTGCGCTGGCATCGGCCAATGCCACCAGCCCATACACGGGCAGCGCCAATGCCACCCCATCTGGAAACAATCCATTTGTGTCGGTGCGTTGTGCTGCGCTGTGCTGAGCTGTGCAGTGTCGGTGTTGGGTGCAGGCTCCATTTAGAGGCGGCATGCTATGAGCCAGCCGACTCCCAGTGCTGCCCCTGATTGCTGGCTCATTTTCGTGCTTGTGTTGCTTGCCTTGCTGCCCCTGGTGCAGTACAACTTCACGGTGGTGGAGGCAGGGTGCACGGTCAACTGCACGGTGCTGGTGTTCACCAGCAGCACCCCCGAGGTCAACCTCACAGGGTTGCAGCCCGGCACCACGGTGAGCAGTGGACGAGTTGGGGTGGGTGCTGGGCGAGGCATTGCTTGTTGTCGATGCTGCATCTGATTGCTGGGGTGTTTGCTGGCCAGCCAGCCGCATCAAGAGCTCAGCAGGCGGTGTTCAGGTATGCCTATGGCAGCGCACGCGCCTGCCCAGTGACCACCCCTTCTTGTGTCCGTGTGTGTGTGTGTGCAGTATAACGTGACGGTTGTGGGCGTGGATCCGAATGGCACCGTGACTCCCGGGAGCAACGTGGGGCAGTTCACCACTCCTGCCACCTTGGAGCTGACGTCCGCTAATGCCACCAGCCCCTGGACGGGCGTCTCCTCTGCCAAGCCGTCTGACAATAATCCGTTTGTGTCGGTGCGTGCATGGATGGGGAGTGGGTGCATGGCTGTGCAGATGGCCGCCACCAGATACAGCAGGCATGGGTGGGTCGCAAGAGTTTGGCTACGAGTGCCTTTGCTGCAATCATAGATGTCCACTTCTCACCTGCTGCCTGCCTGCGTGCTGGGCCTCGCTGCCCCTGGTGCAGTACAACTTCACGGTGGTGGAGGCAGGGTGCACGGTCAACTGCACGGTGCTGGTGTTCACCAGCAGCACCCCCGATGTCAACCTCACCGACCTGCTGCCCGGCACCCTGGTGAGCAGTGGCACCCGCGGATGGTGCTGGCTGTAGGCGGCGGTTGCAGGGCGACAGGCATGTGGTGCAGGCAGCAGCCCAGCGACAGCATGACGACTGCATTCAAGAGCTCGCTTCCTGCACGTTTGCTGAGCGGCTGGCCTATTTGCTGAGCGGCGCACACTCACGAGCCCTGCCTGCTGCTCACCAGCCCTGCCTGTGCTTTCCCTTTGTCTGCTTCAGTACAATGTGACGGTTGTGGGCGTGGATGCGAATGGCACCGTGACTCCAGGGAGCAACGTGCTCCAGTTCACCACTCCTCCTCTGCTGGTTGTTCTTACTACTGCCAATGCCACCAGCACAACTGATGGCAATGCCTCGGCCTCAACTCCAGCAGGCGGGAACTTCACGCAGGTGCGCTGCACAAAACAAGTGTCTAGCACAACACTGCCATGAAGAGAATCTGGATCTTACCGAGTTTGGTGCCATCGCTGCCGTTTTGCAGTTTACCTTCATTGCTCGGCCCTTGTCTACCGCCGGACCCAACGTGACTGTCACAACCAACACTACCGAGGTCGATTTCCGGGGGCTTCTTCCAGGAACAGAGGTGAGATCTTCCCCATTGTTTAGCACGCTTGTCAGGCAAAGCTAAAGTGTGATGGTGAAAAACTGGTAAACTGCAACTTCTCTTTTCCTGGTGCAGTACGAAGTCACGGTGTGGGGGCTGAAGGATTACGGCGCCGTCATCCAAGGCAACAACACCTTGCGGTTCACAACGCCGGCATAGTGAGCAGCTGTTCGACTGTATGCCATTTCTAAGTGTATGTTGCATTTGGGTTCTGGGATCGGCCCATCACACAACATGGATAACTGAATGACGATATGTATGTCATGCTGCAGCTCGCCTCCACCGCCTTCGCCACCTCCACCCAGCCCGCCCCCGCCCAGCCCCCCACCCCCTTCTCCACCTCCTCCCTCTCCACCACCACCCAGCCCACCACCACCCTCGCCCCCTCCTCCCTCACCACCTCCTCCAAGCCCACCACCACCTAGCCCACCACCGCCTCCC
>NW_005435080.1:1421410-1422590 GCF_000147415.1 Chlorella variabilis | reverse complement strand
CCGGCTGTACCGCTCTTTCTCTTGCACTTGCACATGAGCCGCGCCGACGACTGCTCTGTGCAGTGCGCACCACGCTGAAGCTGACGGGCATTCTTGCTTTCATGCCCAACTGCGACCGCCAGACAACCACGGCCTACCTGGCGGCCATCAAGGCCAACCTTCCCAGTGAGCTGCTGCGTGCTATGCACGGCCTGTGCTGTCAGGTCCCGCGGTTGCACCACGTCATATTGTGGGCAATATCAGCTGCTGTATTGCTGGTTGCTTGGAGAGCCAGCAGAAGAGCAACCGTCTGCTCATGCACCATGCGAAGCCACAAGTGCATGCCCTGCTCTGCTCCAGTGAGCGCCCAGCCATCACGTGCTATGTCGTGCATCGCTGTGCCGCTCACACCCATCTTGGTGTTGCCCTGCCCCAATTGCCGCAGGCGACGTGGTAACCACTGTGGTCAGCGCCACTCGTGTTTCAAGTGGCTGCCAGGTGGTCACCTCCAGCTCCTACCCCGACAGCCGGCACACCCCGGCGCTGACTTTGGCTCGTCGCCTGGTCCCCACGCCGTACCCCCTTGGCGGCAAGACGTTTGGCAGCGGCAGCAGCTACCCCGCCTTCCTGGTGGAGGGCGACGTCAGCACGGGCAAGCAGCATGACGTAGTGACCTCAAAGTTTGTGCTGCTCACCTCTGCCACCGCCACCGGGCCCACCACCGGCAAGGGCTCAGCGGCCCCCATCCCAGGCAACTCGTTTGTCAAGGTGTGCATCTGGCAGCAGCAGATGGAGTGAGGTGGGATGGGAGGCGGGGTGGTGGTGCCACTCAGGATGTCCGAGCGGCAGGGAGACGGGCAGGGCCTGGGCTGCTAGCGCAGGGTGCAGCAAGTTGTGCCAGGCATGCGGTGACGGTCTATGAATGATGCCAACACATGAATGATGCCAACACATGCCTCACTGTTTGGAATCTCTTATGCCATTGAGATGGTATGCATCCAACTGCAGCTTAGCTCTCTTGCTGCTGCAGTACGAGTTCAAGCTGCAGCCTGCCAAGTGCCTGCCTGGCAAGAGCTCCACCACCACCCAGCCCACCACCGCCTTCTCCACCTCCTCCCTCACCACCTCCTCCAAGCCCACCGCCGCCGAGCCCGCCGCCACCCAGCCCGCCTCCTCCCTCTCCACCACCACCCAGCCCACC
>NW_005435080.1:1415187-1421360 GCF_000147415.1 Chlorella variabilis | reverse complement strand
CACCCTGCCCGCCTCCCTCTCCACCACCGTCCCCACCACCCTCTCCACCACCCTCCCCACCACCCTCGCCTCCTCCACGGCCGCCTTCTCCACCTCCATCACCGCCCTTGCCTCCTCCACGACCGCCTCCCCTTCCACCACCGCCCTCGCCTCCCCCACCTCCACCAGCTCCTCCTGTTGTCAACGCTTCTTGCAGCACGGATGCGAACTGCAGTCTCGCGGGTGCAGTGTGCAACACGGCCCTCGCCTCACCAAGATGCGAGTGCCCTACTGGTGAGTTGCATTTTTCCTTGCTGTTGTTGAGGTGATTGAATGGTTGTCACAGCCCTGGTCTCAGCCTTGGCCTCTCTCCTGTGCAGGCTTCACATTTTGCGGTGGGGTCTGCATCGATACATTGTACCAGTGCTGTACAAATCCAACAGCTGGCGTTACTTGCCCTGGTAGCACAATTGTATCGGGAACCACCTATCCCGCACAAAGTTGCGGTTCCAACAACTACTGTGGATGCCCCGCTGGTGAGATTCATTTGTTCCTCCTCTCACCGCTCTGTATGCATCTCACCGATGAAAGCGACCTTGCAAGTGTTTGTGCAGGATTCGACCTGTGCGGTTTCAGCCCGGGCATTTGCATCAACAGAACCAGCCAGTGTTGTACTACGGACACCAGCCAGGGGTTGAACTGCGGTGGCCAGTTCTGTTCCCGCGATGGTGGAAGCTGTGTCAACATCTGCTCATGTAAGCCGCCGCCCCCGGTCGTGCGCATGCATGCTTGCTCGGATTGCCCTATCCTGAGCACGTGCATCTCCATCTCTGACGACGTGCAGCGTTAGGATCGAACATGACATCCTGCGGCTCGGCGTGCTACAACAGCTCCATCGCCACCTCATGCTGCATTGCCGCAACCGGCACGGTCGGCACAGTGAGCAACGGAATGTGCATTGGTGACGACATCTGCACGAGGGTGTTCAATGTGACAACCACAGTTACCGCATCCGTAGTCGGTAAGCCCCGTGCTGGTATGCCACCGTCTTGATGGACAGCCTGCCTTGCGGGGCCACCATGTCTGCTGAGCAAAGCGGAGCAAACCCTGATGACCAGCCTGACATTATTCATTGCGACATGTATTGAGCTGCTGTGGAATCGTGCAGGGAAGCGCTGCCCGGCTAATCCCAGGAAATGCTCAGAGTGTTGCATTGCTTCGGACTGCATGGACTTCGGATCAAGCGAAGGAGGACCAGTGTAAGTGGCGCATTCACTTGGCATGCCAGCTGTGCAGTTGGGTGTCCGGAAACTCAAACCCCTCGTCTTTGTTCTGCAGTTGCACCAATGGGGTATGTTCCTATGCCGGTTGTACAACCCAGTTTTGTTTCCAAGGAGACACCAAGAACGTTTACAAACGAGGAACGCAAAAAGGATGTTCGGTAAGTGTGGGTGCGGACTTGTGTGCGGGAGTGGCGGAGTGTTGTATCCCGTTCTTTGTGTATTAATTGTGTCAGGTGGCCGCTGACTTATGGCATCTTGTCCTCCCCTGCAGTCTTGCAACGCAAATACAGCTTCACGCTGCCCCAACGGGTACTGTTGCACAAATGGTCCGAGTGGCTGCAGCACGGACCCCGGGGATTGCAACAATGCTATCTGCTACGCGCCCTGGCCAACGTGCACTGGAAGCAGCTTGAAACAGCTAAACGGCCGGCAATGCTTCGGAAATGACGCGGCGCCTTCCCCCATCGCCTACGGTCGAGTGGATCCTTTCTTCAATCAAACCTTGCTAACGTTCAACTACGCCCAAGTCTACCTAAACAACAACTTCTTCACCTGCCCCTGGAACGGCTCCTATCCTTGGTAGCTGTCAAGTGCCGCTTCCAGCCCGTCTCATGCTTTTCTTTCTATCGTCTTCCTTCTTTTTGTTTCATTCCTTTGTACTGTTTTTTTTCACCTTCTGCAATCTACCGGCCATTGTCAAGCATTTGCCACTTCACACTCTACTAGTAGGTCTACTGTAACGTCCCCCCCATCAGGCACTCGCTGTGGCACTGGCACTGGCGCTGCCCCAGCTCATGGCCAACACCAGCTAGCTCAAGCTCTGGAACCAAAAAATAAATAAATAAAAAATCCCCCAGCTGGAAGCAGCGCCAGGGCTGATCCAAAAACATCAGGCGAGGCCGTGACCCATGCGCTCCGCACGCCCACCGCGCTTCGAGGCGCAGGCGGGGTAACATCCGAGCGAGGCCCCCAAAAGTCTTCAGCCTGACTAAAAAAGCACCGTTCAATTATCTTGTTCATTCGTTCATCTTCCCTGCGACTTTTCCCTTCTCCTCTATGCAGATGCGTCTGCTGCCGCCCAGATGGCAGCAGGCGCCATGCTGGCGCCGCCCGCCCTGGTATTCTCGTCGATCATCAGATATGATATTATCCCAAGTAGTATCACGATCGGCGCCCAGGAAGGAAGAAATTCTTGATCCCAAGGGAGAAGACACTTCCGTCTGCCGATCGCTGACGGCCAGGCGTCTCTCATCTTAGCGGCCTTGATCCTCCACACTGCATCATCATCAGCGAGTCCATTTGGAAGCCTCCCGCGACACCGCAAGAAGGGCCGGGGCATAAGTGCTGGGGCTAGCCCGTTCTGCAAGACAGCCCTACGTCAGTGTTCTAAGTAGAGGTGGCGCCGCGGCCTTCTTCATCCGCTTCTCCCGCCACTGCCGCCGCCGCTGCTCGCCTCCGTCGCAGTCGGCTCGCAGTCGGCGATGGGCAACCTGACTGCTACTGCCCCTCGCAGGCCTTAGGGTCGTGCCAATGGGCAAGAACCGGGAGTGCGCGGAGAGCTGCATAGACTATCTGGCCCTGGCGCTGGTCCACCACTACCGCACGCAAGGGCAGGGCCCGTCGCTGCAGGTGACGAGGCACCTTTTGAAGTGGGCCCGCCCCCCGGACCATTCTCTTCCCCTCTGCATCTGCCACCCTGCAAACAACCTCCGGCTCCCAGCCACCATCACGGCCCTGCCCCCACTGCACCCTGCCTGGTCTATCCACCCGCCCGCCTGCCCGCCCACCGCAGGCGGCGCTGGATGCGGTGGGCGAGCGCACTGGGCGGCAGCTGGCGGAGCGGTATGCGCGCGACCGCCCGCCGCTGCTGGACCAGCTGGAGGCGGTGAAGTTTGTGTGCAAGGAGTTCTGGGGGGAGGTGTTCCGCAAGGCGGTGGACAACCTGCGCACCAACCACAGGTGCAGGCGGGGCGGGCGGAGCGGGTGGTGGAGTCAGCGGAATCGGTGGCGGCCCTTCAGCGTAGCAGGGCGTGGGCCGCGTGTGGGGCTGCTCGGCCACCCAGCGCCGCTGAGCTCTGCGCCGATGCTCACGCGTGGCGCGCCACTTCTCATTCCTCCACACCCCCTCCTGCAGGGGCACCTTTGTGCTGCGCGACACGCAGTTCCGCTGGCTGGTGCGGCTGGCCCAGAACCAGATGCCGGCGCAGGTGGGGCAGCCGCTGCCGGCGCCGCTGTCCAAGGCCGACCTGGCAGCCGACTTCCTGGTGCTGCCCTGCGCGCTGGTGAGGGGCGCGCTGGCGCAGCTGGGCTGGGACGTCGCCGTCACCGCCGACGCCACCAGCCTGCCCCAAGTCGACTTCACGCTGGTCATCCGCCAGCAGCCGCAGCGGTGACGGCGGCGGCGCGGGGCGGCACAGGGTGGGTGGTGGCAGGCCACGGCATGCTCTCCCGCGGGCTGTGCCTGTGCTGCCTTTTTGTTCCCGTCCTTCCCTGCCCTGCTCAATGGGAGCCCCCTGCTTGCTTATGCTCACTCTTTCTGCTGCTGCTGTTCCTGCCCCGCTGCTCGCTTCAATCCACTGTTCACCCTCTGCTCATGCCGTGCACTCTTTCGGGTCATGCGATGCAAGTAGTTACAACAAATGGATGGTGACGATGGCTTAACGCTGTGGAATCAAATTTAAATTTCGCCTGCTGTGGCGTTACGCGCCGGAGCGCAAAGTCAAATCAAGGGCGTGACCGTGCCTGCTGCCCTCCCAGCAGCAATGCCGACGCTGGCAAGTGCAGCTGTGTGAACGGAGCATGCCCTGCTGTCGCTGCATGCCGAGAGGGGCCAGGCCACGACTGATTGCGCTGCTGAGGGGCCAATGCAGCTCCGGATCATGGATAGGGTTAGGGTTGTTTCCTGATGCTGACGCTGCGCGGCGCAGGCATGCAGCGCAATGCGCGCCCAGCCGGCCCGCAGCGCTGCCGGGGCGCGGTCCATCAGAAGTCCATCCCGCCGCCCATGCCGCCCATGCCGGGCGCCGCGGGGGCCTCGTTCTTGGGGGCCTCTGTGATGATGCACTCGGCGGTGGTCAGCAGGCTGGCCACGCTGGCGGAGTCCAGCAGCGCTGTCCGCACAACCTGCGGCAGGGCATGGACAGCGTGTGTCGGGGGCGAGGAGGGGTCCGGAGTGCAAGGCAGGGTGAGCAGCGATGCGAGGGGGGGATGAGGAGGTGCCAGAGACTGTGCGAGGGAGGGGCAGGGCTGGCCATTTTGATGCACCCTACTGCTGCCGCCGTGAGACTGGCCCAGGCCACACCCCCCTCACATGCCACCCCCCTACATGCCAGGCCAGGCCTCCACATGCCCCCACCCCACACCCACCTTCATGGGGTCGATCACCCCCGCCCGCACCATGTCCTCAAACCTCCCCGCCGCCGCGTTGAACCCCACATTCTCGTCCCCCTCCCGCTCCAGCAGCTTGCCCACAATCACGTCGCCCTCCAGCCCCGCGTTGTTGGCAATGGTCTTGGCGGGGCGGCGGATGGCGCGCTGGATGATCTCCACGCCCACCTGCGGGGCAACGCGGCACCGGGGGTGGGCGGCAGCAGTGACGCGGAGCGGCCACGTGCGAGGCGCCGGGCAGAGAGATGCGGGGCCGGGCGTGGCGGCGCCAAACCCTGGCTGGCAAGCGCAGCGGGCCCGGCGGCGGCGCAGCAGGCACCCTGTACCGCGGGCGCCCCGCCGCCGCACCTTCTGGTCAAAGTTCTCGCACTTGTCCTTGACCGCCTCCAGCGTGCGCGAGGCGTAGACCAGCGCGGTGCCGCCCCCCGGCACGATGCCCTCCTCCACCGCCGCCTTGGTGGCGTTGAGCGCGTCGGTGATGCGGTCCTTCTTCTCGCTCACCTCCACCTCGCTGGCGCCACCCACCTGGCAGGACGGCGGGGGGGGCGGGGGGGCACACACAAAGGTGGAGCGACGGCTGTGGCAGGCGCGGCGGCGCTGGCATCGACACAAACTGGACGGAGCGCCAGCTGCAGCGCGGCAACCCGGAGCCAGATGATCGCTGCTGCCGGGCCAGGCCCGCCGCATCTCAACGGCACATTGCGGGCAGCCATGCGGTGCTGGCATGGCCGGGTGTCGCCCCGCCGTCCCTCCCCACCCGCTGCCTCCCCGCCAATGCCGGTGGCCCACCTTGAGCACCGCCACGCCGCCGCTCAGCTTGGCCAGCCGCTCCTGCAGCTTCTCGCGGTCGTAGTCGCTGGTGCTGCTCTCCATGGCCTGCCGGATCATGTCGCACCGCTCGGCGATGGACGCCTTGGAGCCGCCGCCGTTGAGCACCACGGTGTCGTCCTTGCTGCGCGGGGAGGCCAGGGCATGCGCATGTGCGTGTGTGTGTGCAGGTGCGTGTGTGTGTTGTGTGTGTGTGTGTGTGTGTGTGCGCGCGCGCGCGGGTGTGTGGGCAGGAGGGGCCCAGGGAGCGCGCAACCGATGCGGAGGTGGGGGCATTTCCTGGCACGGCGGGCTGGTTGCCCGAGGGCCTCGGCGGCGGCTGCGGCGGCGGCGGTGGCGGCGTGCGGCGCCTCACCTGATGGTCACTTTCTTGGCCTGCCCCAGCATGGTGGCATCCACCTTCTCCAGCTTGAACCCAAGGTCCTCGCTCACCACCTGCGGGAAGGGCAGGGGTGGCGGGGCAGGGCAGGGTGGGCACAGCGGGCAGCGCAGGGCGTGGCTGGGAGAGCAGGGGCGGCGCCATGCCGTGGCGCCTTCTCCGCACCGATCTTGCAGCCCGGCTGGCTGACACTGGCTGACACCGTGGGGCCCTCATCCCAGTCAGCCTGCGCCTCTCCTCTCCACCCCCCTGCCTGCTGGCCCCAGCCCCGCAACCTGCGGGCGCGCCCCCTCCCCCAGCCCTCACCGTGCCGCCCG
>NW_005435080.1:1388684-1414557 GCF_000147415.1 Chlorella variabilis | reverse complement strand
CTACTGGGGCGCCTGGGGCCACCAGCGGATGCCGTGGGGACCAGCGAGCCGCCCACCCCACGCACACGCCGAGCGCGGCAAGCCACAAGCCAAGCCAAGGGCTCACCCAGAGATCTTCTTCTCGCAGATCAGCACAAAGGGGTCCTCCAGCTCGCACTTCATCGTCTTCTGGTCGGTCACAAAGTAGGGCGAGATGTAGCCGCGGTCAAACTTCATGCCCTCAACCACCTGCGCAGGGGAGGGGGGACAGGAGTGGGGGCGGGCGGGCAGGTGAGCAGGCAGGCCGGGAGCCGGGCGGGCGCATGGTTCACGCGGCGCAAGCAGGCTGCAGTCGAGCACTGGCATCCATCCCAACCACCACACACACCAAACACACACACACGCACACACACACACCTCCAGCTCATTCTCCAGCGTCTTGCCGTCCTGCACCGTGATCACTCCCTCCTTGCCCACCTGCGGGAAGGAGGGGGTGCGCGTGTGCGTGTGTGTGCAGGCACAGGGAGGGGAGAGGCCGCTGGCGCGCACTGCAGCTGGCAGCAAGCTGACGGGCCCGAGTAGCCACCGGCATGGCCGCAAGCGAGCGAGCCCAGGGTCACAGCAGCGAGTGTGCCTAGCCCGCCTCCACTGCAGCAGCACGTGAGCGCCCCACCGCCTGCCCTGGCAAGTGAGCCCTGCACCGCCTGCGCCGCCTGCCCCGCCTGCCCCGCCTGCGCCGCCTGCCCTGCCTGCCCCCCCCACAGGGCCCGCACCTTCTCCATGGCCCGCGCAATCAGCTCGCCAATCTCGCGCTCGCCGTTGGCGGAGATGGTGCCCACCTGCGGGCAGCGGGGGGGTGGGATGGCGGGGCGGGCCCACAGGCACGGTCAAAAGCAGGCAGCCGGCAGCAGGGCCGGCAGCAGGCCAGGAGCGGTCTCGCGGCACGGCAGCGGCGGGGCAAGCGCAGCAGGCTGGCTCCACCCCCGGCCCCCTCCACACACACACACACACACACACACACACACACACCTGCGCGATCTCCTCGGTGGTGCTGATCATCTTGGCGCGCGCCTTGAGCTCCGCCACCACATGGTCCACCGCCAGGTTGATGCCGCGCCGCAGGTCCATGGGGTTCATGCCCGCCGCCACGCTCTTGCACCCCTCCACCAGGATGGCGCGCGTCAGCACCGTGGCGGTGGTGGTGCCGTCGCCGGCCACGTCGTTGGTGGCGCTGGCAACCTGCGGGGTGGGGGCAAGGGGTGGCGAGCCAGCGGGCGGGGAGTGGGGTGGTGGCCGCGTGCGCACGCCTGCGCAGCTGCCGGCCTTCCTGGTGCCAGCCGCCGTATCACCTCTCGCCGGCTAAATCGTGCTGCGCATGCTCACGACGCCCGTGGCAGGACCCACCCCCGCTGCACAGAGCACGCACCCCACCCCGCCACTCTCCATCCTCTGCATCGCCCTCCCACTGCCACACCAGCCGGCCCTCCCCCCGTCCGCCAATCCGAGGACCGGCCTGCCACCCCACCCGCTTGTCCCATGTGGCCCACGCAGCCTTCAGCGCTGCCCACCTGCTTGACCAGGGAGGCGCCCACGTTTTGGAACCGGTCCTTGAACTCAATGGCTTTGGCCACAGTCACGCCGTCCTTGGTGATCTTCGGGGCGCCATACGCCTGCTCAATCACCACGTTGCGGCCCTGCAGGCGGTCAGGGAGCGGCGCGGGGGCGTGCCGGGCGGCAGAGGCGGCGGTCGGGCACTCGTGCCGCAGGCAAGGTGAACCGGTGCGTGTGCAGCGGGTGGCGGGCGCGCGGGCAAATGGCCGGGCGAGCGGCGCACCTTGGGGCCCAGAGTGACCTGCACCGCGTCCGCCAGCTTCTCCACGCCCGCCAGCAGGCTGGCGCGGCACTCGTCGCCAAACCGCAGCTCCTTGGCGGCATAGCCGCGGCTCTGAAGGGCCTGGAAGGCCTGCAGGCGGCGGCGGCGGCGGCGGCAGGCAGAAGGCCAAACCGGCTGTGAGCCGCGCCCATGGCATGCATGAGGACCAGAGCTGCCCCCCGATCCGCAGGGGCCTTGGGGAGCTGCACAGAGGCCCAGCCATGCGACCTGGTTGCTGGCCAGGCGCAGCGCAATGCGCTGCCCTCATCACCGTCTGATCAGCGGGGGCACATATAGGGTTTGCATTTGCAGTGCCTGCCGGGCAGCCCAGGCTCGCCGCACATGCCGCAGCTCACCTCCTTCTTGCTGCGTCGCGCCGCAGCGCCCAGAAGCCGAGCTGCCCCCTGCATGCTGCCCGCTGTCGGATGCGCTGGCCACAGGATCGATCAGAGGAGATGGACTCGCCCTCCCGTCGCCTTCTAGGCCTTGCCTGCCCCGCTGGCTGCATGGGATCAAAGGATGGCCGGGCGCCCAATCCTACAATTCCGCACGCCTGCCAGCCCCTTCCCAGTCCCTGTGCCTGTTCAGAAGGCCTGCAGCCCGCCCGCCCGCCCCCCCGCCCCACCTCACAACTCCGCAGCCGCTCGCTCGACGCCCCGGGCGTTTCAGCTCCGCCCAGCAATGCAGTCTGCGGCGTGTGCGACCAGGTCCTGGCTGGCGGGCAGCCCCGCGCCAGCCCCCGCCGGCGGCAGCAGCGGCAGCGGGCGGGCGCCCCGCCGCGCCGCCGCCGCCACCAGGCGGCTGCCGCTGCGGGTGGCGGCTGCGGCCGAGGTGCAGCAGCCGTCCTCCAGCTCGGCCAAGGAGGTGCTGGAGCGCGCGGCGGACCGGACGGGGGCAGACGGCGCCGCCTTTGACCCGCGCGCCTTCCGCCGCTCCCTCAACTCCACCGGCCGCTACACGCGCAAGCCCAGCAACGACCCCGACTCGCTGTCGCTCATGGAAGAGCACGGCGTGGGCTACTCCACAGCGGGCCTGGTGGCGCAGATGCGGGAGCAGGGCTACGCGTGGAGGCAGGGCGACGTGAATGTGAAGCTGGCAGAGGCATACGGCTTCTGCTGGGGCGTGGAGCGTGCGGTGCAGATGGCGTACGAGGCCCGCCGCGCATACCCGGGCCAGCGCCTGCACATCACCAACGAAATCATCCACAACCCAAGTGCGTGGTGGCGGTGGTGGCGGGGGGGTGGCGGCGGTGGGGGATGCTGGTGCTGGCTGACGAGCGGGGGCTGCTGCCGGCGGCCAAGGTCCGCTCCCGCTCCCGCTCCCGCCGCCCCCGACCCGCGTGCCTGCTGTGCACGGTGCCGCCCTGCGTGGCCTGCAGGCGTGAACCAGCGGCTCAAGGAGATGGATGTTCAGTTCATTGACGAGGGGGCGGACGGCGGCAAGGACTTTAGCGGCGTGAAGGAGGGGGAGGTGGTCATCCTGCCCGCCTTTGGCGCCAGCGTGCAGGAGATGCGCCTGCTCAACGACCGCAACGTGCAGATCGTGGACACCACCTGCCCCTGGGTCAGGTGAGGCAGGGGGTGGGGCGGGGGCAGAGGGACACTGGGTGGGCATGCGTTGTGGTGGTGGCGAAGCGGGAGGGGCTGCAAGGGAGGGATGAGGCTGAAAAGGGCGAGGGAGCAGGAGGGGCGCTGCAGCTGGGTTGGTGCCACGGGAGGGCGGCAGTCTGGAACGCCGTGGCGTGCTTGCTGTACGCCAACGAAGAGTCCTGGCTGCTTGGCTGGTGCATGAAAAAGCCCAGCCGGCTGACGGCGGCTTGCCTGCCTGCCCGCACGCGGCTGCTGCAGCAAGGTGTGGAATGCCGTGGACAACCAGGCGCGCAAGGGTCACACCTCCATCATCCACGGCAAGTGGGCTCATGAGGAGACCATCGCCACCGCCTCCTTCGCAGGTGCGCTCGCGTGGGGCGGGCTGTGTGCGGGGGCCTGGGTGGGGGGCCTGGGTGGGGACAGGGCTGTGGGGGATGCCGAATCATTGGGGTCGATCTCACAGCATTGCAGTTTTGCTCTAATTCTTCATCTTGTGGAACCTCAGGATTAGGCGGGGTCGAGGCCCTCGCACACCCCGGCCCTCCAAATCCGCGCCCCCGCGTGCTGCCCGCAGGCACCTACCTGATTGTGAAGGACCTGAAGGAGGCACAGTATGTGTGCGACTACATCATGCACGGCGGTGACAGGGCAGAGTTCCTGGCCAAGTTTGAGAACGCCATGAGCGCCGGCTTCGACCCCGAGCAGGACCTGCAGCGCATCGGCATGGCCAACCAGACCACCATGCTCAAGGTGTGTGTGTGTGTGCGCGCGCATGTGTGTGCGTGTTGTTTTGGGGGTAGCAGCGCATGGGCAGAGCCGCCCTGCTTGTGGTCCATTCGCATGTGCTGGTGATGGGCAGCGTGCAGTGTTTGGCAGCCCCTCGCAGCGGTGCGGCCGCTGAGGCGTGCCGGGCGACGCGCGCTGCGGTGCCGCAGGGTGAGACGGAGGCGATTGGCAAGCTGCTGGAGAAGACCCAGCTGCAGAAGTACGGGCCAGGGGAGCTCAGCCAGCGATTCATGATCATGGACACAATCTGCGACGCCACGCAGGCGCGTGGTGTGGGTGGGCGGGCTGCTGGAGTCTCGGGGGGGGGGGCAGCTGCAGCCGAGCTGCAGCCGCATCGCTGCAGTTGCGGCAGGCGGCGCTGGGCAGGTGCTGTGGCAGGCAGCGGGCGGTGCTCGCGGCGTTGTGCCGTGAGCCTGGCTGGATGCTGAGCCTGGTTTCCTGGCGCCACCCGCGTCCCCCGCAGCCGGCGCGGACACAGCCTGGGCTTGCCGCCGGCTTGGCCTGAGCCCCATGTCCCGCCTGGGCGCGCGCTTCCTGCAGGAGCGGCAGGACGCTGTGTACAAGCTGGTGGGGCAGCAGAGCACGCCTGAGGGCATCGACATGATGCTGGTGGTGGGCGGCTTCAACTCCTCCAACACCAGCCACCTGCAGGAGATTGGGGAGATGAAGGGCATCCCCTCCTTCTGGGTCGACTCCGCCGCCCGCATCGACGTGGGCGCCAACAAGGTGACCCACAAGCTGGCGCACGGCGAGCTGGTGGAGACGGAAAACTGGCTGCCAGAGGGGCCCATCACGCTGGGCGTCACCTCGGGGGCATCCACGCCAGACAAGGCCGGTGAGCGCGGGCCGGCGCACGGCGCCGGCGGGGCACCTCTTGCCGACCCTCGCTGCACACACCCTGGAGCCGCTCCACCAGCTGCTGCTGCCGCGCCTGCCCAGCCTTGGTGACTGCATCTGCCTGTACCTCGCTGGTACCTGCCCCACAGTGGAGGATGTGCTGGACCGCGTGTTCCGCATCAAGGACCCGTCCTTCACCGGAATCACGCCCCGCAAGACCAGCGTGCAGAAGGCGGCGCACGGCGAGGAGGAGTGAGGCGCCCTGCACGGCGCACGGCCTGGCCTGGCCGCTGCTGGTGTCGAGCCGCCGCTGCGCGCGCTCGTGTGTGATGTGTCGATGCCGATGCTGTACCTCTCTTGGTTTTGTTCCTTTCTTTTCTACCCTGCTATAGCTCTGCTGTTCCACTGGCACTGAGTACTTCGCCCCGCTGAGCAAACTTACGCTTATCACACGGGGGCTGTAATAGGCAACAAGAACAGGGGCCAGGCAGGGAGGCACAGCGGACTACAATGTAATCAGGTCAATTGTGCTGTTGCTGCGGCAGGCCGCTGTTGGTGAGCCCAAGCGGTGATGAGCTCCGCGGCTGTGGTGCCCGCGTTGTTGCAGCGCAGCGCGTCCGCCCCTGCCTCAAGCAAGTGCCGCGCCACAGCTTTGTGCCCGTTCAGCACGCTGATATGTAGCGGCGTGCAGCCCCGCGCATCCTGCGCGTTGATGGCGGCTCCCTTGCGCAGCAGCAGCTTGATGATGCGCCCGTGCCCGCCAGCGCAGGCCAGGATGAGCGCGGTGCGGCCCTCTCCATCTCCCGCCTCCAGCGCCCGCTGCCCTGCCTGCGCCAGCGCCTGCCGTGCCTCCTCATACCTGCAGATGGTGCAGCAGTGCACAATGCAATTGCCGTGGGCTACTGCTGCCCAGAGCTAAGCTGTGCACACAGTGTACATCTCCCCACCTGCCAAAGTAACAATGGTCCCGCAGCGCAGCAGCAGAGGCCAAGAAGGCTGGAGATTCCATGTCTCTGCTCTGCTGCTCCGCCAGGTTTGGCGGCTGCGCCGCTGATACTGCCGCCGCACCTGCTGCCACCGAATCCTCAGGCGTCGCCCGCTGCGGCTGTTCACCGCTTGCATTGCCTGCCTGCTGCGCCTCTGCTGCGGCTGCATCCTCCAGGACCAGCGGTACCAGCAGGCCAATCACAGAGGGCAGCATCGCATCGTGGTGCAACAAGGAGTCTGGCGGGGCTGCGCAAGGGATACTGCTGCTGGCTCGGCCAGATGTGCTGCAGCAGGTGCCAGCAGAGCTTCCAGCCTCGTGAAGCACGTTCACTCCCAAGCTGCCTGTCCCTTTGCGGAGCGTCGCCAGCTGGCGTGCCAGTGGCGATGTGGCCCGCTGCCGCTGCTTGCCAGATGGTGCCTGCCAGTGTGCATGCTGGGGCCGGCATGGTGGCGAGGAGCTGGGGCGCGCTGTGGTCCCACGCCGCACGCGTCGAGCGCTGGTGCTGCTGCCATCATCCAGTGTCAGATCTGCAGTCTGCTGCAGCAGTGCCACCACTTGCCAGTCTGCAGCATCCAAGGCTGCCTGGCCAGCCAGCAACTGCGATGGTCGTGTGTCAGGCGCCCTGCCGCCGCTGCCATTGATGTCAGCATTTGCAGCTGCCAAGGCAGGAATGCGGGCTTGCACGACATGCATCTGTTGGCTGCCATTGGGCGTTGTTGCATGATGGCCTGGCAAGCGTCCTGATGGTGCAGCAGGGACCCCCTTTGCCCTGCCGCTGGCAGGCCGGGGCTGCGTGCCACGCCGGCTTGCCCGCTGGGCTGCTGCCCCAGCTACGCATCCAGAAGCTGAACCAACAGACTGCGCTGCATGGTGCCGGCTCCTCCGAGCTTCTGCCAGCTGCTGTTGTGCTAGTGCGAGAAGCGCCTCCGGGCGCTGATCCGCCATCGGCGGACGGGTGGCGGCGGTAGTTGAGGCACTGGGTGCAGCAGCTGGCGGGCCGCAAGTCGCTGGAGGGGCACGCTCCCGCGTCGCAGGCTTGCCGAATACAGCGAGTCCACGCGCGGTTCACTCTCGTCTGTGCCGCAAGGACAAGGGTGTTGACCTCGAGTTCGAGGCCCTCCGCCTCCTGTATGCTCACCAAGTGAAGGCAATGTGCCGTGCAATCGGCGTATAATCTGTGCCAGGTTTGGTGGATGAGGTGGCGGCACGCCAGCGGCGCCAGGAGACGGGCAGGCAGCAGCACGGTGCCGACGCCCCAAAGATGGCTGGCTGCTATTCACCAGGAATCAATAATGATATGATGCATCACATGGACAGGCAGGCTAGTGCCTCGCCCACCTGCTGTCGCTGTGATTGGGGCGCCTGTTTGGGCGTGGTGCACAAGAGCGACGGCGTCAAGCCAAGGGAAAGCAAGTTCAAACAGATAAATCAATGGATGTGGCAAGGTAGAGGGAAGGAGAGAATACATGCCAGCGCTAGCACTGGGACAAGGAAGCAGGGTGGCACACAAAAATCCATGCAGGCTTGACATTTGCCTGGCAGGCAGGCAAAGGCGCGCCAGGGCACCAGCCGCCGGCGGGCCTCAGAAGAAACACTGCAGCATGGGCTCCCCCTCGTGCCCTGCCGCTGACGCCGTCTCCTGCAGCCCAGGCAGAGCAGAGCACATGGTCATGAGCGAACCAGCCACTGCCATAGCTCTCGTGGCGCCCTATACTTGGTGTGGGCATCGCAGCGCGCAGCCAGCAGGGCCCCACAAGGACGCACCACTATGGTCTGCACCAGCTCTAACCGGTCCTGCAGACTATCCGCATTGTCCATGTACCTGCACAATATAGCCGGGCGGCAGCGGCAGTATTCAGTCAGCAGCATGTGGGCAATGGTACGCAGGCAGCAGGCAGTGGAGCGCGGGTGAGTCGGCACACAGCGCTCACACAGCCCTTACCAGTCATTCATGCCCAGCGCTCCCGGCGGCAGGTCCTGCAGCGGCAGCAGGCGGCAGGGGCCGTTGGCTCTGGCTTCCCGCCTGGTGGCGTCACCATGTAGCTCAACCGCACCCGCTAACCGACCTACCGTATCTTGCTTCACCCTCTCTCTTGAGTGGCTCAGGCTCAAAACGTGCAAGCCCCAACCCCCGACCCACCCACCCCGCTTCCCCACCTTGACGAACCAGGCGTGCTGGAAGATATCGTCGAGCCCCACCCGCTTCTCGGGGTTGGGGTTCAGCACGCCTGCAGGTGGGTGAGGTGAGGAAGGGTGGGCAGCCGCAGCAGGGAGCAGGGGCCAGGACCGGACCGAGGGCTGCAAACAATCCGCGTGCCCGCCCTCGCAGCACACACCCACACCCACTACCACCACCGTACGCGGCAGCCACACGAGCACAGGCGCACCCTGGATCATGTCCTTGCACTCGTGCGAGACGGGGACCCCAGGCGGGTAGGCGATGCTGCCCTCCGTCATCTTCTGGGGCAGCTTGGGGTCGGCGGGGTTGAAGGGGTAGTAGCCGTACACCATGGCATACAGGATGATGCCTGCAAGGCACGGCATGGCATGGCGTGGGCATGGCGAGGCGCACGCGTGCAGGAGCACGGGGATGGGGACCGGCACACTCGGGTCGGAGGGTAGTACACTCGAGGGCGTGAGGGGCAGAGGCGCAGTCACGTGTGGGCACGGAAGGGGTGGGCGCCGCGCGCCAGGTTCCCGGCAGCGCACGGCGCAGGCGCGTGCCACGGACCCCGTGCCACATGCCGCCGCCGGCAGCGCCGCTGCTCCCGCCCCGCTCTCGTGCTGTGCACCCGGCCGCTGGCGCCGCCGTGCGCTCACCGCAGCTCCACACGTCTGCCTTCTTGGCGTCGTATTTGGAGTTTATGAAGATGACCTCGGGCGCCATGTACACGGGCGTGCCCAGCCGCGTGTTGGCGGTGCTGCTGAGGTCGTGCTTGGAGTAGCCTGTGGGCGGGCGGGCAGGGCAATGGGGTTTGTATGTGTGGGTGGGCAAGGGCGAGGGTGGGGATGGGGGTTGGGTAGGTGGGCCCAAGGGGCAGACACGGGGGCAAGCAAGTGGGGAGGTGGCAGCATGGCGTGGTGTGGCGCGGCAGCGGTTCCAGAGATGGCGCCCCGGAGGCTGCAACACCGTCCCCACAACCCCGACACCCCAACCAGCAGACACATATCCTCAAACACAGAGACGCACACCGCCGGCGCACACGTGGACCCCGGCTGCGCAGCGCACCAAAGTCGCATATTTTGAGCAGCGGGTTGCCGCTGGACTGGTCCTGGTCCAGCAGCAGGTTCTCCAGCTTCAGGTCGCGGTTGGCCACGCCCTGGTAACAGGAGGAAGCGAGGCGGAGGGATGGAAGACGGGATGGTAAGGTGACAGGGGAGGCAGTCGGGACGCAGTCGGAGGGCGGCGGCAGGGCAGATGTGCTTGCAAGGGAGGGCAAGCGGTGGGGTGGTGGAGAACAGGCGCAGCCGACAGCAGCGCACCATCCTGTGGCAGAAGTCCAGGCCCACGATCATTTGCTGGAAGATCCACCGCGCCTGGTCCTCCGTCAGCCGGTTGTGCAGGCAGCGCTCGCGCAGGAAGCGGTGCAGCTGCGGGGGCGGGGGAGGCGCGGGCGCTTGTGAGTCAGGTACCCAACCGTGCAGGCTGCCCCACCACCACACAAACAGCGAACAAGCGATGCTCCCGTACCACACCACACACACCCAAACACACGCCAACACACATCTGACGCACACCATCGCACACTGGCAGGCACACCAGCGCATGCGCGCCGATCCCCCCGCCCCCCCCCCGGGCCCCGCTGCTCACGTTGCCCCCCTGCGCATACTCCATCACGATGGCCAGGTACTCTGGGGTGAGGAAGACCTCCTTGAGGTCGACGATGAAGGGGTGCTTGAGGCCGCCGTGGTGCATCACCTCGCGCATCACGTACCGACGGTACTCCTTCACCTGCAGGAGGCGTGGCCGGGGCAGGAAGGGGCAGGGAGGGGCTCAGGGCAGGGCATATTTGCAAGGCGGCCAGGCCAGGCAGCTCAGCGGGGTCAGGGGGCAGCAGGGATGGGCTTCGGGCCGACCGAGCAGTCGGGACGCTGCATGGCGGCTTTGCCAGGCGGGCGCCAGCAGCGCGGCTGGCTCGCTGCAGGCCCGCCCAGTCGTGCAACGCATGCACGAGGCTGCAGCCCCAGCTGGGTGGGCTGCGCCCAAGCAGCGGCAGGGCAGCAGGGCAGCAGCAGCGCTCACAAAGCCGCCGCGCGGCAGCAGCTTGATGGCCACATCCTGCGCATCTGGGTCGCCAGTGTCGCGTGCACGGATCACCAGGCCATACGTGCCGCTGCCCAGCACGCCCAACTGCGGAAATGGAAAGAAGAATGCCCGGGTTGGAGCCTGGTGCCCGCAAAAGGGCACACCCGCCCCTGCCCGCCCCTGCCGCCGCGCCGGCCTCACAGCGCCGCCCACCTGCACATATCGCCCCAGCTGCTTATGTCCTGTCCCTGTTTCCTCCCTGCAGGGCGCGCAAGGGTGGAATTAGGGGGCTCGTCCATCGCAGAGGGTCCCCAGTCGCTCCACACCGCGCTTACGTTGGAGTGCTGCCCCGCTGGTGTAGCAGCTTGTCCATGGCACCTCACGGGGCGCCTGCCAAACAGGCGTACTTGCCCAGCCCAGCCGAACTGAGAGCGATGTGTCCCTGCGCGCTCTGTATATCGGTGTGATCTGTCCTAAAGGGTTCAGGAGATAGTATAGTGCCGGCTGGGACTCGATTTTCACTCAGAATATTTCTATGAGGTCGTCCAGCTCAGCTGAACCCTATAGCCTGGCAGCCTACCCAAATGCGGCGGGCAGTGCATCTCTACGTTCTCACGCTACCATGATGTCCATCCACTCACCCAGCCGCTATGTCTGCTCACCTCCGCAACCCACCGCCTCCCACCGACGGCGGAAACACCTGAACACACGTGTGTGCAGCAGCGAGAAGGGGCAGCAGGAGCCTGATGAGTCCAGCAGCTCGCTGGGCGCCTTGGAGGCGCTGCTGAGTTCGCCGCCCACGCGGGCGCCAGCGGTGGCAGAGTCTGGGGAGCGGCAGGGGGACAAGCAGCAGGAGGATAAGCCGCAGGGTGGTGAAGGGGAAGACAAGCAGAGCAAGGAGGGCTGGTATTGGTGGGATCGGCCTGCCGGACCCCAGACCAACCCGCTGCGGCGGGGCGGCATGCCGGTGAGCGCTGGCACTCCTGGTCCCCGCTGCACCCCATCATGCTGTGGATGCGAGCTTTCAGCAACTGGCAGTCTTCATGCAAGTCTTCATTTCACATGCACCGATTGCCTTTAGCACAAACCTGCTGTCTGCTGTCGCCAAACTCCACCCCGCCCCGCCCCATCAGCCCATTCCACCCCCCTCCCAACCCCACCCAATGCAGGCCGGCCGCAGCGGTGCTTACCTGGACTCGGAGCAGTTCACTCGAGACCCGCTTGAGCTGTCTGTGGGACGGCGCGTGGCGGCCGCCTCTGGTGGCCCGCTGCCCCTGCCGGGCAATGACTCGCTGCCGCTGGCCAGCTGGACACTAGCAGCGATACTCGCGGTGGGCAGCGTGGGCGGCCTGCTGGGTCTCACCACGTCTCTGCAGATGAACAGCGACGCCGTCGTCTCGGGGGGTTGGTGGCTGCTGTGGACGGCCAGCCTGCAGCCGCTGTCGTGGCTCAACCTGGCGGCGGGCACGGGCGCGCTGCTCAGCGCGGGTGCATACGCTGAGCGGCGGCTGGGCAGCGCGCTGTACCTCACAGCCTTCCTGGCTGCTGGAGCGCTGCCCGCCACCTTCTATTATGCCGGCTCGATGCTGTTTGTGCACAGCGATGCGGGCACCTTGTATGAGGGGCCCGCTGCGGCTCTGATGGGCCCCGCCGCCGCCCTGGCTGCCTATGTTGTCGGCAACTGGCGCGTGCTGGGCGCGGGGCAGCGAGCGCGGTGTGCGCTGGCCTGCCTGGGCTGCGCCGCGGTGGCGGCCACAGAGCTGGAGGCGGGCTTGGCCACACCGGACCTGCTGGCGGCCTCGGCCTTGGTGGGCAGCCTGCTGGCGCTGCTCGGCGGGCCGCGGCTGGAGGTGCTGCGGGAGCTGGACATCCAGGAGGGGAGCATGACCATCAGCGGAACCGAGGGCGAGCTGGTGGTCGTGGTGGACAAGGTGACGGCGCCCCGCCGCTGGCTGGCGTGCGGCGGCGTCGTGCTGTTGCTGCTGGGCCTGGGTGCCACGGTAGACGCCGTGGTGCACAGACAGATTGAGGTGCTGCTGCTGGAGCAGTTCCTGGAGGACAACAGAGACAGCCCAGAGGTGCAGCAGTGGCTGTACGAGGTGGCGCCAGAGAAGTTACGCAACGCTTGACGGGGCGGCGGGCACCATGCAGCACTTGCAGCACAGCGGCGGCTGTCGGTGATATTGTTTTTTATTCCGTTGGAATGCTAGCAACCTGTGGAAACAGAGCCACCAACTTGCAATGCCAGATGGGAAGGGGGATGCTGTGGCGACCTCCCACGCGGCGGCCACATTGGCGCCCATGTGACAGGGGGTCATTTGTGGAGGCCAACCGTTCCCCTCCTGGTTTCACTTGATCGGCATACTGCCAGGGCGCCTGACGGTTGCGAGGGACGCAAGGCGATGGCCGACACCAAACCCCCAAACTTGTGGAAGAGCCTGTTCTCGTGGGCGCTCCCGGACTCGACCCCCAGCAGCAGAGAGCTTAAATATTATAACAAGCTGACCTCAAAGTATGGCCTGGTGTCGGGGGCGTGCCAAAGGTAATTACATGTGAACCCTGGCCCTCCTACCGCCCTCGACATGCTCAGGATCATCAGCGCCGTGTTCCTGGGCAGGCAGCCGCCGCCCAGGGCGAGCAGGCCGCCGCGACCCCCGCCGCCGCCGCCCTAGGTCCTGCGCCGAGGGGGCGGGGGGTGCTTGTTTGCAGCTGCATGCAAGGTCCGGCTGCATGGCACACAAAATTGGGGCTTGCAGGAGGTGGAATCTGGTGTGGAAGTGCCGCGTGCCATCAGCCACTCATGCGCAGCGGCGCCACGCCTCAATTCCGCAGGCCCGATGGACAAGTAGCCTGCGGCTGGGCCTCCCTGCGGGGCAAGCGTCCCATGAACGAAGACACTGTGTATTGTTCCTTCCAGCGCCACGACGAGACAGGAGAGGATGTGGGCTGCTTCGGCGTGTTTGACGGGTGCGTGGGCGGCCTGACATGCTGACATGTTGCGCAGCACCATTCATCCCCGCGGTCCCATTTCAACTAAGCCCTTGCCCCGCACTGTGCCATCGGTGGCACGTCGCCGCCAGCCACCACCCGCCCCCCTCGTCTTGCACCCCTTGCCTGCAGGCACGGCGGCCCCAGCGCGGCGCGCTTTGTTCGGGACAACCTGTTCACCAACCTGCTCAACCACCAGATGTTCAGCCGCAACCTGGCCAAGGCGGTGGCGGATGCATATGCCGAGACAGATGGGCAGTACATCGACCTCGACGCGGAGCAGCAGCGGGACGACGGCTGTACCGCCGTCACCGCGGTGCTGGTGGGCAAGCGGCTGGTTGTAGCCCACGTTGGCGATAGTAGGTGCGCGGCGCGGTGGCGGGCTGCGCAGCACGCAGCAGCGTGTGGGCATTGGCGGTGCGGCCGGAGTGCGGTGCAGCGATGGGCCGGGCAGGCGGCCTGCTGCTGCTGTGTCCAGCGTGCCACAGCGTGGGTGCAGCGCGAAGCTCACATCGCCGCCAGCGCTGCCTGCCTACTGTCTTCTCTGCTGCAGCGGCACCTGCTGCAGTTGAAGCGTCTGCTCAACGGCTGCCTGCACGCTGCTGACATGCCTGCCTGCCCTGCGCTGCCTTCCGCAGAGCGGTGCTGTCGGTGGGCTCTGGCGCCGTGGCCCTGTCCCAGGACCACAAGCCCAACCGGGAGGACGAGCGGGGGCGGATAGAGGACGCGGGCGGGCAGGTGGTGTGGGCGGGGACGTGGCGCGTCAGCGGCGTGCTGGCCGTCTCCCGCAGCTTTGGCAACCGCATGATGAAGCAGTACATCATCCCGCACCCTGAGATCCGGGAGGACATACTGAACCACAGTGAGCACCCTCCCCGCGCAGCGGCAGCTGGGGGTGCAGCCTGGGTGGGAGCTGTTGTGTATAAGCTGTTGCCAGCTGCCTCCGAGACCCCACCCCACCCCCTCTCCCGCCGCCCCCATCCCTGCTGCCCCTGCCCCTGCCGCTCTGCTGCAGAGAACCAGTGCCTGGTGCTGGCCAGCGACGGGCTGTGGGATGCGATGGACAACCACGAGGCGACGCGGCTGGCGATGCAGTACAGGGAGCAGGGGGCGGAGGCGGCGGCGAGGGCGCTTGTGGCCGAGGGCTACACGCGCGGCTCCCAGGACAACATCTCCGCCCTGGTCGTCTTCTTCCACCTAGACGCCTCCACCACCTCCAAGACATCCACCTCCACCAGCCAGCAGGCCGACTGATGATGCACCTGCGCTTGTTGCTGCCGCTGAGGCCTGCTCCTCTGGGCGCAGACGGCGCCGGCACGCGTGCTCGGCTCGGCGGGCACCGGTGGCGGGGATCTGCACCGCCCCATCATTTTTCAGTGACGCCCGCTCCTAAGTCAGTGGGCCCCTGCCACTTGCTCATCTCTGCCACTGCTTCGTCTGGCGCTTGCTTGTATGTGTGTATCGGTTGACAATGCCACCGCCTGCCGCTGCCTGCACGTCTGTTGCTCCGTTTCACCGTGTTGCTGTATTTGATGCCTGCTGTCAGCACCATCCCCTCGTTACGAGCATCATATTCTGTCTGTGCCCATGCACTGGTGCAAGCAAACATGCAACAGGTCCTTGCATCCTCCCCTCGGCAGCTGCCACCCTGCCGCTCCGCTGGGCAAGCTGTACCTGATGTGGGCAGGGTCCTACTCAGTGTGTTTAAAACGTTTCAATCGTCGCTTGTGCTGCAACCCCACCATCGCCTGGTGGCTGGAGAGGTGGTGCCGTGGTGTTGCTGGGGCCGCGTGCTCAACTCACCTCACGGTGTCGCGAGGCAGGTTCAGGTAGTTTGCATTGCTTCTGCATACTCCGGGGCTGTTTCAGCGCGTGGCGCGAACCCGCGCCAGCTCCGGCTGTGGGCCCAACACGGTGGTGTGCTACTGACCACAAGGAGCACGCGCCAGCCATGAGGGTCGCGCTGGCGGTGCTGGCCGCCGCGCTGTTGGCCTCTGGCGCGGCGGGGCAGCTACCTGCTGGCACCACCCTCCCCGCCACGACCTACCCCGCAGACGGTATGCTACGCCGCTGGGGGTTGGCATCCAGGCTTGCCTGCCCTGTGGCGCTGCTGGTGTTGCACACGCCGCTTGCCTGCGGTGGCTCCTAGCCCGGCGCTGCAAACAGCCGCACTCGCCCCGCGCGCTCCCCGCCCGCTCCCCGCTGCGCAGTGGATGCCCTGCACGCGCTGCGCGCCTCCCTGACAAACCTGCCGCGCGACTGGTCGGCCACAGAGGACCCGTGCGGGACCCCCGCCTGCGGCCCCATGCTGTCCACGCGGTGCGCGTGGACGGGGCTGGCATGCAACGCCAGCCGCGTGGTGGCCGTCTGGCTGCCCTGCCTGCGCGACTGGTGCTTCAGCGTGGGGGGCACCCTGGCGCCCGGCCTGGCGGGCGCCAGCGAGCTGGAGCTGGTGGAGTTCCAGGGCAACCAGATCGGCGGCACGCTGCCGCCAGAGTGGGGTGCCCTGGAGCGCCTGGTGGTGCTGTCTGCCGGCTACAACCTGCTGACGGGCACGCTGCCGCCCTCCTACTCAAACCTGTCGGCGCTGGAGCATGTGCGGCTGAGCGGCAACCAGCTCAGGGGAGGGCTGCCGCCCGACTGGGGCAGCCTGGGGCAGCTGCGCGAGCTGCTGGTGGGCGACAACGAGCTCGACGGCGGCTTCCCGGCAAACTGGGCGGGCATGGCCAGCATGCAGGTCCTGGTCTTTGGTGAGTCCAGCGGCCCGGCTGCGCAGCTGGCTGCCGCCCGACCTGGTGGTGTCAGACCAGGCCGCTCATGGATGGCGCCACCGTGCTGTCCCTGCTCCTGCTCCCGGTTGCGCCTCACCTGACGCGTGCCCTGTGCGCCTGCCCCTGCGTTTGATGTGCAGAGAGCAATCGCCTGTCGGGGCCCCTGCCGGCGGCCTGGGTGCGCATGTACCAGCTGCAGGTACTGGATGTGCGCGACATGTGCGGTGTCTGCGGCGCTGTGCCCTTCAACCAAGGTAGGGGCTCGCGCTGGTTGCGCAGGGCAAGGCAGGGCCAAGGGCGAGCGTCTGCCCCTGTCTGTGTCCCACCCCTTGTCCTCACGCTTGCCCCGGGTGGCCCTGCGCGTGCTGCTCACCACGGCATGGGCAGCATCAGCTCAGCATCACGCATACCGCGCCCTGCTGCCATTCCTGCTGCAGTGGTGCGCCTGGGCATGTCGGGCTCGTCCCTGGGCTGGCCCTGCGGCAGCGGCAACTGCAGCGGGCTGCCGCTGGGGTTCCTGGGCCAGGCTGTCATCATCTCAGGCAAGCCCGCCTGCTGGAGCCGGCAGCGGCAGCAGGGGCACTGTGTTTGCGCCGACTATGGTCTGCCGGACTGGGTGCTTAGACGGTCACAACTTCTGACCCCTCTCCCCGCCCGCCCGCCTCCTGCAGCCATTCTGCTGGTGCTGGTGACGCTCTGCTTGTGGCGCCGCATCTGGCTGTTCCGCCGGCACGGCAGCGACGGGCAGCGCAGCGGGCTGGGCCTGGTGCGGGCGACGGTGACCGAGGCCGCGTGCCCCGGCCTCCGCGTGACGGGATGATGGATGAGTGAGTGTGCAGTCAGCCAGCCAGTCCAGCCAGTCCAGCCAGCCAGCCATATGCTTGCCCAACTGGTTTCATGCAATGAGCTGCTGGGCCTGTGCAGCGCTCCTCAAGGCACCTCGCCCACGACCTCTCACTGTGCCGTCTCCTTTGCCGCGCAGGGCGGACGTGGATGTGAATGCGCCGCCGCCCCCGCCTCCCGTGGTGGTGCTTCAGCCAGACCAAGGCGTGTGCACCGCACGCATGGATGCCGAGTGGGCGGCGGTGGCGGCGGCGGCGGCGGCAGCGGAGAGGGGGGAGCAGGCGCCCAAGCCAGCAGATGAGGGGCAGCAGCAGCAGCAAGCGCAGCAGGGCGGGGCTGGCCAGCCGCCGAGGCGGTGGTGGAGCTGGCTGGTGCCCCGGCGCAGCAGGGGTGCCGGCGGCCAGCCGCAGCATGCCAGGGGGCTGGAGGCGGGGCAGAGCCTGGAGATGGCGGCGGCGCAGCAGCTGCAGCTGGCTGCGGCACAGCAGGCACAGCGCGCGAGCGAGGCGGGTCCCAGCAGCAGCAGCGCCGACAGCAGCAGCATTGCCAGCAGCCTGGCGGTGCAAGGGGCTCCGGACGCGGCGCTGCCGGCCCCGCTGCCCTCTCGCCACGGCAGCATTGAGCAGCACCTGCAGCAGCAGCCCAGCGGGCACATCAGTCGCCGGCGCAGCATGCAGCAGCCAGCGGCGGCCGCCGTCGGCGCGGCATCGCTCCCTCTCCACCGCGCCTCCACAGGCCAGCAAGCACCGCAAGAACAGGAGGTGTTCCGGGCAGCACCCTGGCTCAGCGGCGGGAGTGGCTCAGCATCGCGACGCACGCAGCGCGCCTCTATGGGCCAGCGGGTGTCCCGGGATCAGGCGCTCGACTTCATAGCCACCACGCAGCTCAGCAGCGCCGAGCGGCGGATGATTGCCAACGAGCGGCGGCAGGCGGCGGCCGCGCGCCGCCCCATCCCAGTCTATGGCGTGGAGCTGCGGCCGGATGCGGATGCAGACCTGGATGCATCTGTGACCGCTTCTGGGGCTGCGTCAGGGCAGCACCTGATGCAGCCGCAGCGTCCCCCGCCCCCACCCCCGCCCCCACCCCCAACACAGCCAGATGCCGGCTCTGATGCGGCACCCAGCGTCAATCTGGATGCCAGCAGCAGCACTGGAGCCAGCAGCGACAACCTACCAGCCCGCCATTCCTAGTCTCCTAGACAAGTAGATTGCCCGATTACGTTGCGTATTTATGTGCTCAGTTTGTTGTTTGGTAGTTGGCAGGCCATTCACAGCCTCAGTGTCTAGTTCTCCTTCCTGCCGTGTCTAGTTCTCCATTCGGTGAAGGCACTACCTCGCTGTTGAATTTATTCTCTTAGACATGCACTTTGGATCAAATGAATCTTCACTCACACTCCAGCCCCAAGCTGAAGTTTGATTCCACCTCCACGACCTGTGACCTCATTGTAAGCCCGCTCTGTCTGGCATGCGGAAGGCTCTTTACAGGCGCCATTGCAAGAGGCATGAATGTGAATGAATGTCGGCAGGCGCAGTGGAGCCAGAGTACGGAATTGTGAATGGGTAGAAGGGAGGCCTGCCGCTTGCCTCGAATGTACAGATGAAATGCAGGGCTCATACTCTGCCGCACCAACCAAGCTTCGCCGCCAACTCAGCAGCCCCGAAAACGCCAGGACGCTTCTGGATGCATGCTGCCAGGGCGGGTCAGAACGCCACTCCTCACTCAACCAGCTGCAGGTCCGCCTCGCCCTGCACGCAGCGGGACGCAGACGGGTTGATTCCGAAGGGCCAGGGCGCAGCCAAGCTGAGCCCACCTGCAGGCCAGCTCACCCGCACCCCACCTTGGCAAACTTGTCGCGGTGCTCCTCAAACAGCTTCTTCAGGGCAGCCACGTAGCGGGCGTGGTGGCGGTCCACCAGGGCAGCAAACTCGGCGCTGGCCTCCTCGCCTGCGCCAGCATGGCAGCGCAGCGCCCGGCTCCAGCGGCAGTTGCCGGCAGTGCCAGGCTGGCTGGTCCGGCTGCATGTCTGCATGCGAGAAGCGTGCGAGCCTGACTCAGCGCACCCAGCGTGGCTCACCTTCGAATTTGGGTACCTCCAGCGGCTCGCCCACCACCACCTCCAGCTTTACGGGAAAGGGGAGGAAGCCCCAGGGCAGCAGCAGGCCGGTGCCAAAGTACAGCGGCAGGGTGAAGCCTGTGTAGCGGGTCATGCCGCGCTGGAAGCGGCGAAGAGGGCTGCCAGTGGGCAGCTCGTTGGCCGTCCTGCAGATGGTGACACAGAAGGAGGGTTGCCGCGACGTGACCAACAACGCTGCGCACTTGGCATGCGTACACAAACAAGGCGAGGACATATATCAGAAGTAAATATCAGAAGTGCCCACCTGTAGGTGCTGTTCTCGCCAAAGGCATACACAGGCACCAGGCTGGCCCCCGAGCGCAGAGCGATCTTCACAAACCCCTTGCGACGTTTCAGCACAAGGTCGTTGGCCCCCGGGCGCGCAAACAGGCTCTGCAAAGCAGAATACAAGAGTGCATCGTCATCTCCCAAAATAAGGCGCCCAAACATACGCGGTTCCGGGCAGCGGCAGCCGCACCTCTGTGCCGCCTCCCACCGCAATCATCACCGACTTGCCAGCCCCCAGCAGGGTCAGGCAGGCACGCTTGGAGACATCGCACACGCCTGCGTGGGGGCAGGGCAGGGCAGACCAAGGCGGCAACAGCAGGCTGATGTCTCCAGACACCGACCATTAACCCTTTGACTACGAGAGCAATTCTGTCAGCCCTGCTCGCAGCAGGTTGAGGGATTTGGGCATTTCTCTCTCAAAATAGGGTCAATTTTGACCCAGCTTGGACCCACACATTCCCCTTCATGCAAGGCACCCCCCTGAGGTGCTCATTGGCCCAAACAGTTCTTTTTTTAACTTTGGCTCCCCTGCGAGTCCTCGATCGTCACGATCTGGACACATTGCTGTAGTTGCTGCTGCCAGCAACAAACTCAGGCGGCCCGCCCTGCCTGGGGTTCCTTAGGCATTGGTGGAACTGCCTGCAGTGCGCGAGCCCCATTGCAGCCGCTTTGTGAAGGCTCGTGCGTGCGTTGCACCACACATGCGGCCCGCCATGTGTGGTGCAACGAACATGCGCCTGCCTTCCATACCCTACACGCCCTCCGATGGAGCCGGCCGTCCTCTGACATGATGCTGGGCCTAGTGGGATGGAGTGGCAGCGGCGACGCCTCTCAATTTGGTTTTCCTGAGGTTGTTGGCCGGGTGCAGCGCGCGCCACGTGGCCAGCTGAGTTTTGTTAATCTCCCACCCGGTAGACGCCCTGCGGCCCGTGTGTTAAGGCTTAATTTCACTCTTTGGGACCAAATGGTCGTATTCATTGCGGCGGTGCCTGCCTCAATGGACACTTGTTGCACGCCATGCCATGTCTGCCACATGCCTCTGGCAGGGCATCTGGGACAGACATGTGTCTGTCGCTATGCAACATGTAATTGAGGGCGTTTTCGTGGGCCTCGCTGGGGCAGACACCCTAAGCATGAACGGTCAAGATGCAAAAGACTGGAGGGCAAAAGCTTTCGTTTCGTGCCAAAGGGACCCCGTCAACTATCCCATGGGCTGCCGTGAGTACAGCTCACTCTCGTAGTCAAAGGGTTAACCTCCAACGAGAGTGAGCAAGCAGGACACCAGGCGGTTCACCGTGCAGCAGCAAATACTCTCGAAAGAAGGGTGCCTTGAAGTTGATGCTCTGCAGTGCGGCGATGGCGGCAGGGGAGAGAGTAGAGGATGATTTGCCAGGCATTGACTGGCCTGGCCAGGAAGGCTCGAGAACTCACCAGGGTCAGCACGCGGCAGTCGATGCCGGGGAAGAGCTTGGAGAAGCCGAGCGCCTCCGTGGCAAAGGCTAGCCAGGCCGAGAAAGACAGGATGCCGTGGGGGTGGACCGCAAAGATGTCTGCACACATTGGCCCACCAGGCGCATGCGGGAGTGGGCATGGCTGGCAGAAGAATGGGCAATCCAGACAACTGGCAGAAGAATGGGCAATCCAGACAAGCAGGACTCGCATGGCGTGTCGGGCGGCAGGTCGGCAGTCTTGTGCAGGCGGGCGGGGAAGTAGCTTGAAGCCTGGCGCCACAAGCCCCAGCGCCGCAGCGGCTTGGGATAGCTGCCCGTGCGCGCCGCCTCCATGCCCCCTCCCACAAACGTCCAAGCCAGGTACGCGATGAGCGCGGGCCACAGGAAGGGCAGCACGGTGCACAGCCACACGGCCAGCAGCAAGCCGTAGATGCCGCCTCCGAACGAGACGTTGTAGAACAGCGCTGCCAGCTTCTCAGGCAGGCTGGGGCTCCGTCCAGGCCGTATCTTCTGCTGTATGAGCTCCCATTCTGAATCGCTGCTCCTGTTCTGGCCTGCACGGCGGCGGCGGCGGGTGGCAGGGAGAAGGGCGGGGGTGGGCAGAGCATATGCAGGGCGGCGCGCACCCTAGCGCGATAGGGTTTGATAGCCGTGCGTCTGTAGGAGCACCGGGGGCACAGCTCGCCTAGGGTGGGCGAAGCCTGGGCAGGGGAGGCGTCTGCGGCTGGGCCGGGAGACGCCATGGCTGCCTCCTGCGCGGCCATGAAGCTCAGATCAGCTTGTAGAGGGTGGAGAGCAATCCAAGGGGGTTTGGTGAGAACCACTGCCAGCTCATCTTCTAAATCTTCTTCTTCCCTAAAAGAACCAACTGGCCTGCGCCTCCCCATTGCAGATCGACCAACCATGGTGGGGTCTCGGCTGCTGCAGCTCTCGCTGGGGCTCCTGTTGTGGGCCTCAGTCACCCATTCGAGGCCCGTGGGTGATGAGGCTGCCGCGCTCTTTGCTGACGATGAAGGTTTTTCTTTTGAGCTGCTGCTGCGGCTGGAATGAGGCGGACCGGGCGGTGTGACAAAGGAAGATGTGCAGGCGGCGGCGGCGGGTGGTGCTGGCAAACGACGCGCAGAGGCGCGGTGGCAGCGGCGGGCTGTGTAGCTGTCGGCCGCACCTGCGGCTGAGCACTCTCCTTTTCTTCTTCCCCCTGCGTGCCGAGCAGGCGAGCGCCACATGGCCAATGGGGTGGCAGTTGAGTACACACCCGAGGCGCTGGCGGACAGAGTGACATACCTGCCGGGGGCCCCCAGCGGCCATCACACCCAGCTCTTCTCCGGGTGTGCCCGTCAGGCAGCCATTCGGCCATCGACTGGCAGGGAGGCCGCACCAGAGGGGCCGCACCAGACGGGCTGCGCGTTGCCCATCGGCACCTGTCCCCGCCACCATCCCACCCATTTCATTGCCGATTCAGCACACTGCTCTCCCATGCTGCAGCTACATCACCGTTGACGAGGAGGCGGGCAGGGCGCTGTTTTACGTGTTTGTGCAGAGCACCAGCCGGCCCAGGTGAGCAGCGCCCAGCTTGGCCACCTGGCTGCACCAGCACAGAAACCGGCAACGGCAGGAACCCCAGCCCGCCTGCGCCGCCTGTGCAGGACCGACCCGCTGGTGCTCTGGCTCAACGGCGGCCCCGGCTGCTCCTCGCTGGGTGGTGGCTTCCTGGCTGAGCTGGGGCCCTTCTACCCCACCCCTGGCGGCAAGCAGCTCATCCCAAACCAATTTGCCTGGAACAGGTCAGCGGGCCCGCCGCCCGCCTCGTCCCCTGGCTGTCCACCCCGTGGCCCGCGCCGTGCAGCCCGCCGCCTCTGCCCCCGCTGCTCAGCACCCGTTCCGTGCGGGCTCTTGCTGCCCCTCCCCCTGGGCTGCTCCCCACCCGCAGCGTGGCTAATGTGCTGTACCTGGAGAGCCCAGCCATGGTGGGGTTCTCCTACTCCAATACCTCAGCAGACGCCCGTGTGGGTGCGCATGCTGCTGCGCGGGTCGGGGCCGGGGCAGCAGGCAGGACCGCAATCCAGACCTGGGCGCGGCCCACTGCTGGCAGGCGGGAGGCGGGAGCGGGGCAGCCTGACTGTGCCTGCTGCTACGTGTGAGCTCGCAGGGCTCTGCCTGGCACTGGCCACTGGCCTCACGCCTGCCGCCGATGTCCCTACCGCCGATGTGCAGGCGACCGGCGCACCGCCGCCGACTCCCGAGAGTTCCTGCTCCGCTGGTTCGACCGCTTCCCTCAGTACCGCTCCCACAAGTTCTGGCTGTCTGGCGAGAGCTACGCGGGCCACTGTGAGCGCGCCGCCAGTGGGCTAAGCCGCCGCCGCATGCCTGGGCTCTGCCTGCCAGCCAGGCTCGCCGGGACAGCTGCCGGCGCCGGACCGAGGCACGCTGCGAGCACAGAGCTGCCATTCTCGGTGGTGGGCCTGGGCCCCCACCCCACCCCCACCCGCACCCACACCACCTCCTGCCCGACCCTCCCATGCAGACGTGCCCGACCTGGCTGATGAGATCCTGCGGGGCAACCGGCGTGACGATGGGGAGAAGGCCATCAACCTGCAGGTGAGGCGCTAACAGTCGCTGCCGGGCCCCTCACGGTCCCCGGGCTGCTGCCACTGCGAATAACAGCACGCATCGGCCTCTGCCCTGAGCTACCCGCGTGCTCCTTGAAAATGCAGGGCTTCCTTGTGGGTGCGTGAGCAGCAGCTGGGTGTTCTTGGGGTGGTGGTGGCTGTGGGGACGCATCTGCTGCCGCAACGTGCTGCGAAAGGGCACTGCTGCTGGTGGTTGGTGCCGTTTTTCCCGCCCGGGTGGATGGGCCACTGGTAACGGCTTGGGGCCCGCTGGCTTGGGCTGCCGCTGCCGCTGCTGCCGCTGCGCCTGAGGCCTGTGCCGGCACGGGCCGGCAGGCAATGCATGGAGCGACGCCACCATGGACAATCGGGCTGCCGTTGATTTCTGGTGGAGCCACGGAGTGACGAGCGGGGAGGCCACCAATGGCATGGCATCCACCTGCGACTTCAGCAAAGTGGGGCCGCTGCTGGCTGAGGAGGTGAGGAGGCAGGGCGGGGTGGACCCACCGCCACCCGCTGCCGCTGCGCTCCCCCAGCCTGGGCTGAGCAGGCAACGCGGTGACTGGTCCTGAGATGGACAGCCCTGGGGCCCTAGAGTTTTGGCACTCCCACGGGATTATCAGCTCCGAGGCCAGGGATGGCGCCCTGGAAACCTGTGATTTCAAGAGCCTCTACCCGCTTAACAGCCAGGTGCTGCGGGGTGGGGAGCACCTCCCCCTCCCACCCACCCCGCGACAGCCACCACCTCACCCAGCCCTCTCGCCTCCCTGCCTGCCTGCCCGTCCTGCTGCAGGGTGGGGAGGGGCAGGAGGGGGATGTGTTTGTGGCGGCGGTGGAGGATCCGCTGCCGATGGGCGACAAGGCGGCCAAGTGCGACCGATGGGTCAACCAGGCGATGGAGGAGATGGGAGGCATCAACATCTGTGAGTTTGGGGAATGGACATATGAGGTTGGAGAGCTGGGGCAGGGGAGGGCTGCCCGTTCCGGCACCGGATGCTCACCTGCCTGGCCCTCGCCCCCTCCTGCGTGCAGACGACATCTATGCCGATGTGTGCCTAGCGGGCCCAGCCAAGGTGGCACGCCAGCTGGGGCTGATGCTACGCAACCACCCGGCTGGCCTCAGCACGCGCCACCTCATTCAAGGTGCCTACATGTTTTAGGTCATGGTAAAATTGTTTTTGACCATGAGCAAATGCTGTCCAGAATACAGGTGTCCAACCCTTTGAATTCCTGTGCAGGCAAGTACGACCCCTGCATTGACTCGGAGACCGAAGCGTACCTGAACCGGCGCGACGTGCAGCTGGCGCTGCATGCCAACATCAGCGGCCAGCTCCCCGGCCCCTGGACGGACTGCACACAGAGGATTGAGTACTCGAGGTGCGCAAGGGGGAGCCTGGGGAGGGCACGGGGGCAGGCTTGGGGGCAGGCCTGGGGGCAGCATGCCTGGACACAGGTGTATAGCTGCGCCCTGTTGCGGCAAGCGCGGCTGGTGGGTGTTCCCTGACACCTGGCTGCCCAATGGCTCCCCTGCCCCGCACGGGAGCATCCTTGCCACGCGCTGTGCTGCCCCTCACCTCCCAGGAGCGACCTGCTGTCCTCCATGCTGCCGCTGTACCGCCGGCTGCTGGACGAGGAGGACATCAAGATTCTGGTGTACAGCGGCGATGTGGACGCCATTGTGCCAGGTGCGGCTGCCGCCTGCTTGCTTGCAACGGCACGGCGTCGGCCCGCAAGAGGCTGTGCGGCAATGCCCGAGCAGCGCCCACCTGCCCTCGCCCCCGCTCCCTGCGCACTGCGCACACCCGATGCAGTGATCGGCACCCGCCGCTGGATCGCGTCCCTGGACCTGCCCCGCACCGCGCCCTGGCGAGCCTGGCACTCCGCCACCGGCCAGGTGGGCGGCTGGACGGTGGGCCACGGCAAGCTGACGTTTGCGTCTGTGCGGGGCGCTGGCCACATGGCGCCATACACGCAGCCGGAGCGCGCCCACTTCCTCTTCAGCAAGTGGATCCACCAGCAGCCGCTCTAGCCCCCACCCACCCAAGCCGCGAATCTCCAACACAGCAGCAGCCGGTGCCACTGTGGAAGGACCGGCGGCGCCGCCTTCCATGTACTCTGCTCTGAAATCCTGTTGTGCCAGGTGACCTCTGTTGTTGTCAGTGGTGGAACTCTGTCATGTATGCACAGTCGAAATGCTGTGTAGGACCATGAAAAAAAACAGAAGGTCCTCCTGACCAGCCAGCTGCTGCCTCTTACAGCCGGCGCCACACACGCATCACAGCCAGAGCTCGTCTGTGATCTCTCTCGACCACATGCGCCTGCTGAGGGAGCTGCGCCCCGCGGGCAGGTTGACCTGCTCCTGGTACTGCCGCACCCAGGCATCCTGCGGCAGGGGCGGCGCCAGCGAGGGTTGCGGGTGAGCGCGCTGCGAAGGAGATGCCCACGGGGGAGGGCAGCCAGCCGGGGCAGCCACCGGCAGGTCGCAGAGCAGGGCGGGGGGGGGGGGGGGGGG